>NW_003852432.1:9849943-9854993 GCF_000181295.1 Otolemur garnettii | reverse complement strand
AAAAAAAAAAAAAGAAAAGGAAGATCAGAGGCCTGCAATCTGTAAGAAGCTTGTCTAAAGTAGAGTCACACTGCAGGAAAATTTCATGCCTTTTCATCCCCTGTACATTGACCTGGACTCTTAAGACATAGGTGAACTCTCTTCTTACTTTTAGAAACTTTTATTGGTGGATTTTTTTCAGATTTCTTATACAGGCAATCATGACATCTATATATATATATATAAGCAGTTTTGCTTATTCCTGCCTGCAGGCCTGATCAATTTCATTGTTCTTTTCATTACTGAAAGTTTAGTACTTATCCCCGAGGCCAAATCAGTAAGAGCAATGACTAAGGATAAGTGGTTTGAGGAAAGGGAAAGAGAATTTATTAATTTACCAGCAAATGACGAAGGCAGAAGATTGGAGTCTTAAAGGACCACCATCCCACAAGAAAAACAGGGCTTTTCAAAATGAGGTTTATGCCAGTAGGGCTCAGGCCTACATGACCAGTGTCACATATAATGGTTTCAGGTTATTGTTACTTAACTGTTCATATAATTCGTATCTTCCTTCTTGGGCTATTGCAAACTTTTCTCTGGTGACTATGACCTTGTGATTCTTCTCTGCACAATTTTATTTCAAGATAATAGAGAAAAAATAGTGAAAAACATTTTTATGCCCTTTTGATCACTGGCCTGAGATGGAATACAACTTTCAATTCCCCCCCAGAGGGGGTGTTGGTTAAAGAAACAACCCCTGAAACATTTCATTGTCCTTTTCCAGAACGTTTCCTCTGTTACATTTTCAAAGAATTGGCTATGAGCTTCATCCTCTGTGTTTTGGTGCCTATTTCACTGAGTTTCTGTATGTCCTCCATTATTTTCTTTCCTCTGTTTACTTTTGGTCTACAGTAGGTCCTCACTTAATGTTCATAAGTTCTTGGAAACTGTGGCTTTAAGCTAAGTGACATATGACAAAACCTATTTTACATAGGCTAGTTTATATAAACAAGAGTTAAATTTTCCTATGGTGTATTTCTGGTTACAAAACATCACCGAACTTCTAAGACCCCAAACACTTCTAATATTAAACATCAACATAAATATGAGCTATATGAATATATAAGAAAGATTAATAAAAACAAATAGGATAATTATTATATTTAATATTTACCTAAATTTTGGCAAATCGGTGACTGAGGGTCATAGTAGTGAGTTAAGTCAAGGAATAAATACAAGGTGAAAGTTGTAAGGAGCACCTCCTACCACCAGGCAGCTCAAAAACATTGGATAATAAACATGGTGGGCTCAGGGGACACTTTCATACCGCAGAGTTTATTGCCATGTATTTGTATGATTATTGTGTGTAGTATACCTTATGAATTGTACCTGACAATTATTTGTATTCTTTTACTCATTTATTTTTCAATATGCTTATTCCAGCTGATAGTACAAGTGGCCTGAAGCTACCCTGGCAGCTCAGGATGCAAGGTACATGCTTCACACACACATGCACAAACTCACGTAGACTGGCACAATTTAGAAACATCGATAACCCAATATGATTATCTTTTGAATGCAGGAGGAATCTGGGGGACTTGAAAAAAATCTCACACACACAATGCAGAAAGTACTCTGACGGTGACCTTGGCCGGGAATGGATTTTTTGTCATCAACATTGTGACGAAAGGACACTAAACAAATGATAATATTCAAGGATCTGATGTACTTTTCTAAGTTTCTTAAGGTGGGAGATGAGACCATGATATGGCAATTTTTCTTTTTTTTTGATATAGATATTTAGTGCTGTACATTTTCTTCTAATTTCTGCTATCATGTCTTTTCTGTGTTTTATATATTGTTTTAATTTTTATTAAGATTAAAATAATTTCTAATTTTTCATTGTTTTTTCTTTGACCTATGTACACCTAAGAGTGTGTTATTCAGTTTTCAAATGTTTGGAAAGTTTCTATTATTGATTTCTAATTTAATTCCATTGTGTTCAGATAATATACATTGTATAATTGGAATCCTTTTCTATTATTGTGACTTGTTTTATGGACAAAAATATGTTTCTGTGTGTACTTAAAATTGTATTCTGCTACTGTTGGCTTGGGTGTTTTATAAACTTAAGTTAAGTAAAATTATGAGAATTGTTTTAATTCTTTTTTTTTTTTTTTTTTTTTTTTGCAGTTTTTGGCCAGGGCTGGGTTTGAACTCACCACCTCCAGCATATGGGGCCAGTGCCCTACTCCTTTGAGCCATAGGCACTGCCTGGATTGGTTTAATCTTTTATATTCGTGGTGATTTTCTACCTGTTCTATCAATTATTGAGACCAATTTTTGATATCTCTGACTTTATTGGTAGATTTGTCTGTTTTTCCTCACAGTCTATCAGTTTTAGCTTTATATATTTTGAAGCTCTGTATATAAATGTCTAGAATCATTATGTCATTTTAATAATCTGCTTATCATTATGAAATGTGCTACTAAATTATTTTATAAAATTAACTTTGTCTTATATTAATATAGCATTTTCCCTATACTTTTGCTTTTAGCCTTTTTAATTTTTATATTTAAATTGTGTTTCTTATAAGCAACATACAGTTGAGTGGTTTGTGTTGATAATCTCTGCCTTTTAACTGGGGCATTGAGACAAATTGCATTTAATATGATTGTATGAGGTCTGAAATTTAAGTCGAAAAATTCATCCTTGAAAAACTGCTAGATACCTCACTGCTGAATATCACTATAGGCACCTTTGAAGTACATCCCTCGAGAAGCTTGGCACTAATGCCAGTGCCTAGTAGATCCTTTAAAGCAATTTTGGAACTCCTTTTCTGGAATGGCCATCAGAGCTGTCATTGTATTACCCCCTTGGTGGCCAGAATGTCATGAAAATGAAATATCTTCATTTTAACATTGCCTCTAACTTAGGGTAAAGAAAAAATTCTTTGAGAGTCAGATCAGGTGAGTAGGAAGGGTGTTTCAATATAGTTATTTGTTTACTGGTGAAAAACTCCCTCACAGACAGTGCCACGCGAGCTGGAGCATTATTGTGATACAAGAGCCAGGAATTGTTGGTGACAAGTTCTGGTCACTTTTATGTAACTTTTTCACACAGACTTTTCAACATTTCCAAATACTAAATGAGGTTAACTATTTGTCTACTGGGTACAACTTCATAATAAATAGTCCTTCTGATATCAAAAAAGGTTAGCAACATTGTTTGCCTCTTGATTTGGACTGGAGAATTGGCTGACTTCCATTGTGCTCTTGGGTGTTTTGTTTCAGAGTTGTGTTGGTTCACTAATGCTTCATCACTAGGGATGATGTGGCCCCAAACATCATCTTGCCTCTTCAAAGCTCTTGGCAAAGTTTGACTCTCCTTTGCATTTGTTCATTGGTGAGCTCCTTTGGCACCATTTTTGCACACACCTTTCTCATGCCAATATTTTCAGTTAAGATTTTCTTTGTGTGCCTGCTTCTCTATTGATGTTTACTTGGTTGGCTGTGCTTCTCACATTCAGCTGATGATTTTGATGCACAGTTTGCTGAATTTTTGCAATGTTGGCATCAGTTCATCTCATTACTGGCCACCCTGACCTTCATCAGTGACACTTTCTCTCCTCTCAAAAAAAAAAGTTTAATCTCTTTGTGTACTGCTGTTTTCTTTATGGGATTATCTCCATAATCTTGCACTAATGTTTCCCTGATTTCATTTCCATTCTTGCCAAGTTTAACAAGAAGTGTAACATTTATTTCTTGCTCTAATTCAAGTCCCAACATTCTTGTGGTGGCACACAAAAGCACACGACAACAATACTGAATGTCACTCAGCAAGACATGACACATCAGCATGAACACAGCTGTGAGACACTCATATATCAAGATTATTAGCCCTTCCTGAGTTTTCATACAGCACTGCCAATGTAAATGCATGGTGGCAAGTTGATGAACTTAATCCTCAGACCTTCATAAAGTCAATTTAATCAAGAGATATACGCATATTATGTTGGAAAGCCCCTATCTTTGGGCTTCCTTACTTTTATCCCTTTTCAGGCTGGTTGCAGTTGTCATGTCATCTAGTTGCATAATTATTCCTGTGTCTCAGCTCAAAAGTTAAATGACCACATGATTTACATCCAATTTAGCACACTTTTGAGAATGAAATGTGTTCTAGTTATTTCTTGGGGAAATGGTATAACCTGGGAAAATCCTCATCAAAGAAGGTCACATACTCACCTTGTTATAATTTTATTTGTACATATAATATTTCTTCTTATTCCTAATTAAATATATTTATCATATCATGTTTACTGATAATAGTGTCAATATTGGGTTATATTGGATTACAGTCACCTACATCTTTAGCAGTAGATGTTTGTTGAGAGTTACTGAGGAATAAATGAGAAGACATAGACGGAGATTTGCTTATCCAATCTTAATCAGTAAAGTTACAAAAATTTTGGAAACTCTTAAAGATATATTTTAATTCCAAAAATAAACCAATGTTTTGAGTTATTAAAATGAACTAATTCAATAAATGCCGCACTTGGTTGAAATTATTTTAACAATGCATAAATATTTTAAAAGTGGTTTTATGTGTGGGTGTATAAAAGTATACATATGACAAGTGAAAAAAGAATAAATGTGTATCATGAAACTTGTGATTTTCTTAATCATATTCTATGATACATAGTTATCTGGAAAAAACTAACTGAATGAGGTTTATTTTTGTTCACTTCAATTTTATCTCATTTTCATAAAAAGGATACATCTCATAAATGATTTTCAGAGCATTATTTAAAGATCTTTGTTCAACATAGCTATTTATTTTTAGCTTTTTTTCTTAAAATATTTTCTGATTATAACATTTTTATAATCTTTTGTTTTTGAAATTCCCCAATCTTCTTTTCATTGGTATGCAATAGACCTCAAAAGATATTAAATTGTCACAATTATAAAAACTATGTTGGCTCGGCGCCTGTAGCTCAACCGGCTAAGGTGCCAGCCACGTACACCTAAGGTGGCGTGTTCGAATCCCCAGCCCGGACCCGCCAAAACAACA
>NW_003852432.1:9845458-9849781 GCF_000181295.1 Otolemur garnettii | reverse complement strand
AAAAAAAAAAAAAACTATGTTATTCTTACATTCTTTTTAAACTTCTGAAAAATTAAAATAATGATTTATGATTATTCTTATTCTTCCTGTATACATCATTTTTACTGGAGATTAAGTTAACAATGAAAATTACTATAAATAAGAACTTCATTGAAATTAGTACGAGTTGTAGTTGAATAGCACTTGCCAGACAGAGTACAAAGCTTAATTAGTGTACATAGTTTGCAAAGACAGATTTGTATTTACAAATGCATAAGCATTCATGACAAGGCAAAAGAATTTTGGACATGTAATTGTTTCATTGTAAAAACAAATTTTTAACTATTATTTTGATTCCTTCAGGCATAACTTTGATATTTTCTTAAGTTGGTTAAAATGTAATTCTGATTATGTGCTTTATTACATGTTTTTGAAATGTATCTTTGATCCTGAAAACTGTACTTTGGGATTATTTTATTGTTCCGTTCTCTCCTTGAAGGGCTTCTATCTCCTCGTTTTGCATAGCCAACTCTTTGTCCGTTAGATACCAACCTAAACATTAGTTCCAGCAATGTCCAACTTAAGTGTTCCATGATTCCTGGAATAAATCACGTGCCCACTCCTTCTGTAACACTAGAGTTTTATGGCAGTTATAACACCTGTGATTAAAATAATTATTTAACTATTGTCTCATTTGGGGCTATAGTGTAAATGCTAGAGTAGGAATTATGTCCTGCCACTGAGTCTTAGTAACTACCATGTAGGTAGGTACAAAGAAGGTCCTCAATGACCATCCGTTGATTTTGGTAATTTATTACTGAAGAGGGGAAGGAGGTGGATGAAGGATGGTGTTGATGTTACACAGAAAAGCATTATTAGATGAGTGCCTACAATTCCCCAAGAGTATGTGAAATAAAATATGTGAGAGTATTCAATAAAGTTATTTAAATCCTTAAAGTATCTACTTTCTTATAGCAGATTTATTTAAAATTTAATTGACATTTTAGATGCTTTAGTGAGGTTAGTCTTGGAGCTGGACTTATGAGTTTGACATTGGGCATTCTTTCTCTAATTTTCCCCCTTTTTTTTGAATTGTTTCAGGTTCATTGAGAGTACAAAGAATTAGGTTACACTATTTGCATTTGTTAGGTAAAGTTCTTCCTATAATTGTGTCCCTCCCCCCAAGAGGCGTGCCATGCACTGTAACCCCATCGTCCTCCCTCCTCTCTTCTTCCCACTCCCTCTTCTCCTGTCCCCCACCTTGTATTGATTTGAGTTTTTCTCTTTTGTGAGTATATATTAGCTCATCTACTGGCTTCATAGTAGAATCAAGTACTTTGGATTCTTACTTCTCCATTCTTTGATACTTTACTAATAAGAATGTGTTTTCCAACTCTATCCAGGTTAATACAAAAGATGTGAAGTCTCCATTTTTTTAATGGCTGAATAGTATTCCATAGCATACAAATACTATAGCTTGTTAATCCATTTCTGGATTTTTGGGAATTTAGGTTGTTTCCACATTTTAGTGACTGTAAATTGAACTGTGATAAACAGTCCAGTGCAAATGTTCTTATGAAAAAATGATATTTTTTTCTTCTGAGTAGATGCCAGTGATGAGTGGGATTCCAGGGTTAAACAGGAGGTATAATTTGAGTTCTTTGAGGATTCTCCATACCTCCTCCCAAAAAGAATGTATCATTTTTCAGTCCCACTAGCAGTGCAAAAGTGTTCCCTTCACTCCACGTCCACCATAGCATTTGCAGCTTCAAGACTTTGTGATGTGGGCTATATTCTCACTGGGGTTAGGTGGTATCTCAGGGTGGTTTTGATTGGCATTTCTCTGATGATCAGAGATGATGAGCATTTTTTCAAATATTTGTTAGCCATTTATCTGTCTTCCTCATAGAAGGTTCTGTTCATATCTCTTGCCCATTGATAGATGGGATTATTTACTCTTTTTCTTTGGTAATTAATTTGAGCTCTCTTTAGATTCTAGTTATCAATCCTTTGTCACATTCATACTCTGCAAATACCTTTTCCCAATCTTATGGTTGTCTTTTTGCTTAACTTGTTGTGTCCTTAGCTATGCAGAAGATTTTCAGCTTAATTAAGTCCCATTTGTCAATTTTTGTTGTTGTTGCAATGGCTGCTGAAGTCTTTGTCATAAAATTGTTCCCTAGTCCAACATCGTTAAGTTTCTTTTTTTTTTCTGTCTAGACAGAGTTCTACCCTGTGCCCTGAGCAGATTACAATGGTGTCATAGCTCACTGCAACCTCAGACTCCAGCTGTGGGTATCCTGCTGCTTCAGCCTCTAAAGCTGCTGGGATTATAGGTGCTTGCCGTGGAGTGTTTTTATCATACTTTCTTCTAAGACTTTTATCATTTTGTGTTTTAGATTTAAATCTTTTATCCATCATGAGTCAATTTTTGTAGGTAGTGAAAGCTGTGGGTCCAGTTTTAGTCTTTTATACATGGTTATCCACTTCTGCCAGCACCATTTGTTGAATAGAGATTCTTTTCCCTACTGTATTCTTTGTTTGGTTTATAAAAGATCAGATGGCAAGTAGAGACTTATTTCATCTTTTGGTTTTCTATTCTATTCCATATGTCTGTGTCTCTATTTTTGTTCCAATACCATGCTGTTTTAATCAGTGTGGACTTATAATATAGACTGGAGTTTGGTAGGGTGATGTCTCTGGCTTTGTTTTTTTTTACTAAGAATAGGCTAGGCTATACAGTTTTTTTTTCTGGTTCCATGCAAAACAAAGTACCATTTTTTACAGTTCTTTAAATATGATGTTTTGTTTTTGATTTATTTTCTTTCTTTTTTCTTTTTTATTTTGAGGCTGAGTCTCACTTTGTTGTCTTTAGTAGAGGGCTACAGCATCATAGTTCACTGCAATCTCAAACTCTTGTGATCCTCTTGCCTCAGTTTTCCATTTTTAGTTGAGATGGAACCTCACTCTTGCTTAGCTGGTCTAGAACTCCTGAGCTCAAGCAATCCACCCTCCTTGGCCTCCCAGAGTAGTAGGATTACAGGCATGAGCCACCATGCCCAGCCTATATGTTGGTATTTTCATGGGGATTGCATGGAATCTGTAGATTGCTTTGGGTAGAGTAGACATTTTGACAATGTTGATTCTTCCCAGCCAAGAGCATACATGGTATGTTATTCCATTTTTTAATGTATTCTGCTATTTATTTTCTTTGGGTTTCATGATTCTCTTTGTAAGAATACTTCATCTCTTTAGTTAAGTATATTTCAAAGCCACTGTGAAAGGAATTATGACCTTGATTTGCTTCTCAACTTGGCTATTATCGGCATATATAAAGGCTACTGATTTGTGGACATTGATTTTATATCCTGAGACATTACTGTATTTCCTGATCACTTCTTAGAATTTTGTGTTTGAATCTCTAGGGTTTTCTAAGTATAAGATCATATCACCAGCAAAGATGAGAGTTTGACCTCCTCTGCTCCCATTTGGATAAACTTTATGGCCTTCTCTTGGGTAGAACTTGTCAGTATTACCATAATTTTTTTTTTTTTTTTTTTTGAGACAGACTCTCACTTTTTCACTCTTGGTAGAGTGCCATGGTGTCATACCTCACAGTCTGTCTGTCTGTCTTTCTTTCTTTCTTCTTTCTTTCTTTCTTTCTTGTAATGATGGGGTTTCACTTTTGCTCAGGCTTTTCTCAAACTCCTGAGCTCAAGCTATCCACCTCCTCCCAGAGTGCTAGGATTACAGGCATGAGCCACCATGCCCGGCCTATTACTACCATTTTTATACTACCCTGTGATACAGTTCAATAGATTCTATATTATAAAGCAAGTAATTTGTCAGGTAATTTAAATGTAAATTGTTAAATATTAAATTATACAAGTAGATTACTATATCAGTAACTTGTTGGTATCTTTTCTACTCAAAAACTTAAAGGGAGAATAAGGACATTTTATTGAGAAAGGATCAAGAAGGAAAAATGGTGTGTACACTGCATGAAAAATGTGAATGTCATTTAATCAAAGTGACAGACTAAGTTTAATTAAAGGGGAAAGAGGTCAAATCCACTGGATTTTTTTTCCTATTTAACAGAAATATTTTTACCTTCTAATGATCACATAATACTGAATCATAGTTTTTCAACTAACATATTTTTGTCTAAATACTTGGGAAAACAGCCTCAATCTATCCATTTCTGTTATATGGTTGATCACATCAGGAAACAAAGAAATTAAAATTATTGGGTGGTGCCTGTGCCTCAAAGGAGTAGGACATGGGCCCCATATGCCAGAGGTGGCGGGTTCAAACCCAGCCCCAGCCAAAACTCAAAAAAAAAAA
>NW_003852432.1:9829392-9845438 GCF_000181295.1 Otolemur garnettii | reverse complement strand
AAAAAAAAAAAAAAAAAAAAAAAAAAAAAAGGAAAAAAAAAGAAATTCAAATTACTAGGGCAAATAAGGTAAGCAAGTTATTTAACTCAATCAATTATTATCTAATTCTTAAAAAAATGGATAAAATTGATCTGAACTATTGTAAGAATTATCAGCTTGGGTTTTCATTTCTCCATTTAATTTTACAACTGTCTCCAAACTTGTATTTTGGAAAGACATTCTGATCATGTAAACTTTTAGTGCTCTTCATTCCAGGACAGAGATTTTCAAACTTTAAAAACAGTAATAAACATTTATTTAAATATTCCTGGCAATGTATCTTTTGAAGAAATTTTTTGGCTTTTATCAATTATTTTATATAGTTTCAGGTAAATATTTATTACTGGGATACTGGGTCTAGTATATATTTTTAATATTGTTTCATACATGGAAATACAGATTTGTTAAAATACATACGCAGGTTTAAATGTAAGAAGGATTTTGTTTGGGGCCACATAGATTCCTAGAACCTTGATGGGCATCATGGCTCATGAATGTAATCCCAGCACTTTGGAAGTCTAATATGGGAGGATCACTTGAGGCCAGGGGTTCCAGAATCATAGAATCATGCACCAAAAATTGTATGGTGATCTGTTATCAAATATAATTCTTAATGACCTATGGTGTGACAATTTAATTAGATCTCCTTTTAATATCATTGAAAGAAAACATATGGAAAGCATATACTTTGCTTATATTTTTCTTATACAGGTATTAGAGTTACTATTCACTTTCTTAACAAAGAAAGAAATCAAATGACACCCTTTTTGACTCAGGGAAGGTTTTACTCAAGAGACCAATGCAATGAATTAAGATCTAGGTAAATCTTAATGGACAAGAGTAAAAAAACTAATATAGATTTTCCTTCTTCTCTTTCTTTCTTTCTTTCTTTCTTTCTTTCTTTCTTTCTTTCTTTCTTTCTTTCTTTCTTTCTTTCTGATTAATGTAAGGATACATAAAATTAGGTTACTTCGCATTTGTTAGATAAAGTCCAAGTTGTAGTTGAGCCTTTTTAGATGAGTTTACTAAATCTCCACACACCTCCATGCTTCCCTCTCCATCTTCTCTACTTCATCCCTGTCTTTCCTTCTTGAATTTAATTGTGTTTTTTTCTTGTGTTGGCATGTAGCTATTAATATACTAGTTTCATATTAGTATATTGGGTGCTTGGTTTTCCATTGTAATACTTTACATAGGAGGATGCTCTCCAAATTCTCAGATCAGTTCAGAAGAGATATATATGGTTTTGACTATTTTGCCCATGTGTTCTTTGAAAGTATTTGTGTACTCCAGGGGATACATTCCTAATGTGAAAACCAGTAGATCAGGTTAAAGGATCAAGTCTAAAATCCTTAGCCTGGCATAGACCTTTCTGATTGTGGCATAATCCACCCTCCCAGCCTTGTCCTCCACCACAGCCCATCTCAGGTACCTAGGGATGAAATGTCATAGATCTAGTTGCTAGTTCCTAAACATGAAAAATTGTCTACAGTGTTTGTGTCCTTGAAAATATTGTTTCCATCTTCAATGAAAGAAATCACTTGTCTGTCAAAGTCCTGCCACCTCTACCTACACAATTCAGCCTTCCTGACATTAGGTATTAGAATTTCTCATGCCTGTTTTGCTCATAGTGTTCTAATTACATCATTCATTTGCAATATTATTTGGTAAAATTTTTACTAGACTACCTATCCTGGAGATCCTGAAATGTGCCTTACTTATTTTTATGTCTCATTGTCTAGATTAGAGGTATTTAGTAAATATTGGATTAATGAGTATATTTGAGTAAGATAAACATTTTAACAATATGCATTTAGGAAATCTGATTGCCAGAGACACCACCTGAAGACTGTTTCAGAAAGAAGGAAAAGTTTTAGATTGAAAAGACAAAAAAAAAAAAAGGAAGAAAGAAAGAAAGAAAGAAAGAAACAATCATAGATTGTGTATAATTCCCATGGAAAAGTATCAGAACCTACAAGAGATTCCACATGAAGAAGTTGTGGAACAGAACAAGAAGGAAAAAGGTCAACCCTTCAGAGGTTTGGAGGCTAGTTGAAATGGTAGATGGAATAGTTTGTTTTCCTTCTCTCACCTCTGGAAGGTAGCAGCCTCCTAGGCTGTTAGTGAAACTTTCTACCCTCATAAGCCCAAAAGTTGCTGCTACCAGTGAGTAAACTGGGAGCTTTTTGAGGATGAAGCACCAGACTGCTAGCCCCCTTGGAGCGCTTCCTGTCACCACAATCTTATGTAAGATGGCAGGTTCCATATTGCTTCTCCACCCACCATGTGTCTTTATTCTCCCCACGGGGCTTCAGCCCCTTTGTTTTCTTCTTGCTCATTCCTACACTCAGGCTCCATAAAAGCTTGCTCACAAATATTTCCCAACTTTAGCCCAGAATGTAGGAGCTTTCAGTGGGCCAGGGTCCTGGGGGATCTGTATGATCTCAGAGCTAAATATTGAGAAAATATTGAGAAAAATATTGCCTTTTGGGGAGGGGAACAGAAATAAGCAGAGCACTAGATTTACTCCTTTGGACTCTTCTCCTTCCCCTCTTCCATCCATGGCTACCAAGGGAGATGATTGAGCCAGAGGAACTCAGAAGCTGCTGCTTCCTCTTTATTGGGGTTCAACCTTCCCTCTTAAAGACCTGTAGAGAACTAAGGGGTGCTCAGACTGTGAGCTGTCTGATCACAGGCCCTCCCTGGTGCTAGGTGCCAACAGCTTGATCAGAACAGTGCACACATGATTTGAGGGACGTCAAACTTGCTTGAGTACCCTATAGGCAATTTGGAACTAGCACACTTCTCTCTGGTATAGTTATGGATTGATTTTTAGGAGCCTGGGTGCAGGGATGCAGGCCAAATCCTGTACCCTAGGATTCATTTGTATTGCTTAGGAGAACAGAGGGGAGATTTGTGAACTAATCTCAGGAGGCAAGGGAGTCCATGTAGGTAGCACTGAAAAGAGAGTGCAGTGTGGGTCCCAGTCACAATGCACTCATGAAGCACCACCCTCCTAATAGGAAGGCCAGGGTGGGATTCTGGGGAATCTTCTACCCTACAGTGTCATTACTGGGGAACTCAGCTTGACCTCCTGCCTGCCAGCAGATGCTGGAGGGAAACTGTGGAACAGTGGAGAAAAAGAATGAAACCTGCTTCTGACAGACATATTGGAGATTGGAGATGGTCCTTGTACTCATATTGAAACTTTCTAGCTGAATGAGTCAGCCCCTCCCCAGAGACTTTCCCCAAAAGGGTGAGAGTAGACCTTTGACCCCCCCCATCCAAATTGCTACCTTACCAGCTTTTGTGGAGCCTGAGTGCAGGCTCACCAAACCCAGCCTGTCCAGCCTCACACCCCAACTTGCCTCTGCTGGGGTGAAAAATAAGAACTCATGTGGCAGTTTCAGGGTCTCATGCACCACTAGAACATTCAAATGCTTCTCTTGAGGTCCTAGAGCTAGTCACAAGTACCTCTCAGCCTCCCTCCACATAAAAACATTGCAGTTTGTTCCCTCCAGCTAGCCCCACCTACTGATAGGCAGGTCAATTTACACAGACCTTTACAGCATTTACTGACTAAATCATATAGGCTGTAGTTGATTCTTACCCATAAGCACTACCTACTGTCTCCAAGATTAAACTGAGTGTGTCAATACAATTCACACTTAAGAAGACCACAATTCTGCTGAAAGAGAAAGGATTTCAAAGACCTCCATTTTTCTCATCAAGAGAGACAGAGAGTCTTCTCACACACATAGTTCACCATTGCCATAGCCTACAAATAACTAAAAGTTTAGAAAACCATCACACCAAAGATGTCTATCACCAGAATCTAGATCCCCAACAAAGCACCCAGAAGCAAAGCAAGAGGTTCTTACCCACCATGTGCTACAGGCACTCACTTATGGGTGAAGGGAGAAGAGGACAAGAAAAGCCCCATCAAAACCAAAGAAAATTAAAAAAATAATGACAGCTTCATCAGATGGAAAGGAATATGGAAATATCAAAAAAATTGGAGTGAAAGGATACCCCTCCAAAGGAAACACCAACTGTATTAACAATGGAAACATTGAATTGACAGATGAAGAATTCTAAATATGAATTGTATGGAAGCTCAGGGAAAAACATAAGAAAATGAAAAACCAACCCCAACAAACCAGAAAAACAATTTGGATAATGAATAAAAATTCACCAAAAAAATGACATTTTAAAACAACAACAAATAAAACTTCTATAAATGAGAAACTTATTTGAGGAAATATACAACACAGTGAAAGTGTTAGAATAGACCACTTAATTTGTCCTTTGACCACTGTGATGGCAAATTTATAACCCTGACTCAAGCATAACAAAATTGACATTGTAATCAGAAAAATGTGTACCCCGATAATACTTGGAAATAAAAAAGAACATGAATTTAAAAGGTGATATAGTCTTATCAAAAATGAATTATATTTTATAAATTCTTTCAATATTTTGCTTTATTACTCAAATCTACATATTATTAATTTTCATAGTTGCTCTGTATCATACAAATAAATTATGTTTGGTACATTTATGGGCTGTATTTTTAAATATTTACCATATATCACAGTATTTTACCTGGACCATGGTAATGTTTCCTTGGTACATTTAAGTTTTTATTATTTATTTGAATTTATAAAATGCCATAATATCAAATTTTTAAATGGAAATTGGTTCAAAAGTTCATTGTTAAGCCAGTTGTTTTGATTTTAGAATTTAAATTCCCAAAGAAGTAAAACTATAAATGGCAATTAAATTGCAAGGCTGTCAAGCAGAGCCTATCTAACCTGCAATAACCTGACATGCATAATGGTACTATTCCAATTTTATTTAAAATAAAACAGCATTGGAAGGAAGGACAACTGTTAATTTTCCCTAATAAGCTACATTATGACTTCTATGTGAATAATGTCAGAAACACATTTCTAGGACTATTGAAACTTACTCGAGTTGGGGAAAGCTCAAAGAAAAGAGAATGTGGGAAATGTGGTTTTCTCCTTGCTACTCAAAGTGGTCCCAAGGGGCAGCAGCATCATTATCACCTGGGAGCTCAGTAGGCAGAGCCTCAGACTCACTCAAGACCTGCTGAGCTAGAATCTACTTTTCAACCAGTGACCAAGTGATACATATCTACACTACATTTGGGGGTACACTGGAGATCAATGGTGGCTTTTAATCTTTTTATATCTGTATTTGAAAAGGGAGATCTCTACCCTCAAACATCTATGTAAGAGGAAGAACTACTTGAGATCATCAATATTGGGGAATTATTAATTCAGAGCAAAAGAATATTTCTCCTACTCGGGTCTGTGAAAGAACCCAGGACTTGTTCTATCCTGCTTGCTATTGAACTCTAATGTCCCTTTATAAGAAGGTAAAATAAATGTTTGGGGTAATTTAAAATCTTCTATTGTTTGTATGCTTTTAATCAGCTAACAAGATATTTTTGATTTAGCCAGTTTATTAAAGTAGGTTAAAATATCAAGCATTGTTGTTCATCAACAATTTAGTAGAATAAATTTTTGGAAAGAAATGATAAAGTTTTACAAACATTTTGCTAATAACACACTCTATACTTTATGTGCAAACACATAAATGCACACTGCTATGATTACTACAGAACAGACCAAGGATATAAAGGGGATATAAAAATTATAAGGCACAAAAAAGAAATATTAGCCAACTGGCTAAATAAAAAGAAACAAAAACACAACAAAATATTCACTTTTATGAATAAATGGTGGATACCTAAAATTCAAAAATTACACTGGGTTGTTTTATACTCTAAAAAGTAAAATAAATTAAACTGTATTAGAGTTACAGAGATGAGATATATTCATTGTATATCAACTAGGTTAATTCTTTGATGAAATAATAAATCTGTATCATCTTTCACTGTTTTCTGGAGGTAGCATATGAAATTCATTTTTAGATCTCCTAATAGAACAAAAGGAATTGGTAAATGGCATTTGTAAATTAAGCTGTTTAACACAGCCTTCTTCTCAGATACCTCACTATGACTGACATTAACTGTTGTGACCATATTGGAGAATATCTGCTTAGAACTCTACTAATGTTGACTATATATACATGAATCACAGTTAATAGTATAGTATTTACTGTTAGTTTCCATGGAATGTTTGTATGGGTTATCTTTAAAATAAAGAAATCATGTATCACCACATGTCTTTTGAGAACATATACATGTTTAATAAGAAAAGAAATTATTAGAACAATAAATACTATGGTATTACCATTGTCATCTCTTTTTCTAGATCTAATTTGTTGAAGTTCTGTTCAAAAATGTATAATATCTGCTTAATGAAACAGGATACAATTAAGCCCTTTCTTACTTCTGGAATATATCATGATATAGTAGAAATAGCACAATACTAATAAAAAAGAAAATAACCTTAAACCTTCCTGTGCACATTCTAACTTTATGGCATTGAAACAGTAACTTGAACTCTGCTGGCCTGAAGGCAAATTCTGAACGAGACATTGCCTTAAAAACCTTTCTCATTTTAGATCCATAATTAGGCAGCAGTGATATAAAATTCCCATATCCATGTTTATGTTTTTTTATATAGGCAATATTAAGTATAGAATATAAATCAAAATGATGCTTCTAACAGTAAATTCAACAGTAAATATTAATTGACTTTCTCAACTAACCTGGGTAGTATAGTTGTGTTTTTAATATGTAATAACCTGTGCATGAATTCAGTAACACAAAGAACTGGTTAACTTGTTATGACATCATTTTTTATCTACCAAACCTTTGCATTAAACTTAATTAATATTAACACTTTAATTTTTGTGGTGTTCTAGATAGTGGATATCTCAATAATTCAGTTATTCTAGTGAAAATCATTTAACTTGATGAACTTGTTTTGTTATTAATTAAAAAGTTAGCAATAAGTCTGTCTGCAGAATTCTGCCTCCCCCCCCACCGCAGAAGAGTTCAATTTCCTAAATTCCTGGTGAGGATATGGGAGCAATTTCTCAAATCCATCTGCTCAAGAATTTTGGAGCTAAGACTTTTAAAGATGGGTTGACAAAGATAGGTCTAGGGAATAAGGTCTGATGATTGGCTGAGGATAAACTCATAGGATTGGGAAGCAGAAATTATCTTGTTGGTTGGAACATTTCTTGGGTTGGGAGTTCTCAAGGGTTGCTGGATCAATTTCCACAAATGTCCATGAGTCTAGCTGATATCAGTGGGTTCCTCTGAATGCAGATTCTGGACGATATTTCAAAGACCAGTCTTAGGTTTTACAATAAGACTATAATAATACTATCTGTAGAAGTAGTTGAGGAAGTCACAAAACTTGCCTGTCATGAAAGATATATGTCACTTAAATAATAAGTAGTTACAACAGTAGAGAAGTTAGGGAACAATGGCTGGCTGACTTTTGTCTGTATCTATTTCTTTAATTTTTTTGTTTATTTATTCATTTTTGCTTTTACAGTAATTTTTTTATTTTTAAATTTCATAATATTACAGGGGTACACATGTTTTGGTTAGATAATTTGCTTTTATACTTTCATGTCAAATTATAAGTGTTCCCTTGACCCCGAATATGTGCATTGTGCTAGTTAGGTTTGAATTAAGCCAACCCCTTCACCCCCTCTCCCCGCTGCATTCTCACTGAGTTTTACTACCATATGTGCATGTAAGTGCTGATCAACTAGTTCCAATTTAGTATTGAGTACATATAGTGTATGCGTTTCCATTCTTATGATACTTCACTTAGAAGAATGGTCTCCAGTTTCATTTGGGTTGTTACAAGAGATAATAGATCATAATTTATTGTGGCTGAGTAGTACTTTGTGGTACATGTATGCCACATTTTACTAATCCACTCATGTACTATGGGCACTTACATGCTTCTACATCTTTGCAATTGTGAATTGAGCTGTTATAAATATTGCAGTGCAAGCATCTTTAAAAAAAAAAAGACTTTTTTTTCCCCTTGAGTAAATACCTAGTAGTGGGATTGCTGGATAAAATGGAAGGTCTATTTTTTGTTCTTTGAGATATCTCCATACAACTTTCTATAGAAGTTGGACTAGTTTGTAGTCCCACCAGCAGTGTAGAAGTGTTCCTTTCTTGCCATATCCATGCCAGCACTTGTTCGGGTACTTTTTGATGAGATAGTCCCACTAGAGTTAGGTTATATCTCACTGTGGTTTTGATTTGCATTTCCCTCATGGTTAGAGATGTTAAGCATTTTTTTCTTGTGTTTATTAGCCATTAACCTATCATCATTTGAAAAGTATCTGTTCATGTCTTTTTGCCACTTTTTAAAGGGGTTGTTTTATTTTTTTTTCTTGCTGATTTGCTTGAATCCTTTGTAGGTTCTGGTCACTAGCCCTTTATCAGATACATAACATGCAGATATTTCCTCCCATTTTGTAGGTCATCCATTTATTTTGATTGTGTCCCTGGCTGTTAAGAAATTTTTCATTTGATTAGGTCCCATTGATGGGATATGTTTTAAAATTGTAAAGGCCATACATGACAAACCCACAACCAACATCATATTTAATGGGTTAAAATTGAGAGCTTTACTGTTTAGTTCTAGAACCAAACAAGGTCGCCCACTTTCACCATTTCTATTCAACACAGTGCTAGAAGTCCTTTCCAGAACAATTAGGCAAGAGAGGGAAATCAAGGGTATCCAACAGCAAAAGAAGAGGTTAAAACATCCCTCTTTGCTGATGATGTGATCTTATACCTAGAAAACTCAAATATTCAATCAATTGCTGAAATTGATAAATAAATTCAGCAAAATCTCCAGTTACAAAATGAATTACACAAATCAGCTTTTATATATGGCAAGAATAGTCAAGGTGAGTTTCTAATGAAAGATGCAATACTTTTCCTCTAGGGAGATAAAACACTTCTATAGGGAGAACGATGCAACACTGTGGAAAGTAGTCAGAGAGGATGGAAACAGTGGGAAGACATATCACACCCATGGATTGGCAGAATCAACATTGTGAAAATGGCTGTACTCCCTAAAGTGATTTACAGATTCAAAACAATTTTTATTATTTTTACCAGAGTCATTTTCCACAGATAGCCAATGTAGCCTTACATAATGAGAATGAATTGGAGGCATCACTTTACCAGAATTCAAGCTATACTACAAGGCTGTGCTACAAAATGGCAGTGGCACAAAAATAGAGTCATAGACATATAGATTAGAACAGAGAACCCAGAGATGAAACCATCCTCGTAATCACATCTGAATTCTGATAAGGCAGACAAAAACATATACTGGAGACAGGCATCCCTGTTCAATAAATGGTGCTGGGAAAATCGGATAGCCACATGCAAAAGACTGAAAATAACCCACAGGTCTCACTACTCACAAAAATTATTTCATGATGGATAAAGACTTAAACCTAAGGCATGAAACTCTAAGTATTCTGGAAGAAAAGGTTGGGCAAGCTTTTATAGACATAGGCTTAGGGAAAGAATTTATGCAGAAAACCCTGAAAGAAATCACAGAATTCTGCTTTTTGTAATAGATAATCTGTGACATGGAAAAACTGTCTATTTAGTTCACCTTGTCAAAAATCAATTGCTGCTAATGAATTAAACTACCTTTCCTAAACATATTTCCTGGAATTGCAATTTAAATTATAGAAAGGCTCATGGGATTCCTTGATGCTATAAAAACTGAATACCTTCAAAATTCTGTTAATGGTATGAGAAAATAAGAACTTTCCCCCTACCAATTTGTATTTAGGACCTACACCTAAAAATAATTTGTAAAGACATTTTTTCCTTCCACTTATAGACATAAATTTCAGGTGTCTGCTAAATCATGTCCTAAACTTTAAATGACTTACTTTATAACATATGGCAATTATTCATTTAAAGTTGATTAATGTAGTATTACTATACAACATATAATATAAATAAATCTTTCAGTAATTCCAAAAAATAAAATAAAATAGCTTAAAACATTGCTGTTTGATTTTTAAAAATAGCTTAAGAGGACATTTTTTGTTTTGTAGGTGAGAAGAGAGAGAGTACAGTGAAGTTGACTTATTCAGCAGGACTTGCTGGTTGTTGACTAGACACAGTAGTTGTTAGTACTTTAAATTACTGTATATCCTTTTAGTATATTATTTCCATTGTCCCCCTCTTGGATGGTAAAGACCATATTCAGTCTACTTTATTCCCATCATCTTTCCCAAAGCAATTATTAGTAGAGGCACCTACCTTATAATCATACTTTTCTTCTTATCTCTGTTGGAAGTCATTTTCTCTTCTGTATGTCTGATATACATATTTTTGTTGTGTTTGCTGCAGTGCTAGAAAGTCTTTATGCTTCATTTATGTATTCTGGCGGAAAGGGACTGCTCTTTCATTATAGTGTGTGAGTAGTAAAGACTATAATTTATTGAAATATACCTGTAGTTACATGGATGAGACTGTGGGGATAAGTTCCTGTGGTGTAGAGGTACAGGTTAAGATGACTTTATTCATGGTTTAAAGTATTATTTTCTTTTGCTTGAACAATTTTGTCTATTTTTAGCACGTTATGAATGCAAGTAACAAAGTGTCAATTGCCTGTGCATATACTTTTTTCCCCTGAATTTTCATTTGATTAAAGTAGATTCCTTGAAAAGGGATTACTAGGACAATGGGTTTGAACAATTTAAACCTCTTTGTATGTAAGTACATCCTTGAAAATTTTGCTTTTTGTTATATTTTGACATTTGAGTATGTTTTTATTTATTTTGTGTCATATGTTGATATTTGAATGTTTTTATTTTAAATAGTTTCTAGAGTTGAACATTTTTCAACTTTGTTAAATACTTTCTATTGTTTTCTAAACATCTTCCATAACTTTCTGTAACTAGGAGGCTTCAGCGACCAGCCGCCACTCTTCCTCTTCACAGCTTTTGCTTGGGCTGATGTTATTTTTTCTACCTTAAAATTTTATTTACTTTTAAAAGCATCGTGTTATAGAAAATATGCTTCAAAATATCTTTGCTTTGTCCTATTTTTTTCTGTTTTCTTATGTCTGTTATGTATCCTTTTAATGCTCTGATTCTCTAATTCATCATTTTATTCTCACCATTCTGTACTTATTTATTTATTTATTGGGCATTCATTTCTTGAGTTCAAAATCTTTCAGAAGCTCCTTATTATCCTTAGGTATAAACTCCTTGCTTGATAACAAAGGTCTTCAACAGAGCGTATCCGGATCTCATTTCTATGGTTTATTTCCATGCACGTAGACTACTCCCTAGCCAGTCTGAATCGTCTATATCCATTTTCCTTTGAATTTATCAAATATATTCTCACATTTGTGTCTTTATTGATTTTCGTCTCATTTTCATGACATATTTGCATTGTTATCTCTAACTGAAAATCTCTATAAGACCCATTTCAAATTTTTCATTTCTTTCATAAAAGCCAATTTAATCCTCAATGAGAATGAAGGGAACAACCATCTATGATTTTGTGGTATATATATAGAAGTTGTCCTCAGTTAACCCTATAGTAATGATGTTAGCACCTCGAGGGCTGGTCTGCCCAATCCTCGTCCTGGTACTGCAGGACTTCATATACAATGGAGTATTTGTTTAATTGAATTAAACCTGAACGGTATTTGATTAAAACCAGATTTATTAAAAAAGCTCGAATTACATCCAATGGGAGATGTCTCAGGAGTTCTAGTGGGGTTTTGTGTTCAGTGCGTATTTGATTTACACACTGAATAAAAAGCTTTGGAATTATTGCTTCCCTGATTTAGAGAACATATTTATAAATATTCCTTTGAGGAAATTCCTTTTCTTTCTTTAAAGTAAGACAGAGTCACTGCAAATAATTGCACAAATAACTTTTCTTAAGTTGCATGTACTTTGCGCACTAAAACCTCACAATCCAGTTAAGATTCAAAGAGCCTGAACATGAGCAATCATGAAAATATCTCTCTATGCTTAGAGAGAATTCAACTTTACAGTGTTCATTTATATTTTTTCAGTCTTAAAAATTAGCACAAAATCAATTTGACGATGATAACAGGAGTGATCTTTAGAGAGCTCCTTTAACAAAGAAAATAACAGAAAATCTATAATTAGCATTTTAACTGGAAATCAGTACTTCTAAAGATGTGAGAAGACATGTGCTTCTGACCAAGATAAAGTAATATGGGCTGGATTTACTCTACTACCTGAGAAAAATGAAATATAAAATGAGCTAATATGTATATATGCAGATGTATATATATGTATACACACATAGAGGACAGTGATTCTTGAGAAATGGCAATAAAGCAGATACATTATGTAATTACCCAAGCTTATGGCTATGGAAAAGAGAGAGGGCAGAGCCTGGCAGACTCCAGATGGGAGATAGAACAGATAGCATGGGAAGGGCAAGATGGCTAAAGTTAGCAAGACAGAGAGAGTACTAGGGAGGGGACAGGTGAGCAGAGAATTCCACAGTTGTTCTGGACCTTACTCAAAACCAATATCCTGCCCTGTCACCAGGATATTTGGTCTAGAAATTGTTGGTAGGTATGGAATGAATGTGTTCCCCCTAGAACTCAAAGAACTGGGCCCTGTGCTTCCTTCTTTGTAGTAAAATGTACAAAATGTAGCAATCTGTGTTTTACTTTGGAGTCTCTACTTAGGTGCAAGTTTCCTGAATCTTCAAAATTTCATTTGTGTTTTATCATGTCTTTTAGTGTCTAGCCAAAGGTTGCTCATCTTACCTAATCAGCTGTATGATCAAATAATCTATGTAGTGTTTTGGAGGATGTTCAGATGGCCCAGATCTCTTGAAATTATATTATGACAGAAGGTAGGAGAGTTAACCTAGTCCAGAAACAAAATTCCATGTGTATACTGTTGTCTGTCACAGGGGAATTCTGTTTCTGATCCTCTTTTCCGATGGAGATAGAAATAAAATTTGAAAAATTGACTCTATATACTGTATAGCTGTATCTGAATTCTGTACATGGTCTCCTTTAACATCACAGAAATCGGTATATATATATGTATAAAGTTATTTTTTACAGATGCATTATAATTGTAAATATTTATGGGGTACAAATCAATGTTTTGATACATATATATTAATATGTTGTGTAATGTCCTCTCTGTAGATTGGCTCACCTCACTTCAAGTTAATAGATTCTTGTCCCAAAACCTGACTCAAGGACAGAAACTAGAAAAATGATTATGACAATTTTTTACATTATTTATTGTAATAAAGTTTATATGAGGCCTGACAATTAAGTGCACAAATTTGCCACTGTGTGCATATGTTGGTAGCACTGTACAAATAGCTTGATAAGGTTTTGTAATTTTGGTATGTCAGTGTCTCACAGCTATGTTTATGTCGGTATGGGGCAGTGGCATGCTGAGTGGTGGTCATTGTTGTCATTGTGTGATTTTTTTGTACCATTGTGAGAATATTGGAGTTTGAATTGGAGCAATGAACAAACATTAAATTTTTTATTAAACTTGACAAGAGAGGAAGTGAATCAGGGACGTATTAGTCCAAGTTTACGGAGATAATGTGATGAAGAAAACAGCAGTGTCACTGATGAAGGGAGGTCAGGGAAGCCAGTTATGAGCTGGACTGACGAAAACATGGTAAAAATTTGTATGTCAAAATCATTGGCTGACTCTGAGAAGCATACAGATCAAGTAAACACTGATAAACAGTTATGAAAGTCTTAACTGAAAATCTTGGCCTGAGAAAGATGTGTGCAAAAATGGTCCCAGAGGATCTCACTGAGGAACAAATACAACGGAGGGCTGAAGTTTGCCAAGACGTTTTGCAAAGGCAAGACAATGTTTGGGGTCATGTTATCAGTGGTGATGAAACATGGATGTACCAATATGGCCCAGAAACAAAGCCTCAAAATGCAATCAAAGTCAGCAAATTGTCCACATCCAAAAAAGTTCTGTCAGTGGAAATCAAGAGTCAAAACAATGTTGCTAACCATTTCTGATATTGGTGGATTCTTCATTCTGAATTTATACTACCTGGATGAACAGTTAACTAAGTTTACTATTTGAAAGTGCTGAAAAGGCTCAGTGAAAACAACAAAAATGATCTGAACTTTTCACCAACTCATGGTTCTTGAATCAGAACAATGCATCAGTTCACTTGGCACTATCTGTGAGGGAGTTTTTCACCAGTAAACAAATAACGACCTTGAAACATGCTCCCTACTCCCCTGATCTGGGCCTCAATGACTTTTTTCTTTGCCCACAGACAAAGGAAATATTGAAAGAAAGACATTTTTGTGACATTCAGGACAGCAAAAGTAATATGACAACAGCTCTGAAGACTATTCCAGAAAAAGAGTTCCAAAACTGCTTTGAAGGGTGATCTAGAGGCTGGTGTTGGTGTACAGCTTCCCAAGGGGAGTCTCTGAAGGTGAATGCAATGATCATATTCATCAATGAAGTATGTAGCACTTTTTCAAGGATGAGTTTGCAAACTTGTCATTCCTCATGTAACATAAAGTATACTATTTTAATTATTTTTAAGCATATTATTCATTGTAATTAAGTTTATTTGCCAATGCCATATCCATCTTCAGAACTTTTCATCATCCCAAAGTGAAACTGTGTATCCATTAAACAACAACTTCCCCACCCTCTTCTCTCCTTTTAGCCACTTGTAACCATGACTCTACTTTCTGCCTCTTGCTGACTTTTCTTATTATATTAAAGAAGTCCCCTTATTGACTGCCTGTCTATTTTATCCTGGTGGATGCCATGCTCTATGAACCATCTCTATTGGTCAGGCACCTCTGTCTGTCACTCTGGCTTTGCGATATTAAAATACATTTTGCTCATTAAAATAATTCTAAACCCCTGGCTTCTGGCAGTTAAGCCACATCACCTGGCTTTTGTTACTTCAGGGCCCTATCATCAGTTTGCTATTAGCAACCCAGGTTCTGTGATAGCCTCTTTCAAGAGCCCTGACCTACAGGAGGAGACCTGTCATTGAACACTTTAGTGGTGCTAATGATGCTTGTACCAGCTCATTTCTTATGGTCATGGTAAATAGTGTGTCTTCTAGACCTTCTCAAGAAATCAATTATTCACAAGAATGTCAATGTTTTTTTTCAGTCTTGTGGCCTCACATAACACAACTATTCCAGCAGGCCCAAATCCCTGAGGCCTTTTAATCCCTTTCTCTATCATCTGAAATAGCAATTCAGGCATTTTAACCTCATAACCCTGGGTCATGACTTTTTCCAGTTTCCTGCTAGAAATCCTAGCAGCAAATTTATACCTTCTCCTGGTTTTTCACCAGGATGTTAAATCCTTTATTTAGAGTGGGTGGCTTCAAATCAATAACCTCTTTCTTGTTCAAACTTATGGTCTAACTTCCTTAAGCATGTTTCAGGACTCAGGTTCATAAGCCTTCTCAGCTCCTCTGTACCTGCCTGCCACGTAACATATCTCCTATGAAAGTTTAGCCTATATTTTTGCTTTATTAACCTTGGCTATTGGTCCAATGGCTGGGAGAAGAGGACAGGAAGCTCTGAGAGAACGCTTCTTTTTTTTTCTTTTGCTTAAGGAAGCATGAAACAAAATTTATTGAGGAAAAGATAGGTTTACAGCATGGGGAAGTCTCCAAAGAAAGACATGTTTCCTGTAGACAATGAACGGGCCTCTCTTGTCATGGCAAGCAGGAAAAGAACAAAGACCCTAAGAGAATATTTGTTTTGTGTGGGAGAATGAGGGAAAATCTGCATGAACTTTCCACATGGGAGGAATTTTTGTTCTTAGTGGGAAGGAGTGAGACCATTCTGTACCTTGAGAGGATTTGGAGATAATGGAGAGTGAAAATCTTCAGGGTTACCTACCTAGAAGTCCCTCTACTGTGTGATGGCATCTTGATATTACTCGACTAGGGACTTGACTTTAGCATGAGGGCTCTGGCTTTAATATTTAACTATTCTTGAAATTTGGCCATT
>NW_003852432.1:9771975-9828950 GCF_000181295.1 Otolemur garnettii | reverse complement strand
TTGGGCTGTTTCCATGTCTTGGCAATTATGAACTGGACTTCAATAAACATTCTGGTGCAAATTTCTTTGTTGGAAAATAATTTTTGATCATCTGGGTGTATATCTAATAGAGGAATTGAAGGATTGAATAGTAGGTCTACTTTTAGTTCCTTGAGTATTCTCCAAACTTCCTTCCAAAAAGGTCATATTAGATTGAATTCCCACCAATAGTATACTAATGTTCCCTTTTCTCCACATCCATCCTACATTTGTTGTTTTGGGATTTTGTTATGTGGGCTAATCTTACTGGAGTTAGATGATATCTCACAGTGGTTTTGATTTGCATTTCTCTGATGATTAAAGATGATGAGCATTTTTTTTTCATGTGTTTATAGACCTTGTGCCTGTCTTCTTCAGAGAAATTTCTGTTCAAGTCTCTTGCCCACATAGAAATGGGTTATTTGTTTGTTTCTTATTGATTAGTTTGAGTTCTCTGTTGGTTCTAGTTATCAGACCTTTGTTGAAAGCATAACCTGCAAATAATCTTCTCCCATTCTAAAGGCTGTCTGTTTGCTTTACTTATTGTGCTCTTGGCTGTGCAAAAGCTTTTTAGTTTAATCAGATCCCAGTAATAGATTTTTTGTGTGGCTCCAATTGCCCGAGGGGTTCCTCCTCATAAAGTATTCTCCCAGGCCGATTACTTCAAGTGTTTTTTCCTGCACTCTTTTCTAGTATTTTTATAGTTTCATGTCTTAAGTTTAAATCTTTCATCCTGTGAGAATCAATTTTTGTTAATGATGAAAGGTGGGGGTTCAGTTTCAGTCTCCTATAGGTTGCCATCCAGTTCACCCAGGACCATTTGTTAAATAATGAGTCTTTCCCCCACTGAACGTTTTTGATAGGCTTGTCAAAGATCAAACTGACGATAAGTAGCTGGGTTCATCTCTTGATTCTCTATTCTGTTCCATACATCTACCTTTCTGTTTTTGTGCCAGTACCATGCTGTTTTGATCACTATAGATTTATAGTATAGCCTGAAGATTGGTAAAGTGATACCTCCCGATTTGTTTTTATTTCTGTGTAATGTTTTGGCATTTCGAGTTTTTTTTCTGATTCCATATAAAATGAAGCACTATTTTTTTCAAGCTCTTTAAAGTATGACAAGGGTGCTTTTATAGGGATTGCATTAAATCTGTAGATTACTTTGGGTAGTATGGACATTTTAACAATGTTGATTCTTCCCAGCCATGAGCATGGTAAGTTTTTCCATTTGGCTATTTATTTTCTCAGAGTTTCATAATTCTCTTTATAGAGATCTTTCATGTCCTTTGTTGTGTAAATTCCCAGATATTTCATCTTCCTTGGTGCTACTGTAAAAGGAATAGAGTCCTTGACTATATTTTGAGCTTGACTATTATTGGCATATATAAAAGCTACTGATTTTTAAGTATTGCTTTTGTATCCTGAGACGCTGCTGTATTTCTTGATCACTTCTAAGAGTTTTAAAGTTGAGTCCCTGGGATTTTCCAGCTATAGTATCATATCATCAGTGAAGAGTGAGAGTTTGATCTCCTCTGACCCTATTTGAATATCCTTGATTGCCTTCTCTTGCCTGATTGTGATGGCTAAGACTTCCATTACTATGTTGAACAGCAGTGAAGACAGTGGCCATCCTTACCCACTTCCTGATCTGAGTGGAAATGTTTTCAATTTTACTCCATTCAATATGATATTGGCTGTAGGTTTGCTATAGATGGCCTCTATCAGTTTAGGAAATGTCCTTTGTATGCCTATTTTCTTAAGTGTTCTGATCTTAAAGGGATGCTGGATATTATCAAAGCCTTTTTCTGCATCAATTGAGAAAATCATATGGTCTTTGTTTTTTATTTTATTTATGTGATGTATTATATTTATAGATTTGTGTATGTTGAACCAACCCTGTAACCCTGGAATAAAGCCAACTTGATCATGGTGTATAATTTTTTTTGATGTGTTGTTGAATTCTGTTTGCTCAGATTTTATTTAATATTTTTGCATGGACATTCATTAATGTTATTTGTTTATAATTTTCTTTCTTTGTTTGATCCTTTCCTGCTTTGGGGATCAGGATGATATTGGCTTTATAGATGTGTTAGGAAGTATTCCTTCTTTTTCTATGCTTTCAAAAAGGTTGTATAATACAGGGGCTAGTTCCTGTTTAAAAGTTTGATAGAATTCAGATGTGAAGCCATCTGGTCCTGGTCTTTTCTTTTGGGGAGATTTCGTATAGTTGAAGCTTTTTCAGTGATTGATATAGGTCTATTCAAGATTTCTAGATTTCTAATTCTTTCTGGCTGAGTCTAGGAAGGTGACATGCTTCCAGGTATAGGTCCATTTTCTTCAGATTTTCATATTTCTGGGAATAAAGTTTTTCTGTAGTAATAATTGAGGATTTTATTGAATTTCTGAGGTATCTGTTGTTATTTATCTTTATTGTTTCTGATAAATGATATTAGAGATTTTACTTTTCTGTTTCTGGTTAGATTGGCCAAAGGTTTATCAATTTTGTTAATCTTTTAAAAAATTAACTTTTTGTTTCATTGATCTTCTGAATGATTTTTTGTTTTCAATTTCATTTAATTCTGCCCTAATTTTGGTTATTTCTTTTTTTCTGCTGGGTTTGGGGTTCAAATATTCTTCCTTTTCCAGTTGCTTGAGATGGCCCATTAAGTTGTTGACTTCCCCTCTTTCTGTTTTCTTTCTGTTTCCAAAGCTATTAATTTCCCTCATAGGACTGCCTTTGCAGTATCCCACAGGTTTGGATAATTTGTGTCTTCATTATCATTTTGTTCCAAAAATTTGGTGATTTCCTTCTGAATCTTGTCTTTGATCCAGCTATCAGTCAGCCTAATATTATTTAGTTTCCATGACTTTGTTTGAGTATGAGGATTCCTGTTGCTGTTGAGTTCAACTTTTATTCCACAGTAGATTGAGAAGTTACAAGAAATAATTTCTATTCTTTTAAATTTTCTGATGTTAGACTTGTGTCCTAAGATAAGATCAATTTTGGAGGATGATATGTGGACTGATGAGAAGAATGTATATTTAGTTTTATTTGGATGAAATGTTCTATAGAGGTCTGTTAAGTCCATTTCTTTTAGGGTCAGAATTAAGTCTAATATTTCTCTGTTTAGTTTCTTCATAGAGGATTTATCCAAACTGTCAGAGGCATGCTAAAAACCAACTATTATAGTGTGGGAAGATATCAAGTTGTTCACATCCATTTGGGTTTGCTTTATAAATTACGTAGCATTCTGGTAGGGTGCATAAAGGTTAATTATCAGAATCTCTTCATGTTGGGTGTTTCCCTTGAGAAATATGTAGTGACCATCCTTGTATTTCTTTATCTTTGTTGGTTTAAAGCCAATTGTATGTGCAAATAATAATGCAAATCCTGCTTTTTTCTGATTTTCATTTGCCTGTATTATAGATGTCCATCCCTTCATCCTGAGTCTATTCTTATCCTTTAATTAAAATGAGATTCTTATATGCAGCAGATATCTGGTCTGAGTTTATGTATCCAGTCAGCCAACCTGTGCCTCTTTAGAGGACAATTTAAACCATTCACATTAATTGAGAAGATCGATATGCATGGTAACATTTTAGGTGTCATGTTTTTTAAAGGTCCAGCGGACATTTTTAATCCTTTCACCATTGTCACCATTGTGGGAGTTTGATTTTGTTGAATAATTTCTGAGTGAGTTTACTTTGGTGGTAGACCATTGTTCTGGTCCTTATGGAAAATGGGTCTGATAATATCCTGGAGAGCTGGTTTAGTTATGGCAAATTTCCTCAGCATGTGTATGTCAGTGAAGTATTTGGTTTTTCCATCACAAATGAAACTCAGTTTAGCTGGATACAGAATCCTGGGCTGAAAAGTGTTTTGTTTTAGGAGATTAAAAGTTGATGATCATTCTCTTCTGGCTTAAAATGTTTCAGCTGAGAGATCTGCAATCAGTCTAATATTTCTCTCTTTGTAGATAATGATTTTCTTACGTATGGCTGTTTGCAGAATTTTCTCCTTCACATTAACCATGGCAAAGTTAATTACAATGTGTCTAGGAGATGCTTTATTTGTATTGAGTCTTGCTGTACCACTGAAACTATCTACTATCTGAATTTCTGTATCTCTTCCCATGCTTGGGAAATTCTCCTCCATTATATCTTGGAGTAGAGTATCTGTGCCTTTAGGACCATCCTCTTTTCCTTCAGGAATTCCTATCAGATGAATGTTTGTTCTTTTGGAATGATCCCGCAGCTCTCCTAGGAAAGGATAGGTTTTTGCTCTCCACTTCTTTGCCTCTGTGAGCATTTGAGAGTGGTCAAAAGCTTTGTCTTCAACTTCAGAGAGCTACTCTTCTACCTGCTCCACTCTATTACTGAAGGATTCTATTGTATTACAAAGATCCTTGAATAACTTTCTTATTTCCTTAAGTTCTGCTATTTCTTTTATTATTATATCCAAATCCTTGAAGAATTTGTTGTTGTTGTTGTTTGGCCAGGGCTGGGTTTGAACCCACCACCCTCACTATATGGGGCTGGTGCCTTGCTCACTGAGCTACAGGTGTCACCCGAGATTTTGTTTTTGAATTCATTGATTTCTTGAGACACCTTTTGAACTAACCTTTGAATTTCAATTTTTAACTTTTCTTCTATTCCACTGATCTTATTTGCCATCCATATTCTGAATTCTATTTCTGATGTTTCAGACATTTGTCTATGAATGGCATCTTCTGTTTTATCTCCATTATCATTCCTTGGGGGAGTTGATCTACTCTGATTATTCATGTTGCCAGAGTTCAGAGTTCTGCCTCTGGTTCCACTCCATGATTATTTTCTGTAATTTGGCTATTTAAGGTGGTAGGGTAAGTTTGGATAGGGAGCCCCAGGAAGTGGAGTTAATCTGCTCCAAACCAATAAGCTGGGGCTAGTGACTGTGAGTTTTCCCCTAAGGACAAATGTCCCTTTCAGAGCTGTAGCCTAAGACTCTGAAGACCTGCTTAGTAAGAGAGTGCAAGATAGCTCTGACCTGAAATCAACCACCTCTACCCAATTTTAAGGAGTAGAGGTATTAGGCTGGAATCTCATCTGGGGAGAGATAAAAGCATCTGTGTTGCCCTGCCTCCCACCAACAATAGCTGGTGAAGGAGATTCAGTCCTTTCTCATTTTAAACCAACTGGCACTCTACCTTGGTGGGACTCTGGTGGACAGCCCAGGTCTAGAGTTCTAAATAGATGGATCCAGACAGTACAATCACTGCTCTGTAGGGAGAGGTCAAAGAGTCTCCAATATCTTGATGTGGAAATCCATAGACAGTTCCAACCAGTATTTACAAGAGGATAGATCCTGGTCCCCTCCGGTAGATCACCAATTCAGGAAAGATCACTAGTCACAATCAGGATAAAGGCATTAATACCTCCACCCTTGTAAGTCCAAACTGTGGCTCAGTTTACCTGCCCTTGAAAGTCTAAGCCTGCATCCACAGCCAGCTCTTGAAAGGCCAAACCGTGCACTAGCGTCTCCGCCCTTCTAAGTCCAAACCAGGCGCCAGCGGCTCTGGCCCTCCCAGTCCAAACCTCAAGCCCACGACTCCGCCCTTGAAATTCCACCTTTGGAAATCCATACTGGGAGTCAGTTGCTCCTCCCTTTAACAAACAAGCCAGGAGTCCATGGCTCTGACCTTGGAAATCTAAACAGGACCTAGTACCCTGGCCTGTTAAAGTCCGAACCTGTTGTCAGTGGTTCCACTCCCAAAAGTCCCAATGAAGGTGAGCTCACCGGTGTGGCAGCACAAACCTGGCATCAGAGGCTTTGCCCTTGAAAGTTTGAAGGGGGAGGGGTCTGCCCCGCCACCTGCAGGGCAATATCACTGGTGTTTCTCTCCCAAAGTCCCCCTCTTCCTGTGCCCCCTGCCTCTACTGAGTCACTGTTTCTGCACTTTTATCTGTATAATGTCCAGACTTCCTGGCGAATGACCAAACCCTCTGGGTTCTGCAGCGGGTAGACCTTCAGACTGCTGGGTAAGGGGAGATAGGTGTGCTGAAAGTTCAGTATTGCAGGGAGAGTATTTGTTCAGTTTTATGCTGGTCAGGATGATCCTTAGCCTCACAAGTGGGACCTCTCTAAGGGAGGATGCCCAGTATTTTGCGGCTCTCACCCATGGGATAAAATGAGAGGTCTTTATTCTCCTGCTCACTTGCAGAGAGCCTTGGGAGAGGGGTCTCTCATCTTCGTGTTGCTGGGCTTTGTACCTGGAATTTGTTCACTAGAATCCTCTGTTTGGAGTCTCAGGTTGCCATAGCAGAGACGATGTGTACTTCTCTATCTTCTTTCCCATCTCAGCTCCTCTCCTTCAGTTTCAGAGGCCAAATTTGTTCAGAATCTCTCCTTCTGGTCAGGAGCCTCTGGCTAAAGTTGCCTTTCATTGGCCATCTTCTTTCTCTTAGCTTTTTATTATCCACTTTTAGGAAAGCAACAAATCTTAGCAAAAATTATTTAATTCTTTTATCCGTATATTTATTTATCCCAGTGTGCAGTTCAAATGCTTAGATCCCTCCATCACTTAGCCCGCCATGAGCACATGTTCCCTGGTGGCCACAGGTGAAAGTTTTAACAGTGGCCTGATTTTTCCCTGCTTGTTACTCAGAATGGAGTCTCCACCACCAGCGGAGAGGTGAGTGATAGTACACTATCCCTTCCTACTGGTTGTCTTCTCAACCATTTCTGGTACCAACTGAGCTTACTGGTTCATCTGGAAATCATATGCAACACAAAGTTATAGGTGCATAAAAGAGTTAACGCAGCATAATACGTCTGAAAGGAAAAGGCCAGAAAGAAAAGGCAATCTGACTACCATGCAGCACAAGGTATGTCTGGGAGCTCTGGAGCAAAGATTTATGTTTGAGGAAAGCTGAGCTAGGTACAGTCTTTTTTTCCTTAGCTTTAATCAGTCTTTGGCTGGGAGCCAATGTAAGAGTATGGATGAAAAGCTAAGGCAGACCTAGAAGGAACCAACAGCCAGGGGCTGTGAACTAACCACACTCCTCACAGCTGGGCACTGAGTGTCCTCTTAAAGGGTGATCTGGAGGCCACATCATCCATAAGGCGTTCACTCTTTACTTTGATTCTGAATCTATTTCTGATGATAACAATAAATCCAGAATTGGAAGCTTCAGATATTGCCCTTGCCGGAAGTGTATTTGACAAAGGAAGATGTGGACGCCAGATGCTTGGCAATGTTACACTGCAAGAGAAAGGGCTTCAAGGGGAAATGCATTCATTTGTACTGATTAAATCATTATCTTATTGATTTTAAGTGTATGTGTCCTCTCCTAACCTGTTATTTGCCTCTTCATGCATTTAATTCTTGATTTCAGTGAGAGAGTAGAGCATAAATAAAAGGATTGAATGCTGCTGAGACATCTTATATAGGAGATATGCATATTAATTAAGCACTGTGAGTTTTTTTTAAATACAATAGTTATTTTGGACATAAAATAGGCATATAAAAATAGAAATATATTACTTGTTTGAAGTAGTCTTTATGGAGAAATAATAATAATTAGATACCTAGAATAAGTTTTCCTGTTTAGACTTTGGTAGTTCAGATGATGAGATAGTTTAAGACTGGACTTAAATTTTACTTTTTTACTTATATTAAAAATAGACTTACCCACTAAATGAGTAGTAAGTGAATAATATTGCAGAAAATCTAACTCTTTCAAAGCCTTCAAGAAGCACACCATTTAATTATGTCACTTTCATCTACTTCAAAATTCATTATACTTGTTAATTAAAGAATTTCCCCTAAGACCTCTGCTGCTTGCCAACCATGTGTTACCCTGGCTGGAAGTGCCTTTAAACTTGCGGGTAAAGATATTTAATAAAAATGTTGCATAAGACAATCATTTTATTTTACATATGGGCCTTCCTCCCTCAGGTGGGGGAAAGTAAAGGGTTTCACTTAAAAGTTATATAAGTAAGATATGTCACTAATCCACATTGGTCTTTACCAATGCATTCATTATGCCTTGGTGCGTTTGGGATCTAGCACAAACAAGAAGCCAAATTTATTATTGAAGTGATGGAAGGAAAAATTGCTATCTAAAACAAATGCTATCTAAGGAGGGTGGACACTGCAGTTCCTTTGCTAGAGAGTCCTTGGATGGATGTAAAAATCTCAGTTTGGACTTTGAACTAAATTTTAAAGTAGTGTTATGAGAATAATTTGTAGTTCTTCTGGAAGAGAGATGAGAAGGGAAGATAGGGACAGAGGAAAGTAGGAGTCAGTAAGATAGGGAGAATCCAGAATTTTAAGCAGGGCAACAAGGTCAGCAAAAAAGACTTTAAAATAAGATGACCAGAAATTTAGTATTAAAATTATTTTGTTCATATTTCTTTCTCATAAATCCTATTCTGGCTCCTTCACATCTTTAGTAGAATTTGTCATACACGCAAATGCCTTGAGATATAGAATGTTTTCTTATAGTTTAACATTTTCTTAATTGTTTTACAGATATTTAGGATGAATTTTATGCCTGTACTGACGAATTGGAGAAGGACATTGTAAGTTAGGAAAATTAACAGTAGAAGCCGGAGATGACCATGAAAACAAATCTAAGCTGTAGGAGACGCCAACATCCGAGCAAGATGATCTGCAGCTGAGGCGGGGCCATTCCTCCACAGGAGCTCCTTGTGGGAGGAGCCCGTGCCCTCAGCACGTTGTCATTGTTAATTACTCCCCTCACCTGTGTTCTGGCTCAATAAAAGGCTGGTGTGGAGGTTGCTCAGGGCTACCAGGAAAGTAAGGGCTAGGCTGCCTTCCACAAGCTTGTACTTCTAATCCACTTCTTGCCTGGTTCCTTCCTGTGTTAACCAAGACCAGAGCCACAGGAGCCCGATGGGTCGCGACATTAAGCCACTTCCACGTCCTGTCCTCTCTCTCCATAATCCTTAGTGCGTAACAGAACTCTTGGGAGGTTTTTGAATGATCCTCAACAGTGGAATTAGGGATCAAGCCCATTAGCTAGGTATCTTTTAACAATTCAAGTCATGAAGTCTTAAGGGGTCAGTGATCCAGTTACATTTTAGTTGTCCAAGGACATGGAATCCGAGGAAGGGATACACCTAAGTCTTCAGTAATAATGGAATCAGAAATTCAAATTCTAGAAGAGTTTCCTCAATGCCTCAAGCCTCTCTGTTTTGCTGGGTGTGTTAGCTTTCCCTCATCTTACTGAAGACTTTCTTTATTCTCAATGTAGGAAACTTGGCTTCCAACAGCTACCTGAAAAGAATGATTAAACTTTCTGGGTCCCAAATCCCCAAATCCCAGGAAAAGGTATGCATATATTTGACCCAGATAACATCAGATAGCGTCCTCTGCATTAGCCAACGGTGGCCTGGTATGGTTTGCATTATAGACTCGCACAAGGTTTTTTTTTTTTTTTTTTATAGCATCAGCATTTTTGGATATATTATTTCCATCTTCCTATAGTCATTCATTTATTCTTCTGATATATGGATTTGGAAGCATTTTGTGCTCTCAAAGGTAACACATGTTTAAATCTACTGGTTACAGAGTATTATAAAACTTCCTTTTCTAATCGTAAATCATGTCATCTTTGAAAAATAACATATACTGAAAGAATTTAGGGACATGTCAGCAAATAATTAATAGAATAATTGAGACAATGGGAAGAGTGTACTTATAGTCAGGAATAGTTGATTGATGACAGAGCAAATTTTTTTCATGAAGAATTTATGTTACACTTCCAAAAGACCATCTGGAGAGTGTTCTCTGGATGTTTACCTGTATATTTTGAGTTTAATAACAATTCTAGATGTGTTTTAATTAATCAAATTTGTCAAATGATGTTGGAGATAGACAGCTAATCAAGATCTTTTCAAGGACAGTCTGGCATTAGTGACTAAGGATTTAATTTACTCAGAGAAAAAGGCTTGCCAATATGATATGTATTAATTTTCAAATGCTCTTTCTTAAATCCCTTAGACTATAGAATACTTAAGATATGTTTGAATGTGTGTGTAGTCATGAGAGTGTGTATGTATTTAAATTTCTTTCTGAGGAAATATATCTGTTCTTTATAACTGACACTGTATTCATAGGTCACATAAACATAATCATGTATGACTGGCTTTTCTTTCTAAATTGGGTTTCCATGGTGGAGTGACAGGTCTTTTCTTTGCATTGTTCTTATAGTTATTTAATTATTTTTGAAATTTCATTACAACATACTGAAGTAATAGTTTAACTACAAAATCTCATTATATTAACCTAACAATTTTTTTTGTCATAAAACATACCAAATGTAGATTAGTAGCCAGGGTTAAAGGGGTACTTTGGACAGTCACTTAGGGAATCTGGTTGACAGAGGATCCACCAACTTATAGTCGAATCTCCTAGAAAAAGTGGCCTTTCCTATTTATGCAATAAGCAAAGAGGCACTAGAGGGTCTTTTACCAGTAATTAAGAGCTTTGCTTTGGAAAAAGGTATGTATAATTTCATTGGCCAGAACTAGTCACGTGCATGGCCTCACTGAAATGCCCTACAACTTGAAAGTATAAGAGAGCACATAAAGTAATCAGTAAAGTAATTGCCATACTATATTCCAGATTCATATTTGTTGAGCAAGGGAAATTTTAATGAAAAAATACATTTAAAATGCCCAACTCTTGGTTCCTTTCTTTTTATTCCAAGGACACTGCATGTGTAAAGATGATGGCATTTAGATTCTTAACTCTCCTTCTTCAATTTTTTTTTAATTGTTTGGGATTCATTGCGGGTACAAAGAATTAGGTTACACTCATTGCATTTGTTAAAGTTCCTCTTATATTTGTGTCCCAAGAGGTGTGCCATACGCGTGACTCCCATTCCCCTTCCTCCTCTCTTCTCCCCAGTTGCTCATTCTCCTACCCCTCCCTTGTATTAGCTCATCTACTGCCTTCTTATTAGAATTGAGTACATTGGATTCTTGCTTCTCCATTCTTATGATGCTTTATGAAGAAGAATGTGTTCCATCTCCATCCAGATTAATACAAAAGATGTAAAGTCTCTATCTTTTTAAATGGCTGAATAGTACTCCAGGGTATACACCTCTGATTTTTTTAAGATGCAAATATACTACCCTTCCTCCCTCCAATAGTCTAGCTTCTGAGTATGGATTGCTCAATGTGCCGGAGAATTACTTAGTGTGCTGAGAGTGCTAAGGTAGCCCTACCTAGTAAATTAACATATAACCCCACTGCAAAATAAAACAAAACCACTGTTTATATAATCAAAACTTGATTTCTTATTGAGAACTTATTGTATAGGGTATAAAACAAACCATAGTTTCTGCACTTTTTTTGCCTCTTCTCAATTTCTTGCTCATCTTTTATCCCCAACTTCCTTCTAATGAAAAGGAGGTTGAGTGAAGAATTCCAATCATCATCTCCTGCTTTTTACTGTAAACAACTCCTCTTTAGTTATCCTTGCCCCATACGACTTATATGAGAGCTAAGATAGATAAAAACCAAATGAGATGTTTGTGAACCACAACAGTGATTAGAGATAACAAGTAATATTAACACTGTGAAAAATATCAGGTCTTATTTTGAAAAGTGATTAATTGACGTAACAACTAAGATTATTCTTTTCATTTTGAAACAATTTAAGGTGTGATCTGAAAGTAATGTGCTGATTTTAACAGGTACACCGTGGCTAGCTATTTCATAAAATAGCACAAACTTTTCCTGAATTAGATTCCATAGCAATTCTAATTGCAAGTAGAGATAGATGTATTCTCTGGTGGGGAGTCCTATAGAGAGTCTCATTTATGATAGATAAAAATTATTTTTGCTTCATTCAAATACAAATGCATACTTCCGTGACAATCTAGGAAAATACTTTGTGGCGTTTAGGTCTGAATGTATTTCTCATGGTGCCTAATTTTTGCAAGTTCCTTTTAAACATCTAAATCACTGTTGTGGGTTCTTAGAGATGAACCATCTGTCACAAACCAGAATCAACATTTATTGTAACTTCTTAAGAAAGGAAAAGTTGCTAGCAAAAGCCATTTAAAGTGTAAAATTGGATATTGAAGAATTTATTTCCCACAGAGGGCTTTAAAACCAGATTAGACGTTCCTCTGTGAAAACGGTTCTGACTTTGCCAAATAGGCAATTAGCTCCTGTGGTAGAATTACTAACAAGGTGGGAAATGCATGGGGAAGGCAAGCAGGCCAAGGAGCATGGGTGGGGGGGGGGAGGAAGCTGCTTTTCCCAGGGTATTGGGCAGGCAGAGGGAGGATACAGGCTCCTTAGATGGCAGAAGATGTGGAATGGATGGTAGAGTGTCTATCATCTGTGACCTAATTCCTCTGTGAAACTCATCTGCTCTTCAGTGAAACTGCCAAATGGACTTTTATGACCAGCTCTTTCATAAACCAGCAAAAGGGCTAACTTCTGCCTTTTCAGATGATTCAAGAGCTAAATGAAGATCTTTCTTTTTTAGACACAGAGCAGAGACAGACAAATCCTTTAAGTTGAAAGATTTCTTGAACTTGTGGGGAGAGTAGCAGATTCATTCAAGGCAACATGTAGTCTCAAATTACATTTTCTTAAGTTTCCAAATGGAAGGTAAATTCTGAATGATATCTGGGTTCCACAGGGCATGACATATTGCATCATGCGCTATTGCTTTAGGGGAGTCCAGGGTAAAGCAGCTAATTATGTAACACATTTTAGTAATTAGGGGATTCCTAAAATTTTCAAGATTAGAATGGTAGTAGGCAAAAGGCAAGAATTTGGACAAAGCATTCAGATGGTAAAAAGCACAAATTAATAAGATGTCCTGTATCTTTTTCTCAAATCTCCAGACTTCCACAATTCTCATTACATCCTCTTTTTAATCATGCTTTTCTTCTGATTTATTTTAATCAAACATTAACAATATTGAAATATCTTCCCTAAGTCCAAAATCTACAGGGGCATGTGTTACTGATTTCTCTGTTATTTCAGCTGAATACACAGAAATAAAATATTCCGGAATTTTTATATACCAAATATAAAGCACTTAAAAATTAATGCCAATTCACATAAAGTTCAATCTTATTTTAGTTTTTTTAAACTCAGAGAAAATCTTGAATACTCGGTAAATTTGAAAAAAAAAAGAAGAAATGTAGTGTCAAGTAGACTTGTAATCATTCCTAATAAGGGTTATTTTAAGTTTTACCTTGGTTCTTTTTATTCCACAGTATAGGAACCCTACCTAGAGCATCAGAAAGTTTAATTTTTGACTCCAGGACAGTGTTTATCAATCATTTATAAGTAAACCATAGCTGCTTTTGATAAAGAGGCAGATTTAATTTCTCTAAATCTAGTTTTGAATGCACTCCCCCAATATTCCCACACCCCAAGAATCTCTAGAAGGTAGTCTACCTATAATATAAACTACCATAAAATGAAGTACCTTTGAGCTTCCTCTAGTTTGCATTATAACTTTAAAAATTTTTATTTCCTAACTATATAACTGATAAAGAAGATTCTGGAAATAATGAGCTACTGAATCTCTGATCTTTTACATTATGAAGTTCCAATACCAGTGAGTATTGGTTGTTTGGGGAAAAATATATTTAGGAGTTTTTGTTTGTTTGTTTGTTTTTCTTCAAAATGCTACAGCTTTACTGTGGACAGATTAGTGAATATAATGGAATATTCTCTCTGTTAATTATGTCACATTATCTGGCAAAGGTAATAGTCACATCTCCCATTACATTGTATTATATAAGACTCACACTATATCAGAGAGAGTCCATGTAAGAGGAACATTGTCTTGCTGCCTTGATTATGTCTTCATGTAGTAAGAAGATATGCGTGTCCTCTAGGAGCAGATAGGGGCCCCTAGTGAGCTAGTGAGTATATCATATCAGTCCTACAACTCAAATAACTAGATGCTGTCCACACTCAATTAGTTTGGAAGAGGATTTCTAACCTCACATGAGATTATAGCCCTGATCTGCCTGAATCTTGATTGTAGCTAGGTGAGATACTGAGCAGACAATACTTTTAAAATATGCCAGACTCTTGACCACAGAAACATTGAGTTGACTTGAAATAAATTAGTGTTCTATTAAGCCACTAAATATGTGCTAATTTATTATGTAGGAATAGAAAACAAGAGCAGTAAAAATGTATTGCCATACAAAACCTACATGTGAACATAATATCACCTGTAATCTAAGTAGCCAGAACCTGGGAACATCCCAAATATCCATCAGTTAGTGAATAATATGCAATATATCTGCACAGGGGAATACTAGTAAGCAATATAAAGGAACACCCTCTCATATATTTAATAACATACATAAATAAATAAATCTCAAGGCCTTTAGCAGAGAGAAAAAAGACAAACATATATGGCTCCATATCATATAGATGCATTTATATGACCTTCTTTTCAAGGCAGTGCTATAGGGACATAAAAGAGATCAATATTTGAAAGGAGCTAAGGATAAGGCTGAGATGATTGCCTACAAATGGAAGACGGAAACTTTTTAGAGTAATGGAAATATAGTATTTTATATGTTGTTTGTGGTGAGAATAAACATCTATCTTTTTATTTGTATTTTTAAACTTATTAACTGTATATATACAATGATATTCACAGCAGAAAGAATAGTTAGCTAATTCCTGAAGTTTAGTTTCTTTTCCATTGCTAATATTCGTGTTTTGGAAAAATATTCTGCCTTGATTATTGGTTAAAAGTTAATCAACTTTATTTGTAATTCCTGTGTATGTTTAATTCACCAAATATTGTATTTGACATCTAAATATTTAATCACATATATTTGTTTAATAAAGTATAGAAGTCTTTACAAATTATTCTTATACTTTTTTTTTTTATTGTTTCAGGTTAATAGAGGGTACAAAGAATTAGGTTACAATGCTTGCGTTTGTTAATCCATTTCCAAGTTGATGTTAATGAGCATGTTGGTTATCTCCACATATTAGCAATTGTAAATGGAGCTGAGATAAACAGTTTAGTGCAAATGTCCTTATGATAAAATGATTTTTTTTTTCTTCTGGGTAGATGCTTAGTAATGAGATTGTAGGATCAAATGTGAGGCCTAACTTGAATTCTTTGAGGATTCTCCATATTTCCTTCCAAAAGGATTGTATTAGCTTGCGGTCCTACCAGCAGTATAAAAGTGCTCCCTTCTTTCCATTAGCATGCCAGCATCTGCAGCTTTAAGACTTTGTGAGGTGGGCTATTCTCACTGGGGTTAGGTGACACCTCATGGTTGTTTGGATTTGCATTTCTCTGACCATCAGGGGAAATGAGCACTTTTTCAAATGTTTATTACCCATTCAACTCTCTTTATCAGAGAAGGTTCATACCTTTTGCCCATTGGTAAATGGGATTGTTTGCTCTCTTTTTGTTGATTAATTTGAGCTCTCTATAGATTCTAATTATCAACCCTTTGTCAGATTCATACCTTGCAAATATCTTTTCCTATTCTGGAAGTTGTCTTTTGGCTTTACTTGTTGTGTCCTTAGCTGTGCAGAAGATTTTAAGCTTAATTAAATCCCATTTGTTAATTTTTGTTGTTGCGATGGCTGCTGAATTCTTTGTCATAAAATCCTTCCCAGTCCAACATCATCAAGAGTTTTGCCCACACTTTCTTCTAAGATTTTTATCAGTTCATGTCTTAGATTTACATATTTTATCCATTCTGAGTCAATGTTCGCAGGTGGTGAAAGGTGAGGGTTCAGTTTCAGTCTTTTATATGTGGTTATGCAGTTCACCCAGCACCATTTGTTGAATAGGGTTTCTTTTCCCCACTGTATTCTTTTGTTTGGTTTAGCAAAGATGTTTATCAAAGATGATGTTGGTATGTCAATGGGGATTGTTTTGAATCTGTAGATTGCTTTGGGTGAAATAGACATTTTAACAATGTTGATTCTTCCCAGCCAAGAGCATAGTATGTTATTCCATTTGTTAATATATTCTACTATTTCTTTTCTTAGGATTTCATAATTCTCTTTGTAAAGATCTTTCACCACTTTTGTTAGGTATATTCCTAAGTATTTCATTTTCTTTGAAGCTTCTGTGAAGGGAATTATGTCTTTGATTTGTTTCTCAACTTGACTGTTATTGGCATATACAAAGGCTACTGATTTGTGGACATTGATTTTATACCCTGAGATGTTAATGTATTTCCTGATCACTTCTGTGAGTTTTGGGTTTAAGTCTCTAGGGTTTTCTAAGTATAAGATCATGTCATCAGCAAAAAATCAAGAGTTTGACTTCCACTGCCCCTATTTGGATATCCTTTATATCCTTCTCTTGCCTGATTGCCTTGGGTAGAACTTCCAGCACAATGTTGAATCATAGTGGAAATAGTGGATATTCTTGTCTGATTCCAGTTCTAAGTAGAAAGCTTTCATTTTTAGTCCATTCAATATAATGTTATCTGTGGGTTTGTCAAAGATGGCTTCAATCAGTTTAAGAAATGTACCCCTGATGACTATTTTCTTAAGTGTTCTTGTTAGAAAAGAATGCTAAATTTTGTCAAATGCTTTTTCTGCACCTATTGAGAGTATCACGTGGTCTTTGTTATTGCTTCTATTGATATGGTGTATTACATTTATGGATTTGTGTATGCTAAATCAGCCTTGCATTCCTTGGATGAAGCCTACTTGAGCATGATGTATACATTTTTTAATGTATAGCTATACACATTCTATTAGCTAAGATTTTATTGAGTATTTTTTGCATTGATATTCATTAGTGAAATTGGTCTGTTCTTTTTTGTTAAGTCCTTTGCTGGTTTTGAAATCAGGGTGAAGTTTTCTTGATAGAACATGTTGGGGAAGGTTCCTTCCTTCTCAATGTTTTGGAATAGGTTCTGCAGTATAGGTACAAGCTTGTCTTTGAAGTTGTGATAGGAGGACATTCTATACCAGGGGATCAAGGCCTCCTTCAGCCAGGCTAATGCTATGATACCCCAGCATAGGCCTTAGAATAAGGCTCTGTCTCATAAATGGAATAAAGATTGACAAAGAATAAAATAGATAAAAAAAGAAATATTACAATTACTAATAAAAGTATATAAAGAGAATTGAAAATAAAATTATATAAGATGTTTTAAAAGGGGGTATCTTTTAGTTGTTTTTGAGAAATTTGTGTGATGAAAATATCTTTACAAAAAGGAAGAGAAATGGAGAGAATTTGAAAGTAAAGGAAGAATAAAAAGAGTTGGAAAATTGTAGCATAAATTGAGCCCTCATTGTTGAAGTAAAGACATTATAAAACAAACAAACAAAAAAGTTGAAGGGATAAAATTGGGGGGAAAAAAGAATAACTGGAGCAGAAAAGCTAGCAAAAACAGAGCCATTACTATTGAAGAAGGAAACAATGAAAAATTATATTTACAGAAAAATAAAAAAAAGGAAGAAAGAAAAATCTAGGAGAAAAAAGTTGAAAAAATATCATAAGAAAAGAAAAAAATATAAATATTGCTGTATATTGCTGGACAACAGATGAAGTTCTGGGGTATGAGATGCTAATCACAATGCCGAGTCCACTGTATAAGATGAGGGCTTGAGGGCTTGAGGCCTCTATCTTGCTGAGGAGACATGTTCCCATTTTCCTGACTTCTTTGCCCTCCATCCCTGCAGGATTGGGAGCCTGTAGCTCTTGTCAACCCATTTAATAGACATGCCTCGATCTTTCCAAACCATGTCCCTTGCCCACATAATGGCAGTCCCAGGAAAGCATATGTCACTCAAGTCTCCACACGGGTGACTGTCTAGCTTAGCAGATGCACTAGAACTGACCTTACACTAGGACACTTAGGGCTGATCCTATAAGGCAGCTTTCCCACAATGGCAGTACCAGGCCTGCAGCTGAATAATGAGAACTCTGCTCCACCTGGTGGCTCAGTCCCAGCCCCTGGGCACTCTTCAAGATCCCTTACTCTCTCACCCAAGCTCTCCCAAGGTTATTCCACCAGGTGCCCACGTCCAATTAAAACAAAAAAAAAGTCTGTAGGGCAGTTCTCTCTGTCTGAAAACCGCTGAACTGCCCAGCCTCTGCCAGCACACAAGTACTTATTCTCTACTTCTCCTGACCTGCTTTTACACTCCTGGAGTTGCTTACTGCCTCCCTGTGCCCCTAAAGAGATGTTTCTGGGAAGGACCTTACAGCCAGAGGTGGCTAGAATCCTTTCCTTCAATCTCACCACACATAGCTGCAGAGGAGCTGTCTTCTAGTCTGCTATCTTGGTCCACCCTCCTAAAATTCTTTCTTAAGTAAATTTTGATTATTAATTGTCAAAAACAATTTTAATAAGCTTTAAAAATTTCCCACTATAGATATTAGCTACAATGTGTACAATAATCAAAATTCCTCTATATAAAGGGTTTTAGACATCAAGAAACTCTTTTGAGGGAACAGAAATTTATAATATTTTATTGCAAATAACATTACAACCTTTTAATTACAGGTAGTCTAATTAACAGCCCCAAGAGTAAATTTATTTCTTCCTAATTTATAATATACTTAAAAAGTTAATATTCTCTAAGACTGAAATTTATTTATATTTTTAAAAATATTAGACCTTTTTGGGAGATTTTAAGTCACTTTACAATTCTCAATCAGGAATTTTGCTTCAATTAAATTATATTTGTGTATTAAGAACAAAACTAAAATATATGGAAGTCTCTATTTTTAAAAACTATGTTAATATGGATGATTAGTGATACCGAAACTTTTAATATCTTTGCAGTTAGGTTTTAATAATATGGATTCATTTTATTGGCTTTCCAAATACACCTTCTACTTGTAGAATTTTCTCCTTTGGGGATAGTATTTATATTAAACTTCTTTCTAGATGACTAAATCTTATAATTAACTGTATTTAATAATAAGCTGAGATTGAATCTATTAAAATGCAATATATTTAAATATTTAGAGAATCAAGATGAGAATATGCACATTTTGGTGGCTGGTACTAATTAAAGATTTGTACTTGTAATTATAAAACAAACACACATTCATTTTTGGGTTTCAAGGACATGAAGAAAAAGTTCACGTTTTGGCCTTTAAGACTTCCTTTGCTGTTTTGCTAGTAAATGTGCACCATCTATCATTTTAAATCACTAAGAAAAGTGAATGATGATAGCTTTTTCTCTAATTAGTAGAAAGAAAAATCCTGGCCACTTCAGGTCTTCAATTTGTTGAGCTTTTTAAAATTTGCTAACTTCAATTTGTTAAGCTTTTAAAAATTTGCTCTATATTTGGTTTGTAGAGCTGAACTTTATAAATTATTTGTTCTAATGTTTGGGTATTTAAATAGAACATTAAAAGGCATGTGGATGTACCAAATTTGCTTTGCAGGTAAATATTACATTTCATTTACTCAATAGAAAGTGACCATAAATATACATATGTATGTATACATAGTCATTTATCTATCCATTGATCTGTGAAGCCATCAGTCCATTAATCCATTCATTTGTCTTTTTTGTAAAGTCACAGAAAATCAGTTGTCCCTTGCCATATACAAAAGCAAAATAGAATTCGAGAGTATAAGGGTGTAGATAATAAAATACATTTCTTGCAGATTATATATTACTGTAAATATTGCAAGATAACATTGTGGACTATTTTATTGTAAAGTTGCCTTTATCCACATTTATTTTCCCTTTTCCCTCTTGCTAAAGCTATGGCAATAGCTGCAGTGGTACAAGCAGCTAAGGCAGAAACATTACCACAGATGATGGAAGGCCTTGCAGTGCTTTTGTGTTTAAGATAAAGTACCAGAGAGTTTCTGAGATCTTCTGAAAAGTTATATTTAAAATTAAATGTAAATTATAATATAAACTTATCATCAGATATATATTTTTCTTAGGTTTCAAGAATTGACTAATTTGGTTTACCAGTTGGGAATAGGTGCTTGAGTTGAAAATGTAAAACTCCCCTTCAAGATAGCTTACAAGTAAGAATGTGCATTACAGACTATGTACTTTTAACAAAGTTATTGTAATTCAGTGCATGCCAATTTTCTGACATAATTTGTTATTACAGTTAAAATATGTCCACTTTGTTAACAAGAAAGTGATGATAATTAATCATCAGCTTCCTCATGTGGTAAAATACTGATAAATAACATGATAGCCATCCAATAAGCATCAACTGAATACCTTGCTCATTGGGATAATGGAGAAGAAAAAACATATGTATACATACACACATACATACACGTACATGCACACACACATGCGCTTCCTCTATCTCAGTTCTCTAGGTTTTACGCAAAGTTGTATTGTTTTTTTCTAATTGCCAGTATGAAAAATGAATAGTTTAGGGTAATTTATTCATAGAAAAATAAAAATAGAAAAATCTTTACTTTGTTGATTGTTCTACTTACTTGTTCTGGCCTACAAAATATATGATAAAGTGATATTCTCATTCAATTTATAGAGTTCAAGGTCTCTAGTGAAAGAGCAAATAATGCTTAATTACATTCTCTTGAAATTTCAATCACTATTTACACCTGCCTTTAGCTGGCACATACGTAGTAATGCTATGGGCTCCTTAGAATACTGAGTCATGCCCTAATGGCTATGAGCCATATTTCTAGTATCTATTCTTTAAATTATCAAAAAAGGAAAAGGATGCTGCTTATGAGCATATTATCCAGTTGCTATGAGAGGTAAAGGATATTAGAGAAAACTGGAAACACTGTAGATGCTTGGCATGCCCCCAAAACTTGTAAGCATGAATGTTATTTCCATTTCATCCAGAATAAACTTAACCCATAATGAATTTCGGAGGATATGATACATTAAGTCTTGATTACTAAGCAACTGCACCAAAAGGATTTATTTAACTTGAGGGCACATGTGGGTTCCTCTGTTAATAAAATCCCTGAACATACAGTGTGAAGTTAATGCAAGGTCTCAATGGTACCTAAGCTGCTTTTTGTATATTTGAAAGGAGGGCAGTATTGTTAGTTGCAGGCTGCCTTTCTAGTGGAATTCTTCTACTCTTTAATAAATGAAAATGTTTCACAAATAAACTATTTCATTTTGATATCTATTCCTGACTAGCAAATATGAACATTTTTTCAAAGAGACATTTATTATGGAAAAAAGAGGACAAAAATACTTAAAAGACAAAGGAAATGGTGCAGATGAATACAGTGATCAATTTATTAGTTGAATTATACTAAAATAAGTTTTTGAAAATATATATGCCTAAGACTCTTGTCCAATGGGGATATCAGATTGAGTGTTGAGTTTTATGGAGCCAGTCAATATTTTTTATAGCATGTGCAATGAATATATTTAATTATAGATTCATGATATACCTATGTGTGGCTATAGAAAAGATCTGAGAGGAACATTTTTAGTTCCAAGGATCATTGCAGTTAAACAGGATACCTTTGTAAACATCTAAATTCTAAAGCATATATGGTAGTTTATTAAAATACAAATACCAATTGATTAATAAATGAAGATGTCATTTTATAGAACTTCTGTTTCAAATACTGTTATAAAATTCAGTGGTACATCAAAATGAATTTTTCAAATGAATATAATTTTTCTTTGTATTCCCAACATTTTTTTTTTTTTTTTTGGCCAGGGCTGGGTTTGAACCCGCCACCTGTGGCATATGGGGCGTGTGCCCTACTCCTTTGAGCCACAGGTGCCACCCTGTATTCCCAACATTTTTAGTGCATTGTACTATTACAACAGAAATATATCTGAAGTAGATCAGGCACCTCCTTTTCCTCTTAAACAAATATATTTCAATAAACATTCTGATACAAATATCTTTGTTGTAGTGCGATTTTTGGTCGTCTGGGAATATACCTAATAAAGGAATTGCAAGGTCAAATGGCAGGTCTATTTTTAGTTCTCTAAGTGTTCTCCAGATGTCTTTCCAAAAGGAACGTATTAGTTTACATTCCCACCAGCAGTGTAGAAGTGTTCCCTTTTCTCCACATCCACGCCAGCCTCTCTGGTTTTGGGATTTAGTGATATGGGCTAATCTCACTGGAGTTAGATGATATCTCAAAGTAGTTTTGATTTGCATTTCTCTGATGATTAAGGATGGAGAGCATTTCTTCATATGTTTGTAGGCCATGTGCCTTTCTTTAGAGAAATTTCTCTTCAAGTCTCTTGCCCACCCTGAGATGAGATCACTCGTTCTCTTCTTGCTAATACGCTTAAGTTCTCTATGGATTCTGGTTATTAAACTTTTGTTGGAGACACAACCTGCAAAAATCTTCTCCCATTCTGAGGGCTGTCTACTTGCCTTACTTACTGTGTTCTTGGATCTGTGTTATTGTATCAGAATGTTTATTGCAGCCCAATTCATAATTGCCAGGTCATGGAAGAAGCCCAAGTGCCATTGATCCACGAATGGATCAACAAACTGTGGTATATGTACACCATGGAATACTATGCAGCCATAAAGAAAGATGGGGACTTTATGTCCCTCATGTTCATGTGGATGGAGCTGGAAAGTGTTCTTCTTAGCAAAGTATCACAAGAATGGAAGAAAAAGTATCCAATGTACACACCGCAATTATGCAATTAATTTATATCTTTTATATGAAAGCTATAACGTAATAACAGCCTAAGAATACGGGGAGGAGAGAGGGGGAGGGGAGGGGAGAATGGGTGGAGGGAGGGGTATTGAAGGGATCACTTCTGTGGTTTATCTTTCAAAGGTACAAGTGAACCTTTCTAAGAGTAGAATATGAATGTTTTGGCACAATAACTAGGTAAATGACATGAAGGCTGTGTTAACCAGTTTGATGAAATGTTTCAAATTGTATGTGAAAACACCACACTGTACCCCAGAAATGCATTAATGTACATAGTTAACATTCAATAAAAAACAAAAAACAAAAACAAAAAACAAATATATTTTGATGCACTGTTGCCTCCATTATGAGCTTAAGTTAATGACAGGGTGGTGAAACACAAATGCCTGTGGTGAATCTTGGGGTCTCACAGCTGTGACATGGGCTCCACTTTAACACTTCTTCCTGAATGCAGTCATCATTTTTTTGGTCATCTTCTTCCTCCTCTCATACCTTGGCTAGGTTTGGAGACTTTGTGGCTTTTAATCTGCTGCATCATTTTATACACACTTGTCAAATATACAGTTTAAGCTTTTCTTGTTTCAGTTCTGAGGCTCCAGGTAGTCACATTTACAAAAAAATAGACATTAAAAAAAAAAGAGTAAGGAAGAAATTGCAGGCACTCACCAGGAGGATCACAAATGACATCCTACAAATCAGTTTTTACTCTTTTAATGATGCAGATGTAAAATGTGCTTCCTCAGCATTTTAATGTCTGATAGGTTTGGGTTTACTTTCTTTTTTTCAAAGAAAATTCTTACTTAAAAATATTTTTGTAATTAATATTGTGAAATATTGCCTAAGAATTGTTACGATCTGTGCAGTTTTCTGTGTCTTATGAATGGAAGCACTTACAGAAGGATTTTTATGTGACATGTTTTCTCTCTGATTATTATTTTGCTAGTATTTAATACTGACCGATCCTTGAACTCTGGGTGGCTATGGCCAGTGCAGCTAGTGCATGCATTAAATTTTTTAAAAATGACATTTATATTTTCTAAATGGGGTTATTGATTAAACCTAATCATTTATCAGATCATATATTAGGTTTCCCACACCTGGGATGAACCTGCTGTGTTTGGTTTCTGAATTTAGACTGCCACTGACTGATTCTTCTTCTTTAAACATAGATGATGTCTGCAGGATAATTTTCTCCTTCCATGTATATGTGATAAAAATAATTCCTGAGTCAAATCTAAAAGATTAAAAATTACTAATTATAATTTTTATGCAAATGAGGCCTCTACCAAGGTCCAGTTTATTGTTATTATATATATTCTTGTCTATCTTCTCCCCACTAGGATAATAATTTAATATCTTTGTGGGTAGAATTTTAATCATCATTGTACTCCCAGAACTACCCTAGAACTCAGTTTATAAAACTCCTCAGTATTTTTTAAAAATCTGGTATGAACTCCAAGTGATCTGATACTATTTATAGTTTTGGCAAGACATAACTCTGTCCCTTAAATAAACTCACATTTAGAAAGGAATAAAAAATACACATGAGGGTGTATAATAAAAATAGATGATATGTAGAAGATACAGATTTCTGAGCTGGAAATAATTACTATTTTAAGTGTCCAGATACATGTTAAGGAAATGGACAACCCTTTCTACTCTTTCTCGATGTCCTGTTAAAAACAAATCTAAATCCAGTACAACACAGGTCAAGATTGAGACCCCAATTGTTACAAAAAGTCTAAGCAGCTGCTTTGCTTTTCAAAAGTGCTATTCCAATATATTCATTCTATTTCTGCAAACCAATGTTATTTTATTGTTTTAAATGCTAGGAAATGCAAAGAAAATTCATGTTTAGAGGAATTAACACAAAATACAACTGAATTCTATTGTTTCACTTTAAAAGGGAAACCTTGGGTCTCTGATTCTAATTTGTTTTTCCTAGCAAATAAAATCAATTCCTTGTGAGTCTTTTGGGGTTCTTCCATGGACATGTGAAGACAGGGACGGTTGACCAACTTTTGTTCATCAGAGTAAAAATCGTTCGGTAGAATGTGGTAGAAGTTTAAGGGGAGTCAGCAGAGGAGACTTTTTATAGGAAGCATTTCATTTTTGAACTGCCTTAAAAGTGTCTGAAGTTATATTTAATGGTAGAACTAAAGATTCTGATTTAGTTTGAGGTTTTGATTTTGGTTATCAGTAGACAGATTTATCTAGCAATCATGAAAGGTGATTGGGAGTATTCAGGGATGAATTTTGATTATGGCAAAGCAATAGAAAGCCTTGAGACCTGCGGAAGCGATATTGTGCATTTCACAGAACACAGACAAATCTTCCTGGGCAGATTTGTGATGTAAAATTACTGACATTAATACAAAACAAAATAAATACACACATACTCAGACAAACACTGAAAGATGAATTGCTGTTATTTTTCATAGAATCCTTATCAATACACATATGCAATTTTATGTGGTTATAAACCCTGTACTTTTGTACAGTTTTTTTTTTTTTTTTTTTTTTTTTAAGAGACGAGATCTTGTTCTTTCTCCTGATCTAGAGCACAGTGGCATGAACATAGCTCACTGTAGCCTCAAAATCCTGGACTAAAAGGATCTTCCTGCCTCGGCCTCCTGAGTAGCTGAAACCACAGGCACATGCCACCACAGCAGGTCAATTTTCTTATTTTAATTTTTCTCAGAAATGAAGTCTCACTGCGTTGCCCAGGCTGTTTGCAAGCTCCTGGCCTCAATTAAGACTTCTGCCTCCTCCTCCCAAAGTGCTGTGGTTACAGTTATCTAGCCTCATTTAAATGGCAGAAGATTGTCAAACTGTTCACAAAGTTGGGAATGGGATATGCTTCTTTGTTTGTGAATTTGCTGGGATTTGGCCTTTCTGTTACATAGAAAGTATAAAAGGATCCAAACGGGTGAAACATTCTGACACTTCGTCACCACAAGGGTAGCATTAAGGAGAGAGCATTTGAGTTGGTGCATGCTACTAGAGGTTCTCTAAGAACGGTCATGGCAAGTGAGGGAGAGACATGCTCCCTGCTCATTGTGGAGCCCAAGTGGAACTCATAAAACTTGTGTGTATTTTTAATAGCATAGGCGAAGACTGAAAAGTTTTCCTTTAACCATGTACAAAAGTGGAAGGCAATCTTACTAGGGAAAGAGAAAAAATGGAGTGTGATCTTTTAAGAGAGAGCCTAGATTTGACTCTGAGAAAGGGAGAAAACTGCTGCTGGCCTGGGACTACCATGAAAATTAGTAAACTCAAGGAAAGGTATGTTACAAAACTCTGAGAATGACCCTGAAGTCTTTTATCCCTTGTCAGTTAAAGGCAGTATGTACAGACAATGAGAAAGGTAGCTATCATAACAATAATACTTATATACTAGTTAAAAAATGGTGACATTCCACACTGGATGCTTGAACAGGTATGTAGTATATATTATCTTCCCACAGATACCATGAGGATCATATCAGTTTCCATTTTTTTTTGCTGTGAAAATTGAAGCTCTGAGAAACTAAGGCAGTAGGCTTAGGTTGCAGAGCTTAGGTTTGCTTGAATCTGAGTGTATTGAGTTTCTTCACCATTTGTTGGTAACTCTGTGATGTGACCTAGAACGGTGGCTAATTAGTGGATTATTAGAGGAGTAATTATCATTTCAGAAAGCACGACAACACGATTATCTGTGTGATGGATTCGTTGTCTAAGGTAATGATGTACATGCGGCCCGTGAACAACAGCTTTCCTGCTAGACAATAAGGTATAAAGGCTTAGAGAAGAAAGGGCGTCTGTCATAAGCAATCATTCCAGAGGAAGGCAAGTGGAAAACAGTTTTCCAGTGTCAAAGTAAATCAATAAAGTGGGCACTGGAGGAAGAAGGAAATAAAAAAACTCCTCAGATGTTGGATTATAATAAACACGAACTTAAAAAAAAAACTGATACAAAACGTTGGTGAGAACATGAGACAATTGGAATTCTCATATGCTTTTGCTTTTGGTCTGACAGGTAAAGACCTTGGACCTTACTGCTCTCATTCTTAAACAACCACAATAACAATAAACAACAACAACAACAACAACAAAAAAGCAGAAAAAACTGAAAATCCACAACTGGATTCATGGGAGGATTCAGGTTACCAGACAAAACAATTCCCTGAAAACTAGACAGAGAGAGATGGATACTAAAAATTTCAGTGGATGACATGCATGAACAAATTGGGTAATGTAAGTAGAGAGGTGAAAACTCTTCAGAGAAAATCAAAAGGAAGTGCTAGAAATTTAGAACAGAAAAATGAGGAATGCCTTGATTGGTTAATCAGAAGAAAAAAAATATATAATTACCCATTTGTTTTTCAGAGTTTCTGAGTCTACTTTAGATAAACAATAGCAGGCAGAACTGTACAAATTCTATTTTTCTTTTGTTCTTTTCTTTTAAATAGATCATTCATCACACTTGAAAGGGTAAACTCTGCATGTAAGACAGGAGTGAAAATGTGAAGGCAACTGACTGTTTTTAAGTAGATTCAAAATCCCACATGAAGGAAAATTACTTTCTGTGGCTGTCTTATGGCAGATGGGTTAGTTATTTGCTCAACTCAAAGTCTTGAATGTTGTTATACGGAATTATTCTCATTGAGGACCCCTGAGAAGTAAAAACAAGGATAATGATGGGTTGTATGTTGTAAGTTAAAGTAACAGGCTGATGGCAGAGAAATCCCCATTTAGAAAATTCTTCCCAACAATATGTACCACGTACTTAATTATTTCTGGTCTCTGTCTATTTTTCAAATGGCTTGAGGCAGCATCTTGTTCAATCATGTTGACATTTCTGATGTTGCTATATGAAGAGTTAGTCGCTTGTTCTCATAAATAGCTTTCTTGTCACTTAAATATATATATTTTTTCTTTTTCTTCATGTCATCTGGAATTCAGTGTCTATAATGTGATCTGCAAGTCATTTATCTGTGAATACCAGTTGCCATCACTTTTTCCCACAGTAATCTTTTCAGATTTCTTAACATATATTCTACCTGACAATTCCACACACTTAGATGTACCTTGGATCTAATTATGAAATAGAATTCCATTCTTTCTAATAAATTTACCTTCAGTGGAATCTCATAGTTTTTCTCACATTGCAACTACTTTTGTAATAGCATTCTTAGAATCTCGAGTTTTGTAAGAAAAATCAATTATTTCATGGCCCTTAAATACAAATATTATGTAAATTTTTATTATTTTCAAAGAATCCTTTTAAACATCACTGTTTCTGGGCATATTTAAGGGAATTCTGCAACTATAACTATAGCCGTGGTAACAATCCATCTGAGACTTGTGGCTGTTGACACACCCTACATGTAGCCACTCCAAATCTGGGATGGCCACAGCTGGTTACTGACTAGTTATTAAGGCAAGTAGTTACTTCATTTTCTTCATTGAGTCAAATTGAATTAGGTTGATTTACAGTGCTCATCAACAACATAAAAGGGTATTTCCAATCTAAATTTGCAGGAGGTTTTTAATAAGATAATAAAATAATACAGCACATCTAAGATAATTCATTTATCAGCATCCACTAAAAATAGTGCCATAATACTGCTGAAAGTATCATATAAATATTTTGATGTGGAAATTTTATGGTTCCAGAATGCAGTTGTATTAACCTCACGTTGGCATGGTAAGGAATGGGGTTTGCATTAGGGGAAACACAAAAATCAGCTGAAATACAGCTTCCTTTTCCAGGACCAAACAAAAAAACTAAGCAATAACAACCCAGATACTTACCACAACCTGACTTACTGACAATAAAATATTTGAAAAAATATTATGTTTCTATAGAAAAGTATCATATTTTCTTGGCACATGTACCCCGTTTTATATGTGGTGTCTTGTTTGAAGTTATTGTACTCTTATTTTGTGGACTTGCTCATGTGCTTTCCAGATTCACCTTGAAGTAGATAAAGAGCCCCAGCTGCTGGGAGTGCTGTCAGCAGAGTGCCTCTACCTGCCAGGTCCTTCAGGTCCCACTCCAGACAGCTGCCTTCCTTCACTAGGGTTACCTTCTCAGGACCACCCACCCCTAAAGACTGAAGTGGAATTAGAGCAGTCTAGCTGCTTTAGATCCATGCACACCACTCTGACAGGTCACTTCAGCTTAGGAACCCTCTTTTGGATTTGTCTGGTTGGGCTTCCATCACACAACCGCTCATGCTGACCAGCCCTGTTTCTTCTTCCTCTCTTCTACAGGCGTGGATCTCAAGGGGATTCCTTAGCAACTCTTCTTCCCACTAACTGCCATCATAAAGTCTGCTTCCCAGAAAAAGCCCTGTGGCACAGTTTTTTATTTTATTTTATTTTTTACATTGGCAGATAAAATTGTATCAATTTACAACATATAGTCTGATGTTTTAGGCATACATAGTGACATGACTAAATCTAACATACATTTCTTCACATAATTAGCAGTTTGTGGGGAGAACACTTTACATCTATTTTTCATAGCATTTTTGAGAATGCAAGAAATTATTATATTACTAATTGTAGCAATCTTGTTATACAATAGATCTGTTGAATTTATCCCCCTACTGCCCCCAACCCTTACCTTAGCCTTTGGTGACTGCTATTTGTTGTTGTTGTTTTTTTTTTTTTTCATGTGGTAGAGTCTCAGTCCTTTGCCCAGGCTAGAGTGGTGTCGTAGTTCATAGCAACCACAAAGTGCTGGGCTCAAGTGATCCTCCTGCCTCAGCCTTTTGAGTAGCTGGGACTACAGGTGCACACCCAGCTAATTTTTCTTTTTCTTTTTTTTTTTTTTTACTAGATATAGGGTCTCACTCTTGCTCAGGCTGGTCTCAAAATCCTGAGCTTAAGTGATCCTCCTACCTTGGCCTCCCAGAGTGCTAGGGTTACCTCAGCTGTGTGAGCCACTGCACCTGGTTGGTAGCCACTATTCTACTCTCTGCTTCTCTGTGATCTATTTTTGTTGATCTCACATGTGAGTGAGATCGTGCAGTATTTATCTGTATATATCGTGCAGTATTTCACTTAACTTAATGTCCTCTATGTTCATCTAGGCTGTTGCCACTAATGGGGCAAAAAGATTTCCTTCTTCTTTTCTAAGGCTGAATAGATTCCACTGTGTATACACACTGCATTTTTGTTATCCATTCATCCACTGATGGATGCTTAGGCTGATTCCCTATCTTGGCTGTTGTGAATCATGCTTAAAGGAATGTTGAGTGTTGACTAAATTTGGCTGATTACACCCCTTTGATGTCACATGTTTTCTGTATTTCCTGTGAATTGGCAGTTAGATGTGAACGTTAGATTTATGATCAATTTACTTTTTGCAGTACTTTATTGGTAATGTTATAATGTTGTCATTGTTATTATTTAATTTCAAGGATGTGAAATAATGAGTATCAAATCCTTTCTCTACTCATAGGGCAAGTGCAAAGTAAGGAAATTTGCTAGTGGTCGTTCTCCATGTTCTTTTCCACTAGACCATTAGGTGCCCTGTGAGTTTTTTGCCATGTGGAGTTTCATACTTTGGCCTGATGCTATCATGCCATTCTAGCAAAACTTACCTATTATATTAGGGGTGATGGTAATGACTGCAATGTGCACTGTGGGTTGGGATACTAGTGAAAAATAATGGTTCACATTTTCTTTCTACAAGAAAAATATGTCTACATTGCTGACAGCCATATTTTGAGTCTTCCTTCAAACTAGTAATTCAAAGCTTTTTAAAACACATTTTTAAAGCATCTGTATTTATATGTGGACTCTTCTTAAGAAGATCAACATAATTTGGAGTATCAACCAATTACCGTGTGTCACCAAATAATGTCATTTCATTCATTTTGTTATAATGTTGATGAGAAAAAAACATGATTCCTGGGTGAGGCCACTGTGTGTGTGGTTTGTGAGTTCTCATGTCTGCCTGGTTTTCTCCAGGTACCCCGGTTTTCTCCTACATCCCAAGGCTGTGCACTTTAAGTTAACTGGTATTTTCAAATTGTCTCAGTCTGAGTGAGTGTGCCCTGTGATGGAAGGATGCTCGAGCTGCTGGGATAGGCTCTGGCAATCGGTGACTCTGAACTGGAATAAGTACATTGGAAAATGAATGGATAAATGAATACAAATGATTATCAATTAAAAATGTGTAGAGGCTACAAATAATCACATAAATGCATGACAATAAACAATGCAGCTGTACAAGTCCCAACAAGCCAGCTACATTTGTATTGTTGGTCTTTGTACTGCTGGTGGTGGGAGATGGTCCTTCCAATTTTCATTTTGCAAACATTTTATTCCTCAGTTGTACCCACCACTATGACAACCACTGTCCCACACGGATTCGCCAAACACTGGGTAAATAATTATTTTAGTTGTTATTATTAATCTTTCTCAAATGTATTTATACCTTATGTTTATTTTCATGTCTAAAATTAGAAGGATTTTGAGTCTTTAATTGGCAGCATGGAAATGTGCGTATGACCAGAAATAAGCTGGAGGAACTTCACTCATGTTTATATCAATTAGCATAAGATAAAATTGGTTTTGTTATATGTTGTTCTGCTCAAAGTCACATTTCCTAAGAATCTGTCAATGACATCAAGTGAGGACTTACTGCACATAAATATATGGAATACCAAAAGAATATTGCTGACTTTCTGAAGACTTGTGGAAATTTTTGGAGATATCTGTAGGGCTGCATTCACTATTAGAAACTCAAATATTATATACAATATTATTTGATAAAGAGACAACCAATGAGGATGTTAATGCCATAGGAATAAATCTCATTTTAGACTAATTTCAAGCCCTAGAAGAATTGTGTAGATAAAGTTATTGCCTAACAAGTCTTCAAATAGCTAAGTCAAAAGCATGTACATATATGAATGATGAAACCAAATATTCAGTTATTACATGAGAATATTTAAAAAAAGTTTTTCTAGTCTATCTGTCTAAAAAGAACCTTATAAAAGTGTTTCTCTAGAGATCCAAGAAGACCCAGTTTTTCAGTTTGAGTCCAAAGGCAGGGAAAGACCAGTGTCCCAGATCAAGCAGGTGGGCAGGAGGAGTCCCCTGTCATTCTTTTTGTTCTATTTAGGTCTTCCAGTGATTAGACAGTGGCCACCTATATTAGGAAAGGCAATCTACTTTACCTATTCTGTTGATTGAATTGCTAATCTCATGCAGAAGGACCTTCACAGGTATATTCAGACTAATGTTTAAACAAATATCTGGGCACCTCTGGCCTAGTCAAGTTGACACATAATGTCAGCTATCATAGTGAGTAAAATTAGGTTGCTAAATCTTCTTATGAAATTATAACAATGCCTTTTTTACACAAAGTATACAAATAACAAGTTGGACCAACTGTTATTTAATGTGTGTTTCAACATAATAAATGTGCATATCAGAGATAATTATGTTCAGCATTTACAATAGAGACACGTTATCAATAAAGACAATAAAGCTATACTTATAATCTATTTTTGGTACTTTAAAAAATGTAAATGTACTCTCCATACATTAAAGTACATCCATGTTAAGGATAAAACTTTGTGAACCAACAGCATGCCTAAAGTTATACAAAAAAAAAAGTTATACAAGTTATACAAAATTCCAGCACCCTCAAAGTTTCTTTCATACCTCTCCTCTGCTGATTACTTTCCCAGTTGTAGCCACTGTTCTGACTTCTCCTATTTGAAAAATTATATAAATTTGAATCATATTCTACAAAATCCTTTGCATATCTTGTATAAATTCTTTTGTTTTATATGTTTTAAAAAAGATTCATTCTTTTTTTAAAAAAGATAATTCAGATTAATATGAGGGTACAAATGATTAGGTTACATTGTTTGCATTTCTAAGGTACAGTTTAAGTGTATTATTGTAATTGAGTCCTTCATCCAGGATGTGGGCTGTGTACCCCTACATTGTGCACATTAGGTCAGAGGTTACCAGTTCCCTCCTTCTCTTCCCCCTTTCCCTCTCATCCCACTTGAATGGACTTTCATTTTTCTCTCATGTGGGTCTATAGTTGTTTTTTCTATTTGTTTTGTAGTAGTAGTGAGCACATTGTGTACTTCTCCATTCTTGTGATATTTTACTAAGAAGAATGTGCTTTAATTCCATCTAGTAAGTACGAAAGATGTAAATCTCTATCTTCTTTTATGGATGTATAATATACTGACTATAGCAATAATTAATTCCTTCTCATTGTAGTATCATATCCATTATGCAAATATGACCATTTGCTCATTTTATAGTTGATGAATATTAGGGCTTTCTAGTTGATAACTATCCAAAAAAAAAGGTACCCCTAATGGCTTGGTGCCACAGTTAGGGCACTGGCCACATACCCTGGGGCCGGTGGGTTTGAGCCTGGCCTGGGCCTGCTAGGCAACAATGACAATAATAACAACAACAACAAATAGCTGGGTGTTGTGGTGGGCACCTGTGGTCCCAGCTGCTTGGGAGGTTGAGGCAGGAGAATTGCTTAAGCCGAAGAGTTGGAGGTTGCTGTGAGCTATGACACCATGGCATTCTACTGAGGACAACATAGTAAGACTCCATCTCTAAAACGAAAAGAAATGTACTACTAAGAACAAATTGGTTCTTTTAGTGCACAGTGACATCGAAGAAAAGTTTTCCAAAAGTTCACAGTTTTCACTCCTGCCAGCAGCACTTGATATGTGGCACATCCTTGAAAACACTTGGTTTTATCATATTTTAAATGTAAGTGTTCTTCTGAATTTTTACTTGAAGATCATACGTGGTTGATCATTAGCATTTGGTAAAGATCACTGAAGATTTGCACATTTTCAGATTTTCTTTATCCATTGTCTATCTTCTTTTATAAAGTTGAAACTTTTAAAAAATAACATTGTTTTTCCTATGTTAATTTATAAGAATCTTTTACATTTATAAGATGAGACATTAGTGAGATATAGTTAAAGCAAATTACTCCTTCCATTCATGGCTTGCCTTTTACTCTTTTAATGTTTATAATAAAGTGAATTATTTACTCTTAGTTAAATGCAATTTATGAGTTATTTATCTATGATTGTGTACTAAGAAATCTTGGTATAGGTAAAGAAAAATTAAGTTTGGATTTTAGCTGATAGAGGTTGGTTATAGCATGGATCAAGGGGCAAAGAATTGTCTATAAAATTGAATGTCATGCTAATAATGAACTGTAAAAATACTGTTACAGACCTTGGTAATAAAGTCAACAGAAGCCCCACAATTTGGAAATAATTGTAATCTCTCTATATTTTTGGCAGTAATATAGATAATTTTCTAAAACCTGGATATAGATTGACATACATATTATTGTTATATTTTTAGAGCTTACTTTCCAGAATAAATATCTTTTAGAAGGAAGAAGTAAAATGCATTTATTTAGTTTACATAACATACTTTTAGTAACACCTTAAAAGACATTTTACACATGATACTTATTAATTCTTCTGTAAAACTTCACATTTATTTTAGGTTAATAACAGGTTATTGGAATTTGGACTTGGTTTTTGAAATATGGTACATTTTGAGCATTTTAGAGTGGAATAATTTCATTTACTTCAATGTATTTAACTTGGTGGCCGTGAAAATGTGCTATTCAGATCTCTTGCTGCTCAGAGTGTAATTGAGTAATGGCCTCTGTGCTGCTGCTTGCAGTCCTTCATTGTGCTCAAGCTGAAGCCAAGCATTCTACATGCTGATCTTGTGCAATGAGTACAGCGGGGGTACTAATGCATTGCTAAAAGATAGTTTTCAGAATAAAATCATACAAATAGAAAATAAACATGTTACAGATTGTATTTAACTCATAATGACAAAACTAGGCAGATGTCAAATCCCGTTCAAAGTTGAATTAAAAGAACACAAACATTTATAAATTGAGAATATTAAAATGAACATGCAAAGGTTTTGCTCCACCTGGCAGAATTTTTTTGCACGACTGTAAACAAGAATTATCTTGTAGTACTATCAGTTATCCACAATTTATAGATGATAGATTTCCCATAGAATCAAGATTAGATAACTGAAGACAGGTATACCATGGAGAGTACAGTGTTTCCCAGGGAAGAAAAAATTTTCTCTATAGTCTCCCCACAGTGATCAAAATAATTTGAGAGGGAAATTATTCTTGGTCATAAAACAAGGCTGTTCTTGATATATTTGGCCTGATAATTTACATGGGTATAAGAATATTACTTTATCATATATGCCTCCATACGTTTGTTTGCTGAAAGTTTTTTGGAAAGAATCTCAGATTGGGATTTAAAAGATTACATTATTTACTATCTTAAGGCTAGGAAACTAAGCTCAGAACTATCTACAATTAGAACCCTTACATACTGTTGGTGGGAATGTAGAATGGGGCAACCACTATTGAAAACAGTGTGGCCGTTCCTCAAAAATTAAAAAGAGAACTACCATGTGATCCTACATTCTCACTTCTGGGTAAATATATCTCTAAAACAATTGAGAATTACTATCTCTGAGAGATGTCTGCACCCATATGTTCATTGCAGTGATCAACAGTCAAGGTATAGAAAACACAAATATTTATCAACAGATGAATGGAAGAAACTGTGGTATATTTGAATAATGGATTCTCCTGAGCCTCAAAAAAAGAGGGAAATCCTACCATTTACAATAACATGGATGAACTTAGGGGAGATTTCGCTAAGTGAATAAACCAGTCACAAAAGAACAAATGTTGTCTAATTCCATTTACAAGAAGTATCAAAGTAGTCAAATTCATAGGAGCGGAGAATAGAATGGTGATTGTCAGGGCCTGGGGTGAAGGAGAAATAAGAAATGGTACAACTTTTAGTTATACAAGATGAGTAAGTTTTAGAGATCAGCTGTACAACACAATACCTAGCTAACAATACAATCAACCCTCCTCTATATCTGCAGGTCAGGAATTCCTGAATTCAATCAACTGTCAATTGTTAAGATTAAAAAGCATCAATAAAAATAATAATAAGAATAAGAATAAAAATGCACCACAATAACTATTTACATAGCATTTACACTGTATTGGAATTATAAGTTACCTAGTAATGTTTTAAAGTGCACTCAGCCCTCGATGTCCGTGGGCTCCACATGTGTGCGTTCAACCTACTTGAATTACAAAAATTCAAAAAAGAATTGTATTTGTGCCGAACATGTACAAACTTTTTTTTTGTCATTAATCTCTAAACAATACACAATAACAAACCACTTCCTTAGTATTTATATTGTATTAGGTATTATAAGTACTCTAGAGGTGATGGAGTATAGTCATGCATCTCTTAATAGTGAGGATACATTCGTTTGAAGAAAAGAGAATTCTTATACACCAGTGATGGGATATTAGCTGGTACAGTTACTATGGAGAACAATATAGAGGTTCCTCCCAAACTACAGATAGAACTGCCATATGATCCAACAATTCCATTACTGGGCATTTATCCAAAGGAAAAGAAATCAGTATATTGAAGAGACATCTGCACTACCATGTTTAATGCAGAATTATTTACAACAGATACAGAGAATGTGGTATATATACTCAATGGGATACTAGTCAGCCATGAAGAAGTGAAATCCTGTCATTCACAGCAACATGGTAGAACTGGAAGACACTATATTAAGTGAAATAGTCCAGGAACAGAAAGTTGAACACCACTTGATCTCACTCAGTTGTGGAAGCTAAATAAATTGATCTCATAGAAGTAAAAAGTAGACCAGATAATCCTAGATACTGACAAGGGCATGAGGAAGAAAGAGCTAGGAAAGGTTTGTTGAAATTTACAGCTAGATAGGGGAGATAAGCTGTATAGCACTGTAGGATGACTACAGTTCACAGTAATATATTAGAGAGTTTCAAATAGCCGAAAGGAAGATAGTGAATGTTTCCAACACAAAGAAATTATAAATGTTTGCCATAGTGGATATGCTAACTACATGACCTGATCCCAATATATGTATGAAAACATCATTATCATACCCCATAAATATGTAGAGTTATTGTGTGTTAATTAAAACATAATATTAAACAATATTAAAAAATTATAAACAGAACATAATGAATCTCATACTTATATAAGATAAACACATGTTAAAATTTCTTATTTAATTAATAACAAGGCATCAGATTGATGTTATAACTCCGTCAAGGAATAATTCAAAGAATGAACAATTCTGTATTGAACATAACACATGAATGAAGGTAAAATTTTTCTTACCCTGTAGTAGAGGAGGCTCTCCTAAGTATTTGCATAAACAAGAATCAGTTTGCATTGCTGTCAATGATCTACAGTTTCCAACTATAAGCTCTCTCAGAAAGGGTGAACTATGAATTAGTGTAGTTTTCCAAAGAAGCACAGAGTTTTCCCCACACGTTCCTGGGAGATGTGGAAAACCTTTAATGAGCGTGATTGGCTCACGACCTCTCCATAGCCTGGTGGAAACTTTTTCATTGTGGACAGATCTCTCTAGCCAATCCTCTTCCGTCCTTTGTTCCTGTGTAGAGATGAGATCTGTGGTGATTTCTTGCCTTCTGGGGCTCCCTTCTTTTTAATCTCTCACAATTATTTTACCAATAATATCTTGCACATTTGATCTTGTTTTGTTATCTGTTTCTCAGAGGGTCCTTCTTAACACAGTTTCAAAATACTAATTTTTGATATCATCTGATAAGAGGATTTAAATTATTTCATGTTTTAAAAAGACATACAAGTTTTTGCAGTCTATCTTCTAAACTGAATTATATAATTTTTTATACTTCTAGTGTTCTGATAGCTAAAGGGGAAAAAAATTCTTCAAATTACTTATTGAAACATGTCTAGGTAGTTACCAGCTTTTGATCTTCAGATATTTAAATTCCTATGTGTTTTATACAAGTATCAAAGACATCATATGACTTTACCTTATCACTAATTTCCTACTCATAGATATTAGAGTATAATTATATGGTACTATTTTCACTATGGTATTGATTACTCTGCTTTTGCCACTGTAAGTTGTCCTTTTCTTTCTCTTTTATTTTTTCCATTTTCTTTTCTGACCAATCTTTACTTCTCATAACGTACCAACACTAGAAACTTAGGAAACTTCTCAAATGATTGTTTCTTTGCCTTCTAAAATTCATTGGTTTCCCTACTGATTCACTCATTTATTACTATTAAAGGTGTAGGGTATAGTATGGTAGGGGGAAAAAAGCACAAATTGAGGAAAAGATATTAGACCTGGTTTACATCCTTGAAAAAACCATTTTTTTTCCAGGTGATATAAGACTATAGTTTGTTATCTATAAGATAAATGGGATATGGTCTGTGAATGATTGAATCAAAAGAATAGAAATCTTTCTAATTATTTTTCTTGTAAGATTTCAACAAGAAATAATTATTATAAAGGAGGTTGTGGCATAATGGAAGAAAAAAGAAATTAGAAGACATGGAGACATGGATTTGAAATTAAACTTGGTTACTAAGTTGGTTGATAGATACACACCAAGTCAACTACTATTTTCAAAGTGGTATATGTGTGTGTATGTGTTTAAATCTACCTACGTAGTGAGGGCAGGGAGGATCCACATGAAATTGAATGTACCACATAGTGATAATATTGTAGAAATTTAGTTCATTGTAAGGATTAAAAATAACTACAAAATAATCAAGCAGTTACTTCTCTTGTGCAACCCTGTTAATATTAAAGATAAATGTAACAAATTACTGACAAAATGAATTTTTGGTTGTGTGGCATCATCTAGTCAAATATGTATTCAAAGCTTAGATACTCTAGGTTAAAATTAATTTCAAAATTTCTCCTGCTGCAAATCATTTTCTTTCAGATTTTAAGTTCTTCACAATGTTGCATACTTTTTCCCAACAGACAAGTGCCCAGAAGACTGTTACCTCAACAGAAGTTTGTACCATTCTTAAACATATGAATTGTTGTCTCCTCAAGGTAAAGCCTAATTATTTTGCAAATGTGAAGACAAAATGAAAAGTTGACATCTTTAATAGTAGTATAAATTTAATGATGGTGGATAAATCCCTTCCAATATTTCTGTAGCGCTTAAATGGTAATTATATAGTCTTGCCTGTAACAAAAATTGGCCTTTTTAGAACTTTAAGAGGCTTGACCTATTAACTGTCTCTTTTTGATATGCAACAAAATGTAATCCACAGAATCACTGCTATGTTCCTATAAAATTAATTAGCTTTTAACCAGTTCAGAACTTTAGAAGTTAAATTCTTAAAATCTTGAGCTTATTTCTATGAAAGAACATAATGAACAGTTGTGCCACTAAAATAATTTAAAAAATAATAGTGGCAAAAATAATTGTCCTTAATGCCAAGCATCAGAGAAATTAACTGTAAAAAGCAGCTCTATTTGAGGACATGAAGGACCAAATCTCCATTTCTCTCTCCTCTCTGAGCAACTATAGGTATGATTTGCTTTGCTCTGCTGTACTGGCAAAATGTCTATTAAAAAATTCAAGGAAAAATGTATTAGTTCTCAAAATAAGTTTGGGCCTGAGCATGGGAATTTGTCAGGAATGAAGATTTGACACTGTACCTAGAAACATTCTCATTTATGAAGACAACCATAATTGATTTCCTTCCTTCCTTCCTGCCTGCCTGCCTTCCTTTCCTTCCTCCCTTTTTCCTTCTCTCTCTCCCTCCCTCCCTCCCTCCCTCCTTTTCCCTCCTTCCCTACAAACATTAATTTTAAAACCAAAATCTTTTTTAAGTTGTGTTCTTAAAATACCTTTGCAATTTCTCGAAATGTGAATAAATTGAAAGCTATCTTTTTTGGTAGCTGGCTAAAGACTGTCACATTTCACTTAGTATTTTTGTTTACTTAATTTTGTTGTATAGAAATGTTATTCACAAATGCCTTGTGATAGGACAGTCAAGAGGAAGGATGAACCAAATGCAATCGGAGATTTATTCATTGTAGCTTTAGTAAGATATAAACTTGGACAAGTTTACTTTAAAAAATGTAACAAATTGAATCAGTAAAATGTACTCTTTGAGCTTTGAAATCTTATTTCATAGAGACAGCATTCAGCTTTTTCATATAGATTTCCAGCTAAAGCAAATATTCTAATTGAAAAATCACTAGAGTCTCTGACTTTTTAGTAGAGCTTTTTTATACTTCTGATTATTCCATTTTTAATTTCTGTTTTCCAGTTCTGAATTTGATTAGAGAGAAAGGAGGAACAAATATATTAGGAATTAAGTGATCAAGATTTGGGACCTAATTGGGTCACTATTTCTTTGACATTGAGCAAATGGAAAGATTTATATCATTTCTTATAGAGCTATTGTGACTAATACATAAAACAATACAGGCTCGATGAGGTCTATAAAATACTATAATAATACCAAATAATAAGGTACAATCCTTTTAGAAGACATCAGAAAACAATGTTATATATCTCTATTAAATTGAAAAACAAATGAATAACATTATAAATAACAGCAACAAAATTGTATGTGATTTCTCTAACCCAAACTAATATTCTGAATTTTGGAAATGTTAAATGTATTTTATTTTAGTTTGGTCTATAAACATTGATGCAAATTGTGTCATGGAAATTCTCTTATTAATTCTGAAAAAGTAATTAATTATTATGGATAAAATATTGGTAGAGGAATATGCACGAAGGGTGACCCACATCTGCATTCCTAGAAACTCAGGAGGCTGAAGTGGGAGAATCACTTGAAACCAGGAATTGAGGGTGTAGTGAGCTGTGATCATGCCACTGCATTCCAGCCTGGGAGACAAGAGTGAGATCCCATCTATAAAAAAAAATGCAATAAGGCCAAAACCTCCTTACAAAAATACTGTCTCATAATTAAGAAGGAGCACATAAATATGTCTATGTATGTGTCTATCTCTATCTGTGCACATATGTGTATATATTAAGGAAAGTGAAGTGTGAATGACAAATGTCTAGAAATATGGCAGAATATCCAGTATTGGAGTTCAATGGAAAGATAATTACTGAGATTGTTGATATTATCAGAATCCCAAGGCTCAGATTTATGAGTTAAACAAAATTCATACAAACTACATGTTGATTACAAATTAGGTATAAATGAGCCATTTTAGTACAAGGCCAGGTAAGGGAGTGTCAATTCGATCTCCTAGTGGTAGTATCTGATGAATTTAAATTTAATGTAACTATTAAGATTTATAATTACTGCTTTGCAATTTATTTTGTGTATGAACAAATTTCCTCTTCCCTTTTCTCTCATTTCTTGCATGTTTTGACTAAACACGTTTTTTGTTATTTATTTACCTTCTATTGGCTTGTCAGTTATTAATTCTTTTAATAGTCTTTTAATGGTTATCCTCGAGAGTAAAGCTTACACCCTTGATTTTTTAATCATCTAGTATGAATGAATACTTTTACTTCTTCCCAGACAATGAAAATATCTTTAGATTTAAATATCAGAGTTCAGTATGGTAGCTACTAGACACAAACAGCCATCTAAATGTAAGTTGAACTTAATTAAATAAAATAAGAAATACAGTTTCTCATTTGTGTTAGCCACATTACCAGCACTTAACAGAAACAAATGGCTGGTGTCTATCCTCTTGCACAGGCAGGATAGAACATTTACATAATGCTATGGACATCCTATTGGAAGGTGCTGCTGCAGAGCCCTCCAATCTATTTTGCCACCTTTGCAAATTGTCTGTTATTATTACCTTGCATGTTGGTTTTACATATGTTTAACTTATACTAGACTCACTATCATTGCTTTTATACAATCGATATTTAGATCTGTTTACATTTATCACTTTCCTATTGCTCTTTCTTCTTGCTTCCTAAATTACCATATTTTATTTTAATATGAAGACCTCCCATTAGTATTCAATTTAGTTCAAGAACAAAATAAGTGATAAAGACTTTCATTGTTGATTGTCTGGAAATTCCTTTATTTTATCTTCAACGGGAAGAATATTTTGAAATAAGTAGTAACACATTTTGACATTTTGTTTCTTCTCAATACTCAAAGATGTTACTCCATTTCCCTGAGGCTTCTCTATCTTTTTTATATAAAGTCAGTCACAGTCGTGATGCTATTCCCTTAAGGATAATATCCTTTGGCTGCTTACGTGTTTTCTCTCTTGTCTACAGGCCTTAGTTTTACTATGAAGTGCAAAAGAAAGAGAATGCAGTTATTCTGCATAAGCTCTAAGCAGAATAAAGCTGCTTTATCTGTGGTTCATGTCTTTTTTGAGATTTGAAGTTTCTACCTCAAAACATTTCTGCACTATTTCTAACCTCTCTGAGGTCCACACCTGCTCTTATACCCCACCCGTGATTTTATCACATACATCAAATATAATTTACATTCTTCTCTGAATGATTCATCCTTTTGACTCTCCATGATTCTCTCTGGGCATTTTCTACCTTGATCTGTCTTCTTTTGTGTGTGTGTGTCTGTCTGTGTGTCTCTGTGTGTGTGTCTGTGTGTGTGTGTGTCTGTGTGTGTGTGTGTTTGTATCTAATTCTCCAAATTTCTTGTTGTTATACCTATTTTGCTGTTAAATCTACCTATTGACATCTTAATTTCAGTATTTGCAATTTATATTGTAGAATGTATTTCTGATTTTTTTGAGATATAAATTCTTTAATAAATTTCTTCATCTTGCCATCTATTCATTTTAACATCAAAATCAAAGGTATTCCAAAGGTCATCTTTCATATCTTGAATAATTAGGTCATTTTCAGATCTTCTAGTGTCTGGAAAAGATTTTCCAAGTGCATTCGAACTCCCTATGTGTCTGGAGCCCTTGGGGATTTTTAACAGTGACATTGTCCCACACTTATTCTTCAGGGATATATTTGAGTTTGTCTACTTTCTTCTATACCAACTTCCATGGCTCTGAGTTCTTCTCGCGCTATCCCAAAGATAGAATGGCCTGTGTGCCTCCTCACCCCTTGGAGGTGTTTACTGTGCTTTGGAATTCAGTTCACCCGGTTGTTTTGTGACCTCATATCTCTAAAGGACAAAAGAAAAATTATGATTTTATGGATTATCTTGATGTTAGCATATGGGCAATTTTCTCTTACGGCTTGCTAAATCCTAACTGAAAGCAGAATTCTGTCCTGTGTAAAATTCTGTGTATTTTAATAGAAAGAAAATAATAACATATTAGTTTCATTTCTGTGTTTAATTTTATACCAAATTATATTATCTACTTATCAATGGCCCTTGAAATAAAATCCACTACATTATATAGCATTATTTATGATTACTATATAGCACAACAAGGCAATGTGATAGTTAAAACTTTAAATTCACATGCAGGAAAATGTAAACAGAAAATGATTAGGAAAACAGAGACCTTATGCCAACCAGCTTAGCAACTCTTTATGAACCACTTATTTCTTAGTTTTTCAAATGTCAACGCAAAAGTGTTAAATCCAGAACTTAAGTTTCTCATGAGTCAACTTATTCTTCTACCTCCTTCCTCCACACTGCACACACACGTCTTGAATTCTGATTTTTCCAATCTACTACTTCCATTTCTGTTTGCAAAAAAATCTGTGATTTACAAATTCGTATGTCTTTTGTCTGACAAATTTCTGGAAAAATTTGTTTTTGTTTTTTTCTTACTACACACTGAAATAATTGCCTGGCAATTTTAATTCTTTTTCCTTTGAATCTTTGTACCCTCAGTGAGGTAAAACATGTCATTTGCCAACAAAATACGCTTGCAAATTTGCTCATGAATAAGGAACAAAATTTCTAATAAATTCCTTATAGTCCCCGTGCTGATGTATTTGAGAAGATGTTTAAATGGCTCCTCATTTGTAATTGTAAAGTCATGTATTCTAATATACACATCTTCATAAAGGCAATATTTTCCTTTTTTCCTACTTTGTGAATATTCTCACGGTAACATTCAAATATTTCAGGTTGTTTGCTCTTCTGGATTGCCAGCACACCTGAGTAGTAAAGTCAATTGAGAGACTAAAGGCTACATGCACTGAGAGAGGTCCAATGACTGTCTTCAAATGCTTTGCCTGAAGGGACACATTCTTGTGATAAAATTGAATTCTCACATAAAGAAAACAAGAAATGCAGTATAAATTGTGTATTGCCCTGGCAGGTTTGGTAATAAACTTGACAATTTTGTCAGCTAGTCATAAACCTCTAATTAAGTTCAGAGTAGTAGAGTCATTTTAAGATAACAAATAAAATCTTCATTTAGTCAGTGTCAAATCATTCAATGTCCTCCCTCTTGTGTCAATAACTAGTTTAACAGTGAAGATGGCAAGTGGGGACGATTTATATAACTTGACACCATGTAGACATCCAGAGCACAATTTCAAGTGTTGCAATATTCCTTGATGATGGTATGCATCAATAGAGTGCTCTTGTTATTAATTCTGTTTATGACATTTTTATAAAAGAAAATGTAATCAGTGAACTCTGCAGGCTTGCTGCCTGACAAATGTTGTGGCAACATTAGGTGGATTAATTTGCTTTTGTTCTGAATAGTAACAATAGAAATATTAATATTAATTTACCCTATAAATTTAAATGACATCAGTGCTATTTATTCACTTCTTAGCCAAATCTAAACATAAAATTGGAATAATAATTATATGAAAATGAATTCAATCATATTCAACAGGTTGTTTTAGTTATTTTTTATAACCTTTTCACATATTACGTCATTTCCTATATATATAAATCTGAGAGGTTAAATACATGTATTTGATAATTACATAGACTTCTTATCTGGATTAAAACAAGGATGAAATATTTTAATATAAGATTATACTATAAAATTATGTGTTCTTCTGATTTACATGTCCTTTACCACTAAGTTTCCAAAATAAAACTTTACATTTTTCTGAGAAAAATTCAGTGAAAATTGATAATCATCATCTATGACTTTATCTGGAAATGTGATTGCATTTGTTCTAAGGAAATTCTCAAAAGATTTCAGGGATTCTATAGTCCATAAAATGGTCATATTTTGACCACTCCTTTCAGAAAGGAGAATTAGAGTGGCAAGTGACATATTGGAATAAAAAACTACATATTGTTTGCTAAGTAGATTTTAGTTTATGCTGAATTTTAGATTAAAGTAGTCTAGCAAATTCAATAAACCTTTTGTCATAAGATAAGATATACATACAAACACATACATACACCCCGCTTACCTTATTCAATCATTACCACTTAATACTTATGTATGTTTTCTGTACTTTCTAGCTCTAGTCTCCAATACAGGCCTCAAGCACTGTTAATACCTGTTACAATAATACAATTACAATAGTCATTCATAAACATGTTTAGGATGAAAGTACAAATTAGTGGACTATCCATAATAGTCAGGCAAACTGGCCAAATTCTAATGATGCCTTCCATTCTTATATGCATTTGTTCAGGCTTTAATGAAAGTATTAGTAAATGAAAATATTTACTAAAAGATATGGGGCTGAAGTCTTTATTATAATTAAAAACTTTATGGTAGAAACTTGATTTCCAGCAAAAGAAAACCTTTCAATTGTTCATCATTCTGAACATTTGTTTTTCAATCAGGATTTTGTTGTAGGGTGAGAATCTAAATTAAACAATCACAAGTTATGTATATATATGTGTGTGTGTATACATATATATAATTATAAATTTTTATTGTTTTATGATTGGTGAAGAATTAGGAAAGATCATAGGATAGTTCCTGTAGAGAAAGATGTTTATAGTAACAGGCAAATGGGTGAAACTATCATAGATATGACTGGGTACACCCCTGATTATATGAATTAATGGGCTGAACCATAGCTGGAGATTATCTATGGTAAGAAGAATTTGGGGTGAATAAGCATTGTAATTTATTTGTAATGCAGATTACTATAGGAAATAACTTCTGCTTCCATTAGAACTCTATTAATCTTGCTGAAATGTGGCAGAAAATGTTAAAGCCCCTTAAGTTGGTAAACTATATCAAACAATACTTTTTAGTAGCATTGTGAGAAATCTTAGGAGGAAAACAGAGCAATGAAGCAAAGCAATTAATATTCAGTCTTGTGTGATTCTGTTTGTATTTACAATCCCCAGACTAGATCTTTTATGAGGACAGTCTGGAAATAATTTGAACACACTTTTCTGCTATTACTTCATTTAAAGCTTTTCACAGTCTAAGAAGCTTGAATTTTTTTTCTCTTTGGATGAGATTTATGCCTCTGCCAACTATGAAAACCTAGGGCTGCTGGTTTTAGTTGTTTAGGTACTGTAGTATTTCCTTACCCTAGTATATGTATACGCTTTTAAATATGTGGATTTTTCATTTATTTGCGAAAGGGGAGAGATCATAGAAATTTTATCTGCAAGCTTCCCTCCTATCCCCCCTTTTCTTAGTTATCAAGATTTGCCACGCACAAAGTTACTTCCCTTGCCCTGACAGGTTGCATCATTTGGCCCTTTGGTGGTCACCCAGGAAGCAGCATCCTATGTCCTAAACGGAAGCATTTTATGTGGATCTGCAAAAGGAAAGACTTAAAGAGAGGATTGACAGAGATTTCCTTTGGATCCCAGTGGTTGAACAGTGAAAGTTTCTTTGTGTTAATTCTCAATAGCCATTGCCTGATCAGAGAGTAAGAGTGGGGAGTAGAGAGAATCTGAAAAGTCACCAACATGCATCCCAACTATGCTACCAGATGGAGGAAGTGTTGTTACTTGCTGTTGATTAACTTGAAAAGATTTGAGGTCAAACTCTTTTCGTATGTCTATTGGGTATTGGCACATCCTTTTCTATCAATTTCTTCTTCAAATTGTTTGCTCATTTTGTGTTGGATTTTATCTCCTTAGTATTTTTGATTCTTTACATGAGTTATGATTATAAAATTATTGCCCATTATATCTATATTGCAATAAGTTATTTACATTTTGATTACAGTTCAACATTCTTTAAGGTATATTTCATAGTACAAAGTTATATTTATTAATGTAGGAAGATCTATTTACTTATGGATACATCTGCCTTTGGTAATTTATTGTAAACAATCTTTCCAGCCTTAACCTTCTAGACAAATCCTTCAATATTATAGTACTTTTGTTTTGGCAATAGTGGAATTATTTATGTTTTGTGTACAGTATGAGTTGGATATCTTTTTAATTTTAGTTTTACAAGTAGCTCACCAAATAATCTCTAGATTGTCATGTGATGACTTTTGAAATAGCATATTTAGGTGGGGGAAAGAGGAAAGAATGAAATGGCATGTTTGTCACTGCTGATATCTAGATGTGCTTAAATTCCTATTTATTGTCTTAACATCCTTTTAGACGTTCACATTTACTCTTCTACATGAATTTGAGAATTCATGTTCTAAAATTTTTAATGTCTTTTAAAGTGCCATGGAAATTTAGATAGAATTTTGTTTAGAAATTCACTGAAACTGCAGACTAATTTAAAAAATTAAGAATTCCTTTTATGTATGAATCTTTTTTTTTAAATTAAATCACAGCTGTGTACATTAATGCAATCATGGGGTACAATGTGCTGGTTTTATATACAATTTGAAATGCTTTCATCAAACTGGTCAACATATTGACCATAGCCTTCAAGGAATTTTCTTAGTTATTGTGTTAAGACATTTATATTCTACACCTAGTAAATTTCATATGTACCCTTGTAAGATGCACTGTAGATGTAGTCCCACCAATTACTCTCCCTCCACCCATCCTCCTCCTTCCCTCCTTTCCCCCTTCTTCTTGGGCTATAATTAGGTTATAGCTTTCATGAGAAAGCTATACATTGGTTTCATAGTAAGACTGAGTACACTGGATACTTTTTCTTCCATTCTTGAGATACTTTGCTAAGAAGAATATGTTCCAGCTCCATCTATGTAAACATGTAAGAAGTAAAGTCTCCATATTTCTTTAAGGCTGCATAATATTCCATGGTGTATATATACCACAATTTATTGATCCATTTGTGGGTCAATGGGCACTTGGGCTTCTTCCATGATTTAGCAATTATGAATTGGGTTGCAATAAACATTCTGGTACATATATCTTTGTTATAATGTGATTTTGGGTCTTCTAGATATATACCAAGTAGAGGAATTGTAGGATCGAATGGCAGGTTTATTTTTAGATCCCTAAGTGTTCTCCAAACATCTTTCTAAAAAAAGTATTAGTTTGCATTCCCACTGGCAATATAGAAGTGTTCCCTTTTCTCCACATTCATGCCAACATCTCTGGTTTTGGGATTTTGTGATATGGACTAATCTTATTGGAGTTAGATGACATCTCATGATAATGATGACACGAATTATCAGAACCTCTGGGAGGTTCCTACCACAAAGGCAGTCAAAAAAGGGAAATTTATAGAACTGCAAGCCTTCCTCAAGAGAATAGAAAGGATTATACAACAGATCAACAAATCAAAAAGTTGGTTTTTGAAAAGGTCAATAAAATAGATAAACCTTTGGCTAACCTAACTAGGAAAAAAGAGTAAAATCTATTATTTCATCAGTCAGAAATGGTAATGATGAAATAACAACAGACTCCTCAGAATTCAAAAAAATCATTCATGAACATTACAAGAAACTTTACTTTCAGAAATATGAAAATGTGGAGGAAATTGACCAATACTTGGAAACATGCCACCTTCCAAGACTTAGCCACAATCAAGTGGAAATGTTGAACAGGCCTATATCAAGTTCTGAAATAGCATCAACCATACAAAATCTCTCTAAAAAGAAAAGTCTGGAACCAGATGGCTTCACATCAGAATTCTATCAAACCTTTAAAGAGAAACTAGTACCTATATTACTCAACCTTTCCCAAAATATAGAAAAAGAAGGAATACTACCCAACACATTCTATGAAGCAAACATCACCTTGATCCCCAAACTAGGAAAAGATCCAACAAGAAAAGAAAATTATACACCTATATCACTAATGAATATTGATGAGAAAATATTCAACAAAATCTTAACAAACAGAATCCAGCAATACGTCAAACAAATTATACACCATGACCAAGTGGGTTTTATCCCAGGGTCTCAAGGCTGGTTCAATATACGTAAATCTATAAAAATAATTTAAAAATAATTCATCACATAAACAAATTATGTATGAATCCTTATTGGAAACTTCAACTACAAATCAAATACACTTGAAACTATATTAACTAAAGACCTGCCCCCTCTACATTCCTTCTCAAAGAACAAAGGTTGTGGAGAATTCATAGATCATAGCTTGGAATTAATTTTTAAAATTACATTTAGAAAGAAAAATGACAAAATGTATATGATCTTTTTTGCTAACCAAAATTATTTTGTTGCAAGAAGAGAAAGTAATGGAAAAGTCAACCTCTGTGAGCCTTGACTTATCTGTGGAGATAGAGATCTGGTTATCTGCTGAGCAGATGTCAAGATCTCCCATGCAGAAAGTTTCTCAGTATCTTCTTTTTATTTCAAGAATAAGGTCATTTTCTTTTTCTAGGAAATACAATACCTTTACTTTTAATATAATTTAATTACATACTTCTCATTTTTAGGGTCACACTTACTAAAAGCCATTGAACTATGATTAAAATAACTACGACTATGTTCATAGTAATCACCTTCAGAAGCATTTGACAGTTTTACAACATGAAAATCCAAACTCCACAAGGCACCACATTTGATCCTCTGAGAGGCTGTAGCCTTACAACTTCAGACACTCTGGTGATGGTAGAAATGTAGAAAGATTAGCACACTGGGGCAGAAAAAAATTGACTTTACTTTCAATGTTTAGGTATAAAACAAACAAATGAAAAACAACAGGATAAAGTGTTATAACCTGGATTTACCAACATATTGCAAAATTCCTCTCTCATTTTTATTTTCTAACTTGATTACTAACCTTTAAAAGTCTATTCTCCCTCTTTGGTATGAAAGTTAATTAATTGTTCCTCTTATTGTAAATACTGCCTAACATTTGAGTAACCAGAATAATAAAGTTGTAAAATTTACAGTTTGTAGAAAGAGGAAGGTGTTTTGCTTTCATTTTCTTTTAAAATATTGTTTTTCTGGGACAACACAATATAAGATTATAAGGAGGTGTTTAAGAATTGACACTTAATTTGCTATTTGTAATCCTCACCTCACTGAGTTTTACATTCTTTTTTTATTTGCAGTTTTTGGCTGGGGCTTTGTTTGAACCCACCACTTCCGGCATATGGGGCCGGCGCCCTACTCCTTTGAGCCACAGGCACTGCCCAAGATGCATAGATTTTATCTGGAAAAATAAACCCTACAAGGATGCTGCATTTATTGATATTAGTGATACACAGCAGAAGTTTCCAATATATCTGAGTGTGGGGAAACATACTGGAAAAACTTTAGAATGTAGCTTTAGTTTTAGCTTTTGTACATTGAGAAATTATATACAAGATAAAGATGAGGCTTAGAAATATTTAAAAAATATAATTTGCATATTATTAGAGTATATAAAGTATATTTATTGTTAACTATATATAACTAAAGTATATTAGAAAACTATATATGTATATAAAATGTATATAGCAGTATCCTGGCAATACGTGTTAATTCTTATTGTAACAGGCCAGTTGGAAGAAGTCATGGCTCACCAGGAACTTAAAGCCTACAAATTTGGAACCACTGTTATAGGAGCTTTTTATTTTATTATTTTATTTTATTGCTCTTTCCATTTCTCTCTCTCTTCCATCATCTTCCTCTTACTATCCTTTCTCATTGTGCATCCATGATTATTTCTTGGTGTAGATTAGCATACCTAAAATACAGAGTGTGTTTTTGTCAAAATAGTTTTAATAAAAAGTGATGAAGTCACTGAGTGAAAAAGCAAAGTATGAGCTATGCACATACAATAGTCCTATCTATTGAAGTAGTTATCCAAGGTTGTCTGACATCCATCTCTTACCTAAAAATTAAATACAAGTTAAAAGTATTATGAATATATGCTGGAAATGTGTGAGAAAATTATCCATGAAAAACCTTTCTAATTAAAAAATATATGTTAACTATAAATGTGCTTTGTTTCTGACAGTTAAATAATATTATTTTTGAGTAATTAAACTTTAGTGGAAACAGATCAAACTGTTTAGAAAAGTTTCTGGGCTGTAACCCTCTTCAGTTCCTGGTATCATTATGTTGATTGAACTGAGTGATATAGACATATGAATAATCACCGGATGTTCACTTTTTCCCCATTCAGCATGCTTTTGATTGTGTGTTTGATTTGCTGTCCTCCAAAACTAATGAACTATGGTAAAGTAGGGAAGCTCATTCACATGTAGGAATAAGTATAACAAAGGTTATGGAATGATGAATACAAAAATCTATTTGTAGGTATATTTTCATTTTCTTAAAAAAAAAAAGCAATTACCATCAATTTCAGCCATTACAGATTATTTCTTAATGGTGAAAAAGTAGCAAGTGTGGTGGCTCACACCTGTAATCCTAGCACTCTGGCAGGCCAAGGTGGGTGGATCACTTGAGCTCAGGAGTTTGAGACCATCCTGAGTGAGTAAGAGTGAGATTCAGTCTCTACTAAAAATAAAAAAAAAGAAATTAACTGGGCATTGGGGTAGGTGTCTATAGTCCCATTTACTTGAGAGACTGAGGCAGGAAAATCATCTGAACCAGAAATTTGAGGTTGTTATGAGCTAGGTTGATGCCATGGCACTCTATCCTGGGCAACAAAGTGATACTCTGTAAAAAAAAAACAATAGATACTTCAATAAACAAAATTAAAATTATGTTATTTTTGGGTAAATTCTTGAGAGAATACTCTGTGCCAGAGATTATATTAAATTCTAGGAACTAAGTTTCATAACTGAGAAATAAACTTTGCCCTCAAAGTGGTACTAGTGTGTGGAGTTACATACAAGGCTACTGTGTGACTATATGTACTATATATATATATATATATATAAAAATTGAGGCAGAGGCAAAATAAAAATGTAGTTTACACAGCAGAGTGAATAACGTTGTCAATGAAAGGGATAGTTAGAATGTAAGGGATAGTTGAAAGTGTAAGCATGTGTCTTGAATAAAGAGGAAGTGGAGTCCACCAATCAGATAGGAGGGAGAGTACTACAGGCTCAGGGAGGACCATGGACAGGGTGTGGAGACCATTGCAAAGGAGCTAATATAGGTCAAAAATAAGTTAAATGAGATCAGACAATTTAGTTCACAAACTCATCCAGAAAAAGTACTACATACCTCATTGCTCAATATCACCTTTTGCAATAATTTTGAATGGAACTGGAGACCATTTTTCTGAGTGAAATATCCCAAGAATGGAAAAACAAATACCACATGTACACATTATTTAATTGGAACTAACCAATGAGCACACGTGTGCACACAAGGAAATTAAACTCAGTGGAAATTGAGATGAGGCAAGGGGAAAGGAGAGGAAGAGAGTGCAAAAACTTACCTAATGGGTACAATGAACACAATTTTGGTGAGGGGCACCCACACCTCCGTGACTCAAGCAATACAAAAACAATAGATGTATTCAAAATAATTTGTACCCCTTTTGTCTTTTGAAATAAATAAATGGAAAAATAGCAATATAAAACAGGAAAAAATATCAAAAATCCTATATATAGGTGATGTGTTATGTGTGAACAATAAAATAGATCAAATAATATAATACATGGAATAAATATAGGAATGGAATTATGTAGGGAAAAATCAATTACTTAGAAATTTATTAGTTTCTTTTATGATTTCTATTTAATTCTTACTAGTTATCATATGTATTTTTGTGTTCTTTTTTGTATCTTCTATGGCCTTTACTCTCTCTTAGACATTTTATTTCTGAAATTGATTCATCTCTTTCTCTCTTGCATATTACCAGTTTCTAATCCACATCCTCTTATTCTATGGCTATCTCTTAACTGTTTGCTATTTATCTTTTCCTTGAGCTTTTCTATTGTTATTATTTCTATTTTGTGATCTTCCTTTATAGCTATAATTGCTTTAAGGTGTAGCATTGCATTCCAATTAGACTGTCATTTCTTCCTTTATACATCAATTGCTATACTTTCATATGTGCTACTTGCTGGGGTACTTTATTGGGATAATCATGCTACCTTATTTTTTATAGTATGCTTGAATAGATGCTTATTTTATTTATCTACTTATTTGTTTATTTCTAGACAAGATCTCACTCTGCTGCTCCAGGCTAGAGGGCTGTGGCACCAGCCTAGCTCATACCAATCTCAAATTCCTGAGCTCAAGCAATCCTCTTGCTTCAACCTGTCTAGTAGCTGGGAGTATAGGTGTCTGCCACAATATCTGGCTAATTTTTTCCTATTTTTAGTAGAGATGAGGTCTTATGCTTGCTCAGGCTGATCTCGAACTCCTGAGCTCAAGTGATCCTCCCGCTTTGGCCTATCAGAGTGCTGGTATTACAGGTGTGAGCCACCATGCCTGGCCTATTTATTTTTTATTATTCACAATTTGGTTATGCTGGAATTTCTTGGATTAGCCATAAACAGAAGATACCAGTGGAATGAGGAGGGTTCAGGTTGGAAGTCAGTTTTTATATTCAAGGTCCTACTTTTTTGTTGGTATAGTAATGATCTATTCCTGTCCATAACCAGCACTGTGAAATAAAGAGCATAAGAAACTACATTTTACTACCAACAATAATAGTTAAATAAAGAGCTTTAATCTATGATGTTTAAATCCTGATGTTGTAGAATGAATTTTGTTTAAGAAAGAGTGGCTCTTTTGTAGTGTGATACTTAGACCTACAAACTCATTATAATTTGCTTCATAGATCTCCACATTCTGTTAGTGTAGTGTACTCTTTAATGGTTATTAAAAGGAAAAAGATCAATTCCTGCCAATTATGTTCAGAAGAAGGTAGAATTTTGATGCATTTAAATTTATTAAAATTGGTTGAAGAGGAATGGCAAATGCTCCTGTCTTCCCCTTTCACTTGTAAGAATGCTTTGATTACATTGGGCCCACTAGGATGCTTCCATCATTGTCTCCCATCCAAGATCCTTGACTTAATCACATCCATAATCACATCTAAATTTGATAAATCACATCTTTTGTCATGTGGGGTAAATATTCACAGGTTCTGGGGAATAGGACTTGTATATCTTTGAGGGGCCATAATTTTACCAACAATATACCTATTAGTAAGTAGCAATCTTACATTCAGAATTGGAATCCAAATATAATCCATGTATATAAATGTAGTGGTTCCTCCTAAAACTTATATCTAACCTACAGAATTAATTTAGAGCAATTCTAATAAACACATGTAGTAGAGTTAAGCACACATAACTTCTTAAAAGAGATAGAAATCTTTAAAAGGTAAGCTCAGCTAATGCAACAAAAATACTTTAAAACTCTCTAAGTCAAAGTATAAGAAAAATAATGTCTTAATTTATACATACTCTTGAATAATTTTGGCATGGTCTTAAGAAATTCAGGTAGATCACATTACAACAAATTCTCTCCTTGTAAAACATAGGCTACATCTTGGTGATAAATTTTTACTTATTTTTTTGCACACACCATAACCTCTATTGATGAACATAGATTGGCATAGTCAATTAAGACTATAATGAACTAAATATTACACAGAATAAAATTTTCCTCTTCATTTGCTTTAATTTATTCTAGTTGTAAATGCCATTGCCTTCTTTAACCACTGAATAAATCTCACTCTAGGCTTAATTACTATAGTTTAGAACTAAATGTGAGTTGTTTTATAATTATATAAATTTCATGGCACCAATTTAATTATCAACACTTTTGTAAAAGCATAGAATTTTAGAAAATGGTATATATGATTAAGTTAAAACTCTCTATATGAAATTGCTAACATTATATATCACATTTTTTCATATTTTAATGAGCTTATAATTTCAAAATGAATACCTTAAACAGATGCTTACTGTATTAAATATAAAATATATGATGTGATATTAAGCATTTTATTTCTGCAATAAAACCTATCTTTATTAATTATGGTATGTTCTAAATGATTTTCTTTTACTTTGCATAAGAGTAAAAAAACTTTTGATAACTTTGTAATTAATTTTTACTGAAATATTCTTACTCTATAAAATCTACAAAAAATAGTCATGTAAAAAAGAATCTAATTTTAAGGAGGTTTGCATATATGTTTTCACTTAATAGTGTTATGAATTTATAAGTAATTATTTACTTAATTTACCTTATGCTAGTAAATAATTACAGTCATGTTGTACTTATTCCTATAGCAGTAGTATCTATGGATCTAATATAACTGCTATTGGTTGAATTTTGTCTCCTCCAAGTGTATATGTTGGAGGCCTATATGACCCTTTTGGAGATAGGATCTTTATAGAGACAATCATGTTTGCTGGTGCCTCTATGTCATGCCAGCACCGCGTGCAAGAAAGAGCTGGCACATGGATTGAAAGTACAACTTGCAAGAGGTGAGGCTCTCCATAGGTGTAGGAGAGCCCCGAGTAACCTCTGCAGAGGACTTTTATTGAAACAATATACGACAGGTATGGGGGGCCATGTACAAGGACTATGTGCTTAATGATAGCTATGTGCTCTTTCCCCATGCGCTAGACTCCTACCCTAATGCAGCTCAAATAGTCCAACACCTGCTTGCTAAGGAGCAAGTGATCTTATCTCCTTAGAGCACTTAGGTCCTTAAGGGCTTGTCTCCAGGGTGCAAAACATCTCCATGCTGGCTAGGAGATTATCCTGCTCCCAGCACCTCCCTCAAGAAGCAGTGACTGATTTGTTTTTATTTCTGAGTAAAGTCTTGGCTATTCAAAGTTTTTTCTGATTCCTTATAAAATGAAGTACTATTTTTTTCAGATCTTTAAAGTATGTTGGTGCTTCTTTGATAGGGATTGCATTAAATTTGTAAATTGCTTTGGGTAATATGGACATTTTAACAATGTTGATTCTTCCTAGCCATGAGCATGGTATGTTTTTTCATTTGTTAACATCTTCAGTTATTTCTTTTCTCAGAGTTTCATAATTATCTTTATAAAGATTTTTCACATCGTTTGTTAGATAAATTCCCCAATATTTCATCTTCTTTGGCACAATTGTAAAGAGAATAGAGTCTTTGACTGTTTTTTCGGGTTGACTGTTATTGGTATATATAAAAGCTACTGATTTGTGAGTATTGATATTATATCTTGAGATGCTACTGTATTCCTTGATGACTTCTAAAAGTTTTACGGTTGAGTCTGTGGGGTTTTCCAAATATAATGTGATAACCAAGTCCCATACCCTTGAAAAAGAAACTTCCTTTGAATCCATTAGTCCCAGCCCCCTCAAGGGTGAGGAGAACTCTGAGAAGAGGCCTGAAGATAAGGGAATGCATAGGGAGGGGAAAGAACTTCGAGGGGAAACTTGGAGATAAGAAAATATGTAGGGAGGAGAGGCTTGACATACCTCTGTCCCCCCTTATACTATGTAATACCCTCACCCTGCCCAAGGCTAATTGCAATGATTCAGCCTCTGTACCTCTGCCTGCTTGCTGTGATGCAAAAATAGGGTATAAAAACCCATTTGATCTGTCATTTGAGGTCGCTTGCCTCCTAAGGCAATGACCCCCTGCAGTTATAATAAATTTCTATTTGCATAAAAGCGGGGTCTTTGTCTCCTTCTCAGCTGTGTGAGTCATAAGATTTGGAGGCCCCAGTAAGATTATTGGACCTCCGCCTGAGCCCACCATTGGCCAACGGCTCCAGGGGCAGGGGAAGGCCTCGGAGAAACATTCTCCACTTGTGCCCTCGGACAGTGAATTAAAGGCACAGGCTCCCAAAATCTTCTGATTCTATAAGCTTGTGGATTTCTGTGGATCTCTAGAAATTTTGGAGGGAACAATAGGCTAGGCTGGATGCAAACTGAGACACCTGTTTCCGAGACAGGGGGAGAGATATCCCCCGTCTCTTGGTTTAGCCAGTCTTATGTAGTTTTTTGAGGCTGGTTTTGGTTTATTTGAAGCTGGTTTTGGTTTAGATTATGCTTGTCAGTCTTCCTTTAATAGGCTAGTTTATACATGTTCTCTGTCCTGTATGAATGACGGAGAGTTTTTGCCTTTTATCTGTATTTTGTTTATATCTCTAAAGAATCCGAGACAGAGGGGAGACACCTCTCTGTTTGGCTGGCTTGCAGCCTGTTATTAGACTGTTCTGGTATTAGCAGTCCTTTGGACTCTTTGGATTTGCAGACTAGCCCTGTTTTGGTATTTGCAGTCTTCTATTGGGTTGTTCTGGTTTTTACAGTTGACTGTGCTAGTTTTGGTTTGTGTGT
>NW_003852432.1:9742890-9771784 GCF_000181295.1 Otolemur garnettii | reverse complement strand
TCCGGGCTGGGGATTCGAACCCGCCACCTTAGGTGTACGTGGCTGGCGCCTTAGCCGGTTGAGCTATAAGCGCCGAGCCGGTTTGTGTGTCTTTTGTATGTTCTATGTTTTGTATGAGTAAGTGAGTAAAACAGTTTGGATATGACTTCATGGCTCTGCACCTGACTGATTTTTGTCTGTCCGTCTCTCCTGTTTTGATTTTGTTTTATTGGCTTATCTGCTGGTAATAGGGCAGGGGCCATCTGGTAGGCTCCTGTTTCCTGTGTCAAACTTGCTTAACTGTTTGTATCCGTTTAGATAATTTGTCTGGTTTCAGCCACCATGCCAAGGGCAACCATGAGAAAGTGAAACCACCTTGTCAGGTTCCCTTTCTCGAGTCTCTGGTCTGTCAGGTTTTCTAACTCACAGAGGGTGAGTCCCTGGTAGGTCCCTGTTCCCCATGTGCACCCCTTTTTATGTTGGTGAGATTGTATAAAACTTGTCCGTTATTTTGTATTTGATTTGTCAGTTTTACATTACTTTCTTGGTGGGAATCAAACCTTTACTGTGCAGTGTTGCTCTAAAATCTTGGCCTGCTTGGCAGTGTGCTGTGCTTACTGGCTTCTATCTTTCTTACATTGCCCTTTTGTACTTCCTCATTTTATTTTGACACTGTGGTGTAAATGACCCACCTACATTTGAGACCCTCTTTTTTCAGCAATTAAAGAGTTAATACAGAGTTTGTTAAAAACTGTTTTTTCAACTTTTTGCCAGCTAAAAAAAACTGTGGTTGCTAAGTTACAAATAGCCTTGAGATAAGGTACCGGCTCTCAGCAGAAGACCCAAGGTCAATTACTCATTTGAAACTGAAGAAAAAAATACAGTCCTCTTTACTTAAAAACAAAAACAAAAACAAAAACAAAAAAACAGCAGCCTCTTGGCATTGCTCTGGTTGGCATGTATTCTGCTGATCCTTAGGTAGTCTCTGAGGCGGGCAGACTGGGATCCCTCTGAGGGGAGGCGCCTCCTGGAAACATCCCAGAGTCCTCTGGAGACTGTCTGATGATTGCTCCTAAATTCAGCTATGAGTCTGCCTCCAGAGGTAAGCCACTTTAACATCTATTTTTTGGCTAGTGTCTGCAGATGTTAATTAACCATTAATGGTGTTTTTGTTATGCATATTTCTTGTGGATTGTTGTGAAGATATGTAACTGTCAGTTGAATTTATTTGTTGTAGTTTGTGTAGTTTGTGTAAGAACCTCTAAGAGAAAGCCAAAGAGACAGGAATTTTAGACAGAGACCCCTGGGTTGCTGGCCCATTAGCCTGTCAGAAACTCTTGGAAACGTGTCAATAAAACAACCCAACCAATGGGGAACTTCAGCCCTACTGTTCTTTCAGGAACTCCCAGAAATGTGTGTCAACACACAGAAACACCATTGAAATGAAAGTGGGGTCCAATCAACTGCTGGGGTGTTAAATGACTCACAGTCTGTTAAAAGTGTATGTTATGAGAGTGTGTTCTGGTTCTGATTCTGAGAATACAAGAGTGTGAGAGTAAGTGTAAACTATTAGACATTGTTCATGTTGGGTCATTTGTTCAGTGTTTATTGGAGGATTGGTCTTGGCCTGAAACAAACAGGTCTAAAGACATTTGTGAGGGGATTGCAGATCTTTTCCTCCAAGGGACCCTTCAAAACTTTGCTCCTTCTGAAATTGCTTTATTTACTTACTTGTTTTTATGTGTCCTATACCCCTTACCGTCTGGTGCACCTTTCACCTGGCAATCATTGGTCTCTTTATCCTTATTATTGATATTGGGCTTGGTAGTATGACCCCTCTGAACTGGTCCACCAGAGAGTGTATAACCCCGACTTGTTTTTATCCCTTTGTGGTGACCTTGTTCATACTTCTGTCCACACCTGGAGAATTTTTCCCAGCTAACTCTAATTCTTCTGTGTCTCCCTAGCTCTTTGATACCCCATCAACACTGAACTTTGGGCCCCTCCTTCTTCTGTCACTTGGGATAGATTCTTCTATCAGAGCTACTAGCCCTCAACATGGGGTCCTCTCCTTTTCCTAGTCTAAGGAGGTCGCTATTTCAGGAAGTGAAAACACTCTTGAACTGTATATAGATCCCGGTGACTTACCCCTTCTGTTTTCCCACTAGTTCTGTCATAAATGGCAATTAGAGTGAAAAATCAAAGCTGCCCAGATTAAGAAATGAGTTAGAATGTGTGGATGTGAGTGCTTGGAAACTAACTAACATGAATAACAATATACTTCTTAGTAATCTTGAAAAAGCAGCAGGCAGCTGCAAGGAACTCCTCTAAAGATAAGAACAGACTACACTAAACTAAATTGACCTTGAGAAAAAAAACTCTGAAACTAACAATACCACCCTGGTTTCCCACATCTGTAGCTATAATTATATAGCTGATATTAAACTAAAGAGAAAAAGAAAAAAGAGAGAGATATGAAAGAATTTAGAAAAGAGTTCCCTAGAACTCAGCACTCTATGCCTAGAGACACCTGAGTTCTTGACAACAGAGTTCCTTCTTCAGTATTGTTGGTATAAGTGTCTGTCTCTTTTAATTCACTGTTTTCCTATAACACTCTGATTCCCTGATGGGAGTGCGCCACAGTACCCTGACTAATGCCCTTCCTTAAGTGCCCTCCCATGCTAATTACACGAAGATGAGGACTTCAGCAGAGTAATGAGGAGGTCCTATGGTGGTTTTCTGTGATAGCAACTCACCAATAGAGGAATGAACATGCAGGAAAAGAGCCGGCTCTGACAATAAACCTACTATTGTAACTCCACCTCTGAGATAAAGGGTAAAAGTTCCAGGTGTTATTGTAGTTTTATTACTGGAATTTCTTCAGTGAATCTTTGGTCTCTTTCAAAATGAATGAGTGTTCTAGCAAATGAATGAATATAACCTCTCATCTTGGACAAGGTTATTAGATCTTTACAGTGGTTTTTTCTGGGAAGAGGATGTGTGTGCTTCTTATTCAGGGTGAAGCCATCCAAAATGTTTGGGACTGCTTTATTTGTAACCTTGCTAGGGCTCAAAGGGGATGGCCTGCAATGTATTTGTGCCTGGAAATAAAAATCTGATTTCTGAACTTACCTGAGCCTGAAAAATAAGGATTCCCTATCTAGACCTGGTTGGGAAAATCCTGTATCAATGCTATATTTCATAAAATGTAATAACTTGGTTATTTAAATTGTTAAAAAAACTGAGTCTTTGTCAAAAAAAGATTCTTGCCTTTTAAACCTTCCAATTATCAATTTAGTAAGTGAATGGTTAACTGTGATCCTGTTTTATGAAAAGTGAGTTTTTGGAAATAAGAAAAATTAGACAGAAAGGAAAAATGGCATTGTGTAAAGAAAGAATCTTGGGTGATAAATTTGTCCTGAAGCAGAATGGTTTTTAAGAAAGTAAAAGGCAGGGAAAAAGTTAAAAAAGATTTAGAATGTTTGTAGATTGTCTGTGCAAGTTGAAGGAAGCTCATGAGAGAGATTTTATAAAGGAGTTTACATATGATCCTGTTGACTATGTATTTGCTTTAAAATCTTTTTTCTTGTAATTTTGTTTAAATAAATGTTTTAAGACTTTGATATTTGACAAATCTTCCAAAATCAAAATTCCAAATTTGGGACTTGGTACTTGTAACATAGTGGTTACAGCACAGGCCACATGCACTAGAATAACAGGTTCTGGACCTGAGGGAAAAAAATTAGACTTATTTAATTTATTAAAAATGTATAGGAAACCTTGTCAAATATGAAATGGTAGTTAATTTTGTGTGAATTATAGATATATGCATATTCCAATATTATAAGACATTAGTCTGTCCTAACATAAGACATTGGTCTGTCCTAACATATATTGTTGGTAATAATTTCAATCCATCTCAATAAAAGAAAGAAAATGTTTTTTATAACTAAGTTCAAAGTTTGTCCTAAAAAATATATTAAAAGAGGCCAATGAATTCTCCAAATTCAAATACCTGATGTCTTCAGAAATTGAAGACCCTTCAGACTAAAAATAGATTTTTAAAACTTTCATTGGAAAGTTAACATATCATGAGTATTGCTAACCTAAATTCAAACAGAACAGAAATCAGTTACAGGGAAATGGACTAGTTTATTATAACTTTTTGTTTGAAATATTATTGATTCTGTCTGTGTTCCATTTTCTAGAAGTAAAAAAAAAAAAACATTTTCTGTCTTTTGGGCTATTTATAGCTTTCCAAGTAAAGTATGTACTTATGAACAGAGTTTGAACATATATTTTTTTTCTCTCTTTGATTTCTCTGGAGTTTAAAAGCCATTTGTAAGTATTCTTAATTTCTGACAATACAGATATTTGCATAAGTTTAATAAGAATCTGTCTTGTTCTATAAGACATGATGAAGGCACTGGTTATTTTCCCAAGGCTTTGGCTGGAATAACATTTCCAGAGGTGTCCAGACTGCGTTAAGGAATTAACACTGACTTTATAAAGCCAATAAGAAAGCCCTTTGAAAAAAAACTGGCCAGATGCCCATCCATAATGTTTCCTGATCTGTGGTAAGTAATGAAGGGTGCTTTCTGACAGGTCTGGGAATCAAAATGTGCTTGGAATCTCTAAGAGAAGTGGAATTGACCCAGTGCAAAAAGGTATCTAATGGCACAGATGGCACAGGTGAAACCCGGGCTCATAAAAGGCTTTTAAGAAAGTCAGGCCTAAAATTACTTATAAAAGATTCCAGCAAAGTCAATTCTAAAGGAGAGCCTAAATGGCTAATAATTAATTATTCTTATTGTACTTTATACAAATAATCAAACCCAGTATACTGAAAGTACAGTTTATTTTGGCAACTGAGTAATTCTGCTGTAATTTATGTTGGTGAAAAAAGAAAATCAGAGAGAGAAAAATAGTTCAAAAAGAGGCTATAGCCCACCTTTATTAAATCTCAGCTTAGCTGTACTGTCAACTGATAAAATAAGACATAACTGTTTTATTAAACTGATCTGTTAAATGGGACTAAGGGAAAAATACAGAATTATATATATAGTATTATGTTTTCACTGAAGCCTTAAAACTCAACAAAGATTGCCTGTTGGCTATACTGAAAATGTGTGCAGTATTAAATATTATTTGCTGTGTCTAAATGCCCAGAAAAATCATCCCATGGTTTAAGTTGCTACTCTGGTTTATATTTGACAATGGGCTAGCCTTCATAGCAGAAATAATGAAACTAATAACTAAAGTTTTAAATATTACCTCAAAACTATATGTAACTCATAGGCCTCAAAGCTTAGACAGAGTAAAGTACACAAAAAAGGCCATAAGAACAAGAATCCATAAACTCTGCCAGGAAGCAACAAAAACTCTAAAAAGAGTAGGAGAAGGTCTTCCCTTAAGTAATTAACTGTGTTCCATTTAGTCTTTTGTGTCTGTACATTCTTTCTCTCTGAAAAATCAATGGGACCAAGTCTAGATCCAGGATCAGAACCCGTTCCCCCTCAAACCAAGGTAGAAAGGACTTTACATCATCATCCTGACCACATGCATGGCAGTGAGAATAAGGAGAATCTTCACCTAGAATCATCACAGCCAGCTGAATAAAGCTTCACTGCCCCATGGGGAGAAAGTGTAAAGACACCCAACACACCCTGCTCCAGCCACATACTGAAAGTTGGCTGATCAACACATGATTGAAGCCTGAGGAAACTTCTTGAGGGATTTGTCTTAATTGGACTTTGAACTGAACTTTAAAAAAAGGGGGAGTAATATCACACAGAAAAAAGTAAACTCAGATAAATCAAGGATTTGATTTCCCATAAAACCAGTGGGGAATGTGATAACTAAGCCCCCCTACCCTTGAAAAAGAAACTTCCTTTAAATACATTAGTCCAGCCCCCTCAAGGGTGAGGAGAACTCTGAGAAGAGGCCTTAAGATAAAGGAGTACATAGGGAGGGGAAAGAACTTCAAGGGGAAACTTGGAGATAAGAAAGTATGTAGGGAGAAGAGGCTTAACATACCTCTGCCCCGCCTCTTATTCTATCCAGTTACCCCCCTGCCCAAGGCTAACCACAATGATTCAGCCTCTGTACTTCTGCCTGCTTGCTGTGATGCAAAAATAGGATATAAAAACCCATTTGATCTGTCATTCAAGGTTGCTTGCCTACTAAGGCAACGATCCCCTGCAGGTGTAATAAGTTTCTATTTGCATAAAAGTGGGGTCCATGTCTCCTTCTCAGCTGTGTGAGTCATAAGAATAAAATCATATCATCTGAGAAGAGTGAAAGTTTGATCTCCGCTGATCCTATTTGTTTACCCTTGATTACCTTCTCTTGCCTGATTGTGATGGCTAAGACTTCCATTACAATGTTAAAAAGCAGTGGAGACAATGGGCAACCTTGCCTGGTTCCTGATCTGAGTAGAAATGTTTTCAATTTTTCTCCATTCCATATGATATTGGCTGTGGGTTTGCTGTAGATGGCCTCTATCAGTTTAAAGAATAGAAGAAAAAAATATCCCATGTACTCAGTACTATTATGAAACCAATTTACAATCACTTACTCTTTTAAATGAAGAATAGATCACAACTTGGCCAAAGATGAAGGAGGGAGGAGGGGGGATAGGAAGGGAGGGTGGAGGTCAGATCAAGGGAGAGTGACTGGTGGGATCACACCAATAGTGCATAATACAAGGATACATGTTGGATCTATTGGTATAGAGTATAAATGTCTTAACACAATAACTAAGTAAATGAGGCGAGATATATATTAACCAGTGTGATGTAAGAATTCCTAATTCTATATGTACCCCATAAATGTATTAATGTATACATGATCTATGTCTTCATGATTTAATAAAAAAAAAGGATAAAACAAAAATAGGACTGATGACCACTCCTATAAGCATGGTGTTCAGTCTCAATAATGTTAAAACGAGGTCATTAGGGTGTGTTCTAATCTAATATAACTGATGTTCAGAGAAGAATTTTGGAGACAGATGTGCACAGAGGGGAGTGCAATAGAGGAAGAAGTTGGGGGAAGGCTTCTACACACCAAGCAATTCCAGAATCCTGCAAACCACAAGCAACCAGGGGAGGAGGACGGAACAAATTCTTCCTCCCAGCTGGCAGAAAGAGCCAACCCTATTGAAACCTTGGTCTCCCAGTTCAAGTCTCTAGACCTATAAGGTAATAACTTAATTTGTTTAAGCCACTCAGTTTGTGGTACTTTGTTATAACAGTCCTAGCAAACTAATGCAATGACTTTTACTTTAAATGCTATAAATCCATTTATATGTTGAACTGTAATATGAAGTCATGAGTATTTCTCTTTAATAACTGTTCTAAGGGCAAAATATATTGCATGCATATACTTTTTTGTTGTTTCAAAGTGCAATTGAACAATATTTTGACAAAGAATTCATTGAATTGGTAGGGTAAATTTGATTAAAGGGTAACTTTTAAATTTTTAATACCAAAGCTAAACTGGCTTTTCAAATGCTGCTATGATCATTTATTTTTCTGAGATCAGTCAAGGACTAAATTCACAGATTAACAATTTATATTATCACTGTAATTTTTCTTCTTATGAAACAAGCAAAAAAAATTTTTATTAAAAATCAAATTTGGAGTGCTATAATGAGTTTAAACTTTGAATAATCATTTTGGAAAACTGCTGTAGGTTTTTATAAAGTTAAGTATTTTCTTACCATGTAACTCAAACATTCCATACTTAGATATTTAAGAAAAAAATGAAAACATATTTACACAACTTGCTCATAAATACTTACAGCAACATTTGTTCATAAAGTGAATACATATTATTTACAATCACTCAAACCTTGAAGCAACTCAAATGTCTAGCAACAAATGCACAGACAGACAGAATGTTGTCTGACTTGTATATCTAAATGAATGAAACATTGTTCAATAATAAAGAATAAACTATGTGCAACCTGGATGAAGCTCAATAACTGAGAAAGAAGCTAACTACAAAAGGTCACCTCATAAAGGATTCCGTTTATATGAAATTTTTGAAAAGATAAAAACTCTGTTGAGAGAAAACAGATTAATGTTAGCCAGGGTTTAAGTGTGAGTAGAAGTGATTGACTGCAAAAGGGTCCTGGGGAAAACACACACACACACACACATATATATATTTTATCATTTATTTATTTTTTTTAGTGATCAAACTATAAAGCTTCTGCACAGCTAAGGGTACCACAACCAAAGTGAACAAGCAGCCCCTGGAATGGGAGAAGATTTTTGCATGGTGTTACGAATGTGACAAACGCCTGATAACTAGACTAGAATCTACACAGAACTCAAATTAATCAGAAAAGAGCAAACAATTCCATTGAGAAGTGGGCAAGAGACTTGAACAGAAACTTTTCTGAAGATGACAGATGAATGGTCAACAACACACAAAGATATGCTCATCATCTTTAATCATCAGAGAAATGCAAACCAAAACCTCTCTGAGAGATCACCTCCCAGAGGTGATGTGGGCTAATCTCACATCACAAAGTCCCAAATCTGCAGATGCTGTAGTGGACATGGAGAGAAGGGAACACTTCTACACTGCTGGTGGGATTGCAAACTAATACAACCTTTATGGAATGAAGTATGGAGAATTCTGAAAGAACTGAAAGTTGACCTTCCATTTGATCCCACAATTCCATTCCTAGGTATCTATCCAGAAGAACAAAAATAATTTTATCACAAAGACATTTACACTAGAATGTTTATTGCTTTTTATCTTAATTATGGTTGTCACATGACTAAATATATTTGCATAATTTATAAACCCCAATAAAACTAATTTTAAAAAGAAAGCCAATTATAAAAAAACTGTCAGATGAATTAATTTTACATCTTTCTAAAAATAGATATATTTGCTTGGAAATCAAGTTAGTTAGTATTGCCAGTGTTGTTGTGGTAATAATTTTATATACTTGTAACTCTAGTTAAATTAATATTTGTATCTTTCCTCATAATGTTTTCCTTATAATTTTTCCCTTTTAAAAATCTTTTGGAATATTGTACTATTAGAAAATTAGAAAAAAATAAGTAGAATGCTAATTCAGGGAACATTAAATTATTAGCAATTTAACTATCTTGATATTTTTCTAGATCTCTGACATTTTCATTTTAAGACTGTATTAACCAATCTAGCTTTTTAGTTTATAAAATGCCAAAATGCCATATTTATCAAAGTTGCTCTTAACTCTTCCAACATCTGACCTATAAACATTCCCACACTTTGGCTGATACTATAATTTTATTTTTGGCTTTCCAGATTGATTTTTTAATGGAAAGAGAACTGGAATAAATTAAATGTGTTACAAACACTTTTGCTGCTGTTTGCATAATTGTCAAGTGCATAAATCTGTCAGCTACCACCAGGATGTTCACCCCTGTGAAAGGAAGCATCAGTCAGCTGATGTGGTGAGGTTTTTTATTTTTTTAAATCTTAAATTCTATGACTTCCTGACTCTAGTTATGTTTATTCCCTTTTAAGGAGTAAGCTATTTATTAATCTTGTACCTTGACAGTAGAAAAATTTTAAATTTCTTCTTCTATGAAGATTTATGCGAAGGTCAAACACAAATAAAAGTTAAGAAATGAAGCAGCTACATATATAATCCTGACTAAAAGTCTTCTCTTACCTATAATTGAATATATATTAAATCAAAACTATTTTGCGTGCCTGAGGAAGTTGAGTAGTCTCTGTTTTTCTTCCTGTTACTATTTTGGAAATGTTCTTAAAATCTGGTCTTGTAATTCATATGTTTGGATTTATTTACAAAGAAAAAAATCTACTTAAAAGAAGTAATAGCAATATGTATATTTTTGCTAATAGCTGGACACATATTGGCCTTGAATTTAAGTTTTATATTCATCTGACTAGGAATTGTGATGGTTACTGTTTGTTGTATCTGTGTTGTCAGTAAACTTCAAATTCTTTTGTCTCTGTTGTTAATCTCTCTTGTTGTCGTGCCTCCCTAACTACTTCTCTATAAGTACTTTGTAATAGAGATATTATTTTGTACATCTTTTGGCTAATAAGTCTTATTGGTAACCTGGTAAGGGAAAACACATAGAGACATTCTTATAATGTCATGATTAGTTATCATTCTCTTAATGGGCCTCTGTCCCTGGTCTGTGACTCTTCCAAGTATTTCTTAGCTATTGTTCCCCACTAAACTGCGATAGGAATCCTAGAAGGGGTAAGAGAGTGCTAATACCCTTCCCTTGTTGGGATAAAGTTATATCAAGTCTTTTCCCTAGAGGTAAACATTTGTTATGGAGAATGCCCTGGGTATATTTTAAAATTTTCCTTCCCCTGACAGTTACTTCTGGGGATCTTTCCCAGCTCTGCACCATGAAAGCCTTTCATGATTCTTGTGCACACTGAAAATAAAACACTGTATTAAAGATGAGAAGCACATCATTGTTACTCTGTTAGTTACTGTTACTGTAATCTCTCATTCAACTTCATATGCAAATTAATAGCTTAAAATGCGTTTCAAACTCTGTGAAAGTATGTAGTATATTAATCTGTCTTAAAACCAGAGTTATAATTACCGCTGGCTTATCTGCAGTTTATTTATAAAAGTATAGATAGGAGATATCAGAAGAATTAATTATAAGGCAGTATGCTGAGCATCTATTGCTTTTCTGTTGATTATTTGTTACAAAACCAAAAATATTTATATACTCACAAGCTTGGAATCTTCATTTTAATTGTTTCAAAAACAATTTTTGTAGTTTCTGGTTTTAGCTCTACTACAACTTTGGAATTTCTCACTCACATCCGAACAATAACAAAAACAATATCTGAACAAACTGAAATCTAATGACTTTTTCTGTTTCCATTTATTTTCTCCATTAGTTTTCTGTTTTACCATTTCCACGTTGATATTTATTATTCTCAATATTTTGTTTAATTTGGGTTTAATTTGCTCTTCTTTTTCATTGTATTCCTTTCTTGGTACGTGTGTGTGCATGTGCTGGAAGTGGGGGTGAGTGACTTGAAATATTCCTTTTTACTCAGGTTTTTATTACATCCTGGTCCCCAAGTATGTTTAGCCATATCATCAAAATTTTGAGTTCTCGTATTTTTCATTTCCATTCGGCTCAAACACTTTGATGTCCCTTTGGATTTCTTCTTTGACCCATGGATTATTCAGAAGTATATTATGTTATTTCCAAATGTTTAGGAGATTTCCTAGGGCTTCCACAAGAAAGTGCTACAAACTGGGTGGCTTAAAACAACAGAAGCTTATTTTCTCACCATCAAAGAGGCTAGAAGTCTGAAACCAGAGGGAGAGCTTTGCTTCCTCTTCAAGACTCTGAAAAGAATGGCTCCTAGTGGTGGCTGGCAGTTCCGGGAATTCCTTGGTTGTATCACCCTACTCTGCCTATGCCATCCTATGGAGTTCTCTGTGTCTGTCCCCATTCCTGTGTTTTACCTCCCCTTCTTATTTGAACACCAGTCATCATGAGTCAAGGGTCTATGCTACTCAAGTTTGACCTCATTTTTTAAACTTTATTCAAATTAATATGAAGGTATAATTTTTAGGTTACCTTGTTCTTACTTCCAGGGTAAAGTTCCATCTGCAGAAGAGGCCCTCATCCAGGGAGCGTGTTATACACCCTCACAGTGTGCACATTAGGTGAGGTCCCGCCTCATGCCCTCCCTCCTTCTGCCATGTGTCCTCCCTCCTGCCCCCTCCCACTTCTCTCTACCCCCAAACTGGACTATAATAGTGTTTTATTGTTCTCAATGTAATTGTTTATATATTGGTTTCATATTAGTATGGGAGTACATTGGATATTTATTTTTCCATTCTTGCTGTACTCTACTAAGAAGAATGTATTTCAACTCCATCCAGATAAATGTAAAAGATGCAAAGTCTCCATATTTTTTAATGGCTGAATAATATTCTATGGTATACATATACCAAAGTATATGTAGCCATGGGTTGATGGGTACTTAGGTTGCTTCCATGACTTGGCAATTATGAATTGTGTTTCAATAAACATTCTAGTTACTTAATTAGTTATGTCTCCAATAACCGTATTTCCAAGTAAGCTCATATTCTGAGGTTCTGGGAAGAATGTGGATTTTGTAGGACACTATTCAACCCAGTGCAGGGAATGTTTCAGTTATCCTGTTTCTAATTTCCTAATCTTTCTGGTTTCTAATTTAACTCTGTTGTGTCAAGATTCTGTAGTCTTTATTTCTCTTTTAAAATGTATGAGACTTGTTCTATTTAGCACAGTATGGTCTATCATGATTATATCTTGAAATAATATGTATTCTAGTGTTACTGTGGTTTCTAGGACTATCATTTATATTAAATTGATTGACAGTGTTGTTCAAGGCTTCTATGTACTTAGGATTTCTATATTGTCGATTCATTATTAAGAGAGGGATTTTGAAAAATTAAAGATCAATGTTATGATTCATTTTTCTTGAAGTCCTGTTGATATAGGGTTCCCCTGTTCACAGCTGGACAGAGACACTCTTTTTTCTAAAGACTGGACAAGCAAGTCTTTCATAGGCCTCATTCTCTGGACTCAGCAGGGTCAGAGAAAAACAGCCTGATCAGCATCTCACCTGGGCAGTTCCCTCTGAAGTGGAACTCATACATCTTGTTGCCTCCCTTGGGACATGGACTATAAGGACCACATTCATTTGCTAATTGTTTTAGTAATTAATTAGCAGGCCTATGGGTGCTTCCCACTTGTGTTCCCCCAACCTCAGCTGCCAGCAGTTCTGGTGATCTTCTTTCCCTAATCTATTTCTTTCTCTGTCAATAAACTTCCTCCTTTTGCTGATTGCATGATCTGTGGTTTTATTTTTCCACCCCTGAGATCAAAAGGGCCGAACACAAAGAAATTCTAGCAGCAGTTATCAGTTTTCCTTCATAGATATTCAGGTTCTGCTTAAGTTCAAAAACCTTAAGAATTGTTATGTCTTCCTGATGAACTATTTTATTTTACATTAATATAGGTATAAAGGTTCATATAATTAGAGTTTGAATGATACTCTTTTATGCACATTTTTATGAATAAAGAGATTCTTTTTTAAACAGCAAGCATATGTTTTAATTTTGACTTAGTTTGTGAATATTTCCTTTCATATGGACATTTAATCCATTTGCAAATAATGTTGCTATTTACAGTGTTTGTGTTTAAGTTTGCTTTCTCTGTTTTCTAATCATCTTATTGTTTATTATTTCTTTTTGTCTGCTTTATTTGGAGTAATCAAGGGGGTTTGTGTTTCATTTTACCTTTTCTATTCAGTTTTTAGTCATCCCTTTTAATGTTTGTATATATGTTTGCCCTAGGAGTTACTAAGATGATATGTTTCCTTATATTATTATCATCTTTCTCATGGAGGAATATCTAGTATATCATTTCTCTTTTTCCTGAAGAGACGTTTTAGCATATTTTGTGTCTTGTTCATAATGAAAATAAATTTTCTTACATATCAACTTTTGTTTATTTTGTTTAATAATTACTTTTGCTATATATAAAATTATATTTTGCTGTTATTATTATTTACTATCAGCACCAGAAGATGTCATTTCATTGTCTTCTCAGTTTCTTAGTTATTTCTGAGCAATCAGAAAATTCTTATCTTATTTTCCCTGTAGGTAATATGAATTTTTAACCCCTGGACTATATGAACATTTAGGTTTTTTAGCCTTTTTCTGTTTACATTTATTTTTTGTCAATTCTACTGGGATTAGCTTAGGTATGGTTTTCTGTGTTTTAAATGCTCGTTGGTATTCATAGAACTTATTGGATTTTTAACTTGATGTCTTCAATAAATTGTTTTTCAAAAAAAAGAATCCTTATATCTTCAAATATACTCTCTATCCCATATTCTTTTCTCCTAAGACTTCAACTAAATGGACATTTTATATTACGTGACATATTCCTAATATAATTTCATTATTACTTTTTTCTCTATGCTTCTGTATGGATGAATTTTTAAATACATTTTCTTCACGTTCATGAATCTTTTACACAGCAGGGGCTAATCTGTTATTTAGTCCATTCAATGAATTATTGACTTAAGGTTTTGAATTGCCCTTTTTTGACTATCTCATTTTGTTCTCTCTCTCTTTTTAAAATTATTATATCCTTTGAAATTTCCTTTATCTTACCGCATTGCATCCTGTTTTCCTGCAATGAATTAACCTTTCTACATTAGTTATTTTAAGGGAGAGTACTGCTCAGGCAAACATCCAGATTATCCATGTTTATATATCTGTAGTTTTTTCATGGGTCACACTTTTCTGGTTTTTTTTTTTTTTTTGCATGTCTAGTAATTTTTGTTTGTATGCTACATGTTTTAGGCATTATTTTTTAGACCCTTGATTTATGTCTTAATTTTACTCTAGAAAATGTAGAATTTTCATCTGGCAAATAATTAATTATAAGAAAATTAAGCTGATCTTTTGTCAATTTGGTTTAGGCATTATTATAATAATTTTATTTCGGTTTTTGTTCTTAGTTTTATGAGGTAGTCTTATCTTGATGCATAATTTTCTTTCCTAAGATGTGTTTCATCTTAGATTTCACTGAAGGTTTGTGGTTTTGACCAAACACTTCTAACTTGATAGAACATGCACTCTACATTACTACCTTGTTCTCTACAGTTGATGAAATCTCTACTCAGTGATTTTAATCTTCTAACTATTAGTTCCTTTATGAGTCTTCTTGGAGTATTATCCTATACTCACTCAGAATTTAGGATCAGCCATGGCTTTGAAGTTTTGTGTATGTATATTTTGGGAAGGTTCTACTCTGGCAACTCTAAATTCCCATCTCTCACTCTTCATTATAGTAAGACTTTATATCTTTTGCTGGGACTCTTTTCCTTAAATGCTGTATGCAGTAGGGCATTCTCTCTGTGAAGAGACAATAATATAAAGTTTACCTAATTTATTTTCCTTCTTTCAAGCACTATTTTCCATCCAACATCTGTCTAATTTTGTTTGCCCACTAGTATCTTTAAATATATATACATATTCTAATATTTAGACTTTATAATTATTGTTGGCAAAGGATTATTATGATATATTTCATCATAATCAAAATTAGAACTCCCAGAATTCAGTTTTTATTTTAGATTTTTTATTTAATAGAACATTAATATTATTATTTCAAATTAGCAATAAAATTGAGTGAATCTTCAAAGATCTAATTAAGTTATTTTTGTTATTATTTTTTTCCAACAAAAGTGGCTTGATTTTATTGCAGAGAAACTAAGACAGAGCAGGGCAAGCCAGGGTCTTTGCAGAAACGCAATAGCTGAGCAGGGCTGCCAAGTCCCAGGTCCACCGGGAAGCCAGGAGAGGATCAGACTCCTGCCGGCTTTGGTCAGTCCTGCTGGCCACAGGGCCAGGCCCTTGCTAATCAGGACGGTAGGAAATGGTCTTTCCTGTTTTCTTCAGGGTTGTCAGAGGAGTGTTCATTCTGTGCACAGATCCAGTAGAAACCTTGTTGGGGAGATCAACATCATACTTAACTCCTCCCAGCTTTTTCTTGAGAGACGGCTTCAGCGCAGCCTCCACAGGTCCTGTCCCCAGAGAACTCTGGCTTCAGCATGTCTGTCAGTGAGGAGGTGGTGGTGGCCGTGGTGGGAGCAGTGGCAGTAACCTAAGTAAATTATTTTAAGCAAATACCTAGTGAAAGACCACTTTGAAAATAACTGGATGAAATTATGATAATAATAAGAAATTCATTATATTAATGCTATATTTAGCATTTTAGTTCATGCCTTAGGTTAACATATGTATACGTTAATTTGGTTCTTCCTATAACCTTCCAGGCTATAGGTTCATATCTCTAATTTATAGATTATGAAAGGAGGATCATAAAATTAATTAATTTGTTCAAGATCATCTATTCAGTCACAGAACCATGACCTCAAGTTGTATTGCACAATTTCAAATCTATTTTGTAGACTCTAATATGAAAGACTAAAATAATCCCTTATAAACTAAGTTGTTAACCTTAAAACAAAATAAGAATATAGTGACCTTTTTTTTCTTCTCCCTTTTTTTTTTTTTAAGAATATGACTATTGGTGGTGCCTGTGGCTCAGTGGTCAGGGCGCCAGCCACATACACCCAGGCTGGCAGGTTTGAAACCAGCCTGGGCCAGCTAAACAGCAATGACAACTGCAACAAGCACAAAATAGCAGGGCATTGTGGTGGGAGCCTGTAATTGCAGCTACTTTTGGGAGCCTGTAATCACAGCAACTTGGGAGGCTGAGGCAAGAGAATCGCTTAAGCCCAGGAGTTTGAGGTTGCTGTGAGCTGTGATGCCACAGCACTTTACCAAGAGTGACATAGTGAGACTCTGTCTCAAAAAAAAAAAAAATTATATGACCGTTAAGACAGAAACAGAGAATATATTAAAGTGGGAAAAAGAGATTTTATGTGAGTTACGAATTCTCATGTTGAGAGTCACAATTCCAACCTGAATTTTGACTTCAAGCATAATATGTTTTTCTACATTTTGGGATACCAAGTATGAAGAGATTGAAAACCCTTATTAAAACCTGTATTTTTCTCTTCTAAAGCATTATGGAGCGCTAAGAAGGCTTTGTCTCATTTTTTAAATCCAGAAAAAAAATCTCTTGTTCTTAGTTTTCCCCTCTATGTTGAGTCATTCTATACATTTTTCCCTTTTTGCGCAATACTAACTGGTGTGATCTAGGGAGCTTAGCAGATTACATTCTGCTTGCAGCACTGTACAGCACATCCCACGCGCGTGAGTCCGTCTTGGTGCTGCACTCTAGGCAGCTACACACTTCACAGATGCTAGGACACCAGTTCACTTTGCACATCTTTTGAAGGATCTCTCTTTTTTTTTGAGGCAGAGCCTCAAGCTGTTGCCCTGGGTAGCGTGATGTGGCATCACAGCTCACAGCAACCTCCAACTCCTGGGCTCAAGTAATTCTCCTGCCTCCATCTCCCAAGTAGCTGGAACTACAGGTGCCCGCCACAACACTTGGCCATTTTTTGGTTGCAGCTGTCACTGCTGTTTGGTGGGCCAGGGCTGGATTCGGACCCGCCAGCTCAGGTGTATGTGGCTGGCGCCTTTGCCACTTGAGCCACAGGCACGCTGAGCCAAGGGATCTCTGATACAAAAATTATCTAAATATAATCCTAAGTAACTATGTGATTCTCTCATTCATTAAACAAATTTTCCAAAAAAGTATTACAATTGTATTATATTTGCTGTTTTTTATGGTTTGAAAATTACATTTCTCATAAAATATTAATATTAGCAATGATTTTATTGTTGTTATTTCAATTGAATTAACAAAATATTTGAAAAGTTTATAAACATAATTGTTATTATGGGTGGTATCTGTGGCTCAAAGGAGTAGGGCACCGGCCCCATATGCTGGAGGTGGCAGGTTTAAACCCAGACCCGGCCAAAAAGAACAACAGCAACAAAAAACATAATTGCCATTACAAAAAGCCCATTGTAATTTACAATAATTTTTAAGAATATAAAAAGGGACCTGAGGCCAAATGCATGAAAATCACTGTTGTAAGTTCAAGCCAAGACAGAAAACAAATCTGTGAAGACTTATAATTTATTGCCAGGTAAACAAAACACACACGTGCATGCACACAGAGATACATTGATGCACATAATTTTAAAATTTTAAAAACTTCTGTAGGTAATGCTTCAACTTTATTATCTTTTTCAATAAATCAGATATTATTACTGCAACACAGAAATCCACTGAGGCAGTGTCTACCACAAATTATGTAATATAGAAGTTAGTGTTATTCAAATTTCTGATCAGGCCTTAATGGGTGGAAATGTAATGGATTTTTCTTTTTTTTCAGAATATTATGGGAGTACAAATGTTGCGGTTTACATAACTTTGCTTGAGTCAAAGTTATAAGCGTGTGTACCACCCAGACAGTATACATTGTACCACCTACATTTCATTTCATCTATCCCCCACCCCTGTCCTACCTGCTTGATTGTTGTTGAATTTTACTTCCACATGTGCGCATAGTGCTGATCGATTTGTTCCAGTTTAATAGTAAGTACATGTAGTGTTTGTTTTTCTATTCTTGCACTATTAGGAGAATGGTCTCCAGTTCCATCCAGATTGTTGCAAAAGGCATGACTTTATTTTTTATGGCTCAGTAGTACTCCATGGTGTACACGTAACGTATTGTATTAATTGACAGGCACATCAGCTGATTCAGATTCTACATCTTTACAATTTTGAGTTGTGCTGTAATAAACATTCTCGTGTATGGGTCTTTTTGATAAAATGACCTTTTTCCTTGGATCAATACCCAGAAGGTGATTGCTGGACCAAATATATGGTAAGTCTACTTTTATTTTTATTTATTTATTTATTTGTTTGCGGTTTTTGGCAGAGTCTGGGTTTGAACCCACCACCTCTGATATATGGGGCCAGTGCCCTACTCCTTTGAGCCACAGGCTCCACCTGTAGGTCTAGTTTTAGTTCTTTGAGGTCTCTCCATTCTGTTTTCCATAGAGTCTGGACTAGTTTGCAGGCCCACTAACAATATGTGTTTCTTTTTCTCCATATCCGTGTCAGCATCTATTGTTTTGGGACTTTTTGCTAAAAGCCAGTTATGCTGGAATTTGATCATATCTCATTGTGGTTTCAATTTCTGCTTCTCTGATGATTAGTGACTTCAAACCTTTTTTTTTTTTTGAGACAGAGTCTCATTTTGTCACCCTTGGTAGAGTACTGTGGTATCAGAGCTCACAGCAACCTCAAACTCTTGAGCTCAAGCGATTCTCTTGCCTTAGTCTCCAGTAGCTGGGACTACAGGTACCCACCACAATGTCCAGGTATTTTTAAAGATGGGGTCTTGCTATGGCTCAGGATAGTCTGGAACCTGTGAGCTCAGGTAATCAATCCACTGCCTTGGTGTCCCAGAGTGCTGGGGTTGCAGGCATGAGCCACCATGCCTGGCTTTTTTTTTTTTTTAACTTCATACATTTCTTAGTATGTTTCTTGGTCCTTAATCTACCTTTTTTGGAAAAGCTTCATTTGTGTTTTGCTCACATTTTAATGGTGTTGTTTGTTTTCTTGTTCCTTTTCTTGAGTTATTTGTAGATTTGGCTTTTAGCCCTTTTTTGGCTATACACCATGTAAATACTGTGAAATTCTTCTTAGGTATCAGTTTAGGCAAAGAATTTGTAAAGAAGACCCTAAGGGCCACTACATCAACCATAAAAATAAATAAATGGGGGCTGGGTGCAGTGGCTCATGCCTGTAATCCTAGCACTCTGAGAGGCCATGGCAGGAGGACTGCTCTAGCCAAGGAATGCTGGACCAGCCTGAGCAGGAGTGAGACCCCCATCTCTACTAAAACTAGAAAAACTTGCTGGGCATTGAGGCAGGAGCCTGTAGTCCCAGCTACTCAGGAGGCTGAGGCAAGAGGATTAGTTGAGCCCCAAAGTTTGAGGTTGCTGTGAGCCATGACGCCTTGGCACTCTACCCAGGGTGACAGAGTGAGAATCTGTTTCAATAAATAAATAAAGAAGATTTGATTACATTAAAAGCTTCTGTATAGCCAAGGAAACTATCAGCAGAGCAAATAGACAACGTACAGAATGAGAGAACATATTCGCAAGTTTGTGATGGGTTTCATATTTCCCCTTTCCCATGTTTTGTTTCTACAAGACACAGGAAAAGTATGTATGACTTTTAGAACTACTTGCAAAGTATTTTTAGCATCTAAAAGCTTATAATGCAAATCTGAACTCACAGCCATATTCTTGTATAATATGTTATGAAACCTACTTTCCAATTGTCCACACGAAGGGGGATGCTTATTGTTTTCCTGCTGTGGTACAAAGACAATAACCCCTTTCTCCCCCAAATATTCATCTCTTAATTTCTGAAAACTATAGATATGTTACCCTTTATAGCAAAATGGACTTTGCAGATGTGATTAAGATTAAAGGCATTGAATTAGGGAAACCAGCCTGACTTATCCATGTGGGCCCAGTGTAATCAGAGGAGTCAGTAAAAGCAAAAATCTTTCCTACCTGTGGGCAGAAAAGGAGCTGTGCTAACAGACCCAGGGTCAGAGAGATGCTACATTGCTGACTTTGAGGATGGAGGAAATGACCCACAAATCAAAGAATGTGAACTCTAGAATCCTGTTGGAATTAGAAAAGGCAAAGATTCTTTTCAGATTCTTCTCAGAAGCTTAGAGAAGGAATACAGCCTAATATTCCTGATACCTTCATATTAGTTTGGGAAAACCAAAGCCAGACTTCTGACTTAAGAACTGTAAGATAATAAATTTTTGTGCTTTTAAGCCATTAAATTTGTTATAATCTGTTTTAAAAATAGTGGACAACTAATTGACTTGCTCAAGATTTTTAAGGACAGCATTAAGCTAAGATATACATGAAAAATGTACAAATTGAAGATTTTCACTTGAAAATAAGAACCCTAAATATTCTTATGCCATGGATGTTTAATAAATGTCTTATGTTGAAGATAAATCATTTGTTGAGCCATCCAATGCTTTATCTTATGCAAATTCCAGAGAAAATTCTAAATGATTATTACATTATTACTAAGAAATCCTTAAGGCATATGCATTTCAATTTAATAGTATACTAAATGTACGTCTATGCTGTTCATTTATAAACTCTGTCATCACAGTATGTAAGTAAAACTGGACAGAAAGAATCTCTGCAGGAGGAAATTTAACTTTGGCATGAGAGGTCTAATTTAGAATACTTTAGTTTAGTTTAGATAAAAATAAAAGTATAGAAAGGTATTAGGATTTTTAACTTTGATATTTCATTAATTCATTACCTCAATATTATCATTTTTATCTCCAAAACACTAAAGGCTGGTTACAAATGTAACCTTTTAATCTAAAATATAGATCTATATGCAATGCAATGTTTTTAACATCTTATCATATAATTAGGAAAAATAACATCTTTCTAAATTAAAGCATTCAAGAAGCAGAGACTACTGGATGGATGTAGATAGCTTAGGCTTTAGCACTATCTCTAATGAAGTTACCTATTTAGCTGTTAATATGTGGAGTATTTATAACTGAGGTTATTTGATTTTAATGGTTTTAATTATGTACAAAGAAAATATACAACATTATTTTAAGTGTTACATTAAAATATAAATCTATAAAACTGAAAGGATATTTTAAAATAAAGAAGTAAGAAATATGCTAAATAAGAACAAAAAATTTTTCCTTCAAACAGTCAAGTTTATACATGCAAATTCTAAGTGTCTCTTGATTATATGCATTTATGAATAATTAATGGACCATATTACATTTTATTTCAAGTCAAGTCAAGGTTACAAGGAAAAGTTGCGTATTTTTCTTTAGATATTCATTTTAATTCATCCTATATTTTGGTACATGAAGTGAGACTGTCCACTGTTTTTCTCTGCATTAAATCTTTCATCTTTACTTGGCCAACTCTTTGAATAGTACCATATCTCATGATCACAAACATTTTGTAGGATTCATGTATTAACTGAAATGTCTTTGTTTCTTTCTTTTTTTTTTTTTTTTTTGAGACGGAGTCTCACTTATGTCATCCTCCATAGAGTGCTGTACCATCACAGCGCACAGCAACCTCAAACTCTTGGGCTTAGGCGATTCTCTTGACTCAGCCTCCCAAGTAGCTGGGACTATAGGCACCTGCTACAACGTCCAGCTATTTTTTTTTTTTTTTTTGGTGTGTTGTTGCCATCATCCTTGTTGTTTAGCTGGCCCAGGCTGGGTTTGAACCCTCAAGCCTCGGTGCATGTGGTCAGCATTGCAAACACTGAGTTACAGGTGCAGAACCATATTAACTGAAATTTCAATTTATCATCTACAGATAGACAGCTTATAAACCTATTTTAAATATATATTAATTTAGAAGTGGAGTGATCCACAGTATTTTTGAAATATCTAGAAGAAAGTTATCATGACACACAAAAGAACTTGTCACTTTAGATAAATTCTTACGTGTTATTTTGAATCATGTGACTCATTAAAAATTCAAATTTTAAGTAATTTTGAAGTCTATTATAACAAATTCACATAACTTAATCTGACCATCTCCATTAGGTATACAATAATAACATATCAAAAAATTGGCAATATAGAAGTAACTTTCTAATTGACTTGTAAATTCTATATGTATATATTTCTACTTTGGGTTAATGTAAAGGTACATAGAGTAGGTTATGTTGTTTGTGTTTGTTAGTTAACATCTGAGTTGAGGTGTAGTTCAGATGTTTACTTGGAGGTGTGTCATATACCCCTACATTTCACCCCCTCCCCTCCTTCTCAAGTTTGTGATTTTTCTCTCTTGTGGGCTTATAGTTCATCTACTAGTTTCAAATTAGTATGGAGTACACGGGATGCTTGCTTTTCCATTTTGAGATACTTAGGAGAATGTTCTTCAAGTATAATATAAAAGATGTGAAGTCTTCATCTTTCTTTATTGCTCAATAGTATTCCATGGTACTGTAATTTACATTTTTAATGAAAGATGATGATGTAAGGGTTTCCACATAACTTATTTTTACTGAAATTTTAAGTAATGAACAGTGTAACAAGATTTATATGCAGCTATATGTACCATCATTTGAATTAAGGGAGAATTTCATATGGTTTACCAAGAGAATTTAAAATATAGTTCTAATTCATAACATCCATGAAAAACTTACTTTTATGATATTAAATGTATGCTAAATCCCAATATTAAGAGGATTAAGTATATTTGTCAAGATAACTCTAATCATGCACATTAAAAGAGAAACAAGTACAACAGAACGTCTCTAAGTTGACTACCCAAAGGACCATAACAAACTGGCCAACATATAGAGGCAGTCATCATAAGGAACTAGGCCTACTGTACTGATACGTACATGTAGTACATATATGATTTATGAAAATTAGGTCAATATAAGTAGATGGTCAATGTAGGGAGTTGGTCAACTCAGGGGTTCTACTGTACTATCAGAAATTCATATTATATATTAGATTAAGGTACTATTTTTTTTCTACTTTTAAATATGCCTTCATTCCTCCAGTTAACCCATGCTTAGAGTAGATACCGCAACTTTTCAGGTTACTTTCATATGTTTCAAAATAGTATCAGGCTTCAGGCACTAAAATGTCCAGTCCAGCTTAATATCAAAATTCCAATCTCTCCCCTATTTAATTCTCCACCCCCTGGACCTGTCAAACTTTCAGGCTAGTAGTGAAGAGAAAGAAGACCAAGAAGTCATGCTCTGATCTTTCTTTATTTTCTTTGTCATTTTTTTTCTTTGTGCAGTTTTTGGCCAGGGCTGGGTTTGAACCTGCCACCTCCAGCATAGGTGCCCTACTTCTTTGAGCCACAGGCACCTCCCTTTCTTTTCTTCCTTTTTTTTCCCCCTTTGGTTCAGGTTTCTCTAGAGTTGGCAAGAAGTGGTTAGTGGTAGAGAGGTGTGGACTACTTAGTTAATATTTATTATTCCCTCTTCTGCCATGTCTAGTGTCCAGCTGTTGGATCTGTCTCTCTCATGGGGATATGTAAATGTTTTTGTTCAGGATCCTTCTTTGGAAACCTTCACACTCTGCTTATACCTTACATGTGTCCCTCAACTTCTGCCTTCTATCATTGTACTGTTGATATTTTTCACATCTTCAGACCAGTGTTAGATGAAATGTTTTCCAGGTACTTAAATGTCCTTTGGTCTGTGGGTATTTTTCCCCTCACTGTAGCCCCTTTTTTAGCAGAAGTGTGCAACTTTCTCCATTTGCAGCCCCCACTCTCATCCTGTGCTTGGAGGCAATGACCTAGCTCTTATTCTTAGTGGTGTCCACACCATCAGTTACAGACCAACAGTAATATACTTATAGTTGAATAAATTGAGTATATTACTTGTCGCATTGAGAGAATATTCACCTTGAAGAATCATGAGGCATCGCAATAGGAGGATGTTAGAACATGCTATAGGATTTAGGCTTTGGTGGTTAATTTTGATGAGAGTTTAAAGAAAGGAGTACTCCTTCTGGAGTAGGTGCTGTCAGAAAGTGGTAGCAATTCAATGATTGAATGTGTCAACAAATCATATCTACAGGGACAGCAACTTAAAGTGGGAATAAAATTGTACTTGCAAAAGTAGTTATAGTCATTTGGGAGGTGAACATGTTCAGTATTTGTGGAATAGCCACCTTACTTTAACAGGGCTGCAAATTAAACTTGTTTAATCTGAGAGTGTTTATGTCCGGCAGGAGAGCATAGCCTAGCTATGAGATTAGATAGTTTGTATGACATTGGGTTCAAGCTGGGAATATCAGACCAGGTTTTAGATGTCATGGCTATTTTTTGCTATAATTTTTTTGATAGGTTGTTGTTATTTGTGCTTTTTCTTTGTTTCTTTCTCAGGTTCCTGTGTAAGGATTAGGTACCAGGATATGTAATCAATCCCTAAGTTCAGAAAACACATGCCAAGATCCACCATGAAGGCTGGGCATGGTGGCTCACACCTATAATCCCAGCAGTCTGGGAGGCTGAGGTGGATGTATCACCTGAGCTCATGAGTTCCAGACCAGCCTGAGGTGGATCGAGACCCTGTCTCTAAAAATAGGTGAGCATTGTGGCAGGTGCCTGTAGTCCCAAATACTCAGTAGACTGAGCCAAGAGAATCACTTGAACCCAAGAGTTTGAGGTTGCTGTGAGCTTTGACACCATGGCACTCTACCCAGGGTGACAAAGTGAGACATTGTCTCCAAAAAAACCCCCCAAAAAACAAAAAAAACAAGATCCACCATGAGCACTCTTACCATAGTCCCATAACTGCAAAGACTTATGGAACTGTCACCATTGTTTGAGCAATACCCAGAAAGCCTCCTCCCTCAGTGGTTGACAGATGACTAGTGAAATTGGAACACTGTACTCTAGGTTCTTCATTCTCTTTAAAGAGTCATTCAGTCTCTCTTTTGTAGTGACTAGACAGATGGAAATCTGAGGTCTATGGGAAAAGATTTTATCTTTTTAAGCAAAGATTCTATAGGCATCTGTCTGTAGCCCTCTTCAGAATATGAGGTCAATACGCACAATTGTCTTTGGTTTTGAGGTCTTGGCCAAAACTTTGGAATATAACATTTCCCACTAAACAGTTTTATAAGATGAGGTTGAACCTGTACTCTAACAATATAACAATAAATAACACTACATATATATATATTTATATATATAAAATTTATCTCCCAAATCAGTTTCTCTTTGACTTTAAAATAAATAATATAAGGGGAACTTCAGGAAAAAATATTTCTGAGATTATTTTTTGTTTGTAATACTAAGTATAAAACCTAAGAATAAAAACAGGGAGGCTACTGATTAAAGATCAATGACAGTTCTAAAATTAAGATGCAGTACATATAGGTACTCTTCAGCTAGAAAAACTGGTGTACAGAAGCATAGTAATGATTTTTTAATGCCACTAGTACTGAGAATTTGGAAGGGGAGGAATAGAACAATTAGCACTATTACACTAATATTTTAATCTATATCAAATCATAGTGATATTTTCATTCATATTCAGGAAATACTTTAGAAATATATGCTAAATGACTATATTGCAGAATATAACAATTAGAAAATTATTTATCTCATTATGATAAGAACACTGCAATTGGAATCATATCATTACCTATAAATGAAGGTGATAACATGAAATATTATACTCCCTATCAATATAACTGTGAATGACAAGCTGGTTCAAAATGCAATTGGCAGTAAAAGAGACAAAATTCAACTGTCATGAAAACAATCATGTATCTAAAACAAGAGCTAATTTTAATGAATTTCAGCTTTCTTATTCTCTTTCAATTAATTATTTTTGGAATTATTAATCTTTATTGAAATGTTGAGGCTATTAATATATAGTGTCTACAAAGTGTTTAAATCAATTTGTAAGTGAATATTTCTAGTAAATGAATATTTATACAATTTCCTAGAAAGTACCTCAACTATGTAAAAAAATGATCATGATTAAATCAGAGGTCAATCCCAATACAGGTTGTTAATTTTTCCTTTATTATGATCACTAGTTCTTTCTAATTTGTGTCCCAAATAAAGTACAGTATACATATAATTTATTTCAAATGAATTTCAGAGTTAGTTATGTCCAAAGATGTATGCAAGTATAAGCTTTTTAACTACAAAAATAGAGTTGAATAGTTTTGTACAACAGATGCCTGTTGAATTTGTAATGGCATAGCCTGCAAAGCCTATGAATGTTTATTTTATAATTATATTTGCAAAATATTTAGTATCTGGCCTTTGAGTATAAAGGATTGCTGGCTTCTTTTCTAGACATTTGAATGCAAGTAGGCAGTTGTTAGGACTATGGATAAATAAAACGGAACTGCTTTCCCAGTCAAGTAAGTTATTTAGTGTGAATTATCCAACTGAATCCTGTTTATATAAAGTAAAAATCAGAGGGAAACAGTTTGCTCTTTCCTACCTTACCCTCATTGGCTTCTCAAAGTAGGTGTAAAATCTTTAATTTCAGATATTTGATACAATGATTATTTGCTTGGAAGACAGCAAAAAAGAGTGGAGTATTTGGTATCATCAGCTAAATGTCCTGACGTTGGCCTCATTTCTTTCACAGTGAACAATAGAGGTAAAAACTGTGGCTCTTTTAGAAGGCAGCTCTTCCACTGCTTGTTACTCAACTGTGCTAGCTAGTGCATGGTGGTGTGTGAGAACCTGAAGAGTCTGAAAGCATTATTCAGCAAGCAGAGGCAGGCTGGGCAGTCTGAGGGCATGCAAAGCGCACACAGTGCAATAACTTGGTTTATAAAATGCTTCTTATTTTTCCTATAAGTGAATTTGATTTCTTCATTAGACTAATACTACTTCCATCTTTGAGAGATGTGAGATTAGACAATTCAAGTGTTTAGTACTCAACTGAGGGATTCATAGAGTTCCAAAGGGTGGAAACGGGGTGCCATCATCAAGCTACCCAAGCATCCTCTATTATCTCTTTCACTTAATGTAGTTAGTTTAAACATATTGCCAACATATTCTCTTTTCCTTATTAACAACATCTCTCCCAGATATAACTTAATACCATTTGGTCTCATAGGATATATTTTTTATAATCTCTGTTCCATGGCAAGTTTGAGAAATGACAGGGGGACCTATGTCAGGTTTATGAAGCTGGACACCTCAGATAGTTCTCTTGTGCTATGACCACACAAGACTCAATCAAGAAAATATGGAACAGATCTCTTTCACTCTCAGATTCTTCCCAACAATGGACATATTTCCATTATTTCTCTTTTTACATGAAACCCAACTCTAGGGATATGCAGAGCCTCTTTTAAGGGAGCAAGCCCAATATCGAATTCTCTGTTCCTTTTTTCCCCTCTATCTTAATTAAATAACCCAGGAAACTTTATTTCCTGTAAGAAGAGCAAATGACTTGTGGGTGAGAAATTATAAACTAATAGGTGAACGTCAGTGTCTATGTCTGCCCTTCATTTATTATGAAGTTCTGTGAATTTTAATTGCCAACAGAAAAGAAAAAAGGCCAACTATAATTCTTAGCCTTCTCTGGAGTTAAGTATGGCCACATCATCAAGTTATGACCAAAGATATGTGAACAGATGTGATATTAGCAACTTTCAATTATAGCCATTAAAAGGAATGTCTTGCTCTTGTTAAAATATCATTTTCTGAAAAATAAAATATTATGGCACTGAAGCAAATATAAAATGAATACTTGTGTAATATTTTACTTAACATATTAATTAATGAGGGAACAAGCACTATGTTATGACAGGTTAAAAGGTCATCTGAAAATCAAGGATTTCATAGGCAATTTAACAGAAAAATGTCAAAATAAGATTATTGGGTTAGACATAACACAGAAAAATGGAGAACAGGGCCATAATGTTAACAAATTAGCAAGCAACTTTACTAAGTCTGAAACTGTTAATTAATAATAGTGAAGTTGACTAAATGCATTCTCCAATGCTGGTGTGGCCTGGGCCTCCCTATGACATTGCAAACATTTGTCATCTGATTTTTTTCCTTGTTACTAAGTTTTAGATAATTTTTCTATCACAATCCAGTTCTTTCTTTTTTTCATGAAATGCAGATATCATGCCAAGAACTAAAGCAAACATCTTGACCCTACAGATATGTCTTAAATATGAAAGGGAAACAAATTTTGGAGGGTCATAAGCACCCAGGATCAACAAGCATATACACCTTTCCTTAGAAGATTCTCAGGAATGTTATGTAGATAGGGCAAGTGTCCTCTTTAGTGTATCTCTATTCTCCACAGTAAGGAATTTCCCTACCTAACATATAATTTTCTACTAAAAGTAGGCCACTAATATAAACACCAATCCTTTTGGCTTAAGAGTTGACTAGAAGGCATCAAGGAAACATAATCAGAGGACTTATAAATCTTGTTATTCCATTGCAAGGTAAAACTGCTGCTTGCAATATTTTGGAAGCCAGGCTACAAGGTCAACTGAATGTAACAAAACATGGAGAAGTGTTTTAAAAATTAATAATATTGTCAGGTGCAGGAGCTCATGCTTATAATCCCAGCATGTGGGAGTCCAAGGAGGGTGGATTGCTTGAGCTCACAGGTTCAAGACCAACCTAAGCCAGAGTGAGATTCCATCTCTAAAAAAACAGCCAGGTGGTAAGTGCCAATAGTCCCAGCTACTTGAGAGGCTGAGGTAAGAGGATCACTTGAACCCAAGACTTAGAGGTTGCTGTGAGCTAAGAAACCACAGCACTCTACCAAGGGTTAACAGGTGTGACTCTATCTCAAAAAAAAAAAAAAAAAAAAAA
>NW_003852432.1:9653436-9742870 GCF_000181295.1 Otolemur garnettii | reverse complement strand
GCCCAAGAAATGGAAAAAAAAAAAAAAAAAAAAGAAAAACCCCTAGTTTTTCTCTACTTTTGCCAAAGACTGTTAAGTTGGAGAGGAAAAGAAATCAAGTCACAGTTACCTATCTCAAAAGGAGGGAATGCAGCTTTGCTAAGGGAGGCTTTTGCCGCCTATAGTCTGTCATTTAGATTGAGGGATAAATCATAATTTGGAGCCTCTTACAGGTGAAAACAGTGAGTGATTCTCTATCCCCAAATTAAAGCAGTGATATGAGGAAGTGAGAAAGAGTGAAGACTCTCCCTACTCAACTCTTCCTAGTAGCCTAGAGCACTACTTTAGGTTCTTATGTGAGACTGGAGTGCATTTTTACCTTGTTTAAGACACCATATTGGAGGTTACTTTTCTTTTAAGATACTGTTGATACTGCCTAACTAATACTGGAATTCCTTCAAGTACAGTGTATATTCCTCTAGTCCTTTAAGTTCTTAGCTTTTTATATTCAAGAGTTTGGAATCCTGAAAATCCTAAAAATCAAAAACTTTGATTACCTACAGAAAAAAAAAAATTCTTTAGTTTTAATGCTGTCCTAGGGCCAAAAAAAGCTGTTGATTCTTTGAAGAAAGGGTAAAGAGTGATCAGAAACTGTGTATATTCATGTGTGCGTGTTTGCATGAAGAAATATACCCAAATTTTATTCTGTTAGAGAAAAAGTCTTTTTGTATTATTTATTTCAACTCTGAGATCAATGTACATTATTATTATTTCATCTCTCTTGCTAGAGTATGCTACATCATAAATGTTTGCATGTCAGGTTATTTTTAATTATTTTAAGACATCCCGAGCATATGCTTTATTTGTTCAATTATCCCCAATTTTATTATATTGCTTTGTCATTTCAACTCTCATTCTTTGCAAAACTATTCAAAATCTTTTTCAATATTTTTAAATATCTCAAACCTTAACTCTTCCTTCGTGTGCAACTCATGGAGAAAATGTAAAGCTGTTAGATACAACTCTATCAAATTCTCACTACCATCATTATAAGACAACCATCTTTCACCAGTGTTTAAAATCAACTGCTTTTGTAGGTTGGTGTCATCAATGAAGCTGCGTCTCTCTTTCCCTAAAGCAAAGTAACCTGTGCTTTAAAGCTTTTTAAAGTGGGAGTTCCTGCTGATGTTTTTCTGAAAGTATGAACATTATCTGTCAATTACCCCTCTTTCTTCTCTATATGCAGTAGTTATGTTTAACTGGATTTATTCTATGATTACTTAACATGACTTTAAAAAATTTCTTTCTAAATGTCATATCTTCCTCTACAGTGAACTTGCCTGGGGTTTCCCATGCATAACCCAACTTCTAAAACCATTTTTTAAAAAAAGTGGATAAATTTGTTCCCTTGACACACATTCATTATCACATTATGGTTCCATTTTGTTAAATCTTATGAGTATTTTCAGTCCTCATTTTCTTTTATTTTGTGTAACTGGGCTTTTTCTTATTATTTTCCTTTGGATTTCCTGATTGCTACATCTCAGTACCCTTTCCTAATTTCTCCTCCTTTCCATGGACATGGAATAGTGGTTTCTACAAAGTTCTGATATGTGACATTATCTATACCCATGCTCTAAGTTCTGGGGATAAATGTTAATTGAAGGCCAGACTTTTCCTCTGAATTGTGTCCACCAGCCTACCCAAGATAACCATTAGGAGGAATTATAGACACTTGAAATTTGACATATTTAAGATAAAATATATGATATTTCCCACCAATATTAGTCATACACTTGTAATTTTTAGTGAATTCTAAGCATAAAACCTATAAGGCACCTTAATTCATCTCTCCCCTCCCCACCTTTCTCTATATCCAATCCTTTCATTATGTCCTGTCAACTTTAACTTTGAAATACCTCTCAAACATTTCAGCTTGTCTTCATTTGTGCTGCCACTAATTTATTCTAACCTTAAATGTCCTCCACTTATCCTACAGCAGTAAACCATCAATTAGTTTTCCCTCAGATATGTTGGCAACCCCTGTGATTTGCATTGTACAGTAAAGTTAGAGGTATGTTTTTAAAAACACATGGGGGGAGGGTAAAGGACAGGACCACATGTATGGAGCATATTGCAAGGGTACAAGTCAAATCTATAAAGTGTAGAACATAAATGTCTTAACACAATAATCAAGTAAATGAGGCAAAAGCCATATTAATAAGTTTGATGTAAGCATGTCAAATTATATAAAAAAATCAACACATTGTACCCCACATATGTATAAATGTATTCATGATCTATATGTATATGACTTAATAAAATAAATAAATATACAGAAAAAACACTTATCTATTTATGTTTTCTGCTTCAAACATTTTGATGATTTACCTTTATAAATTGGCCAAAAATAAAAATATTAGCATTTCTTATAGTGTGGTATAGAGGGGTAAGTAGGCCTAGATATGTTACCCTTCATTGTTTTAGTTACTGTTAACATCTTTGAGTTTTTTTTTTTTTGAGACGGAGCCTCAAGCTATCCCCCTGGGTAGAGTGCCATGGCATCATGCTCACAGCAACCTCTAACTCCTGGGCTCAAGCAAGTCTCCTGCCTCAGCCTCCCAAGTAGCTGGGACTACAGGTGCCTGCCACAACGCCTGGCCATTTTTGGGTTGCAGCCATCATTGTTGTTTGGCAGGCCCGGGCTGGGGCTTCGAACCCACCACCTTGGGTGTATGTGGCTGGTGCCTTAGCTGCTTGAGCCACAGGCGCCGAGCCACATCTTTGAGTTTTTCAACTGTCCATGTACTCCTCTACCACATACCCTCTGCATTATTTATTCCCATTTTCTAAGTTTATCCGGAACTCTTTCTGTGAAAGAGTTGATAGGACTCTTCCCATTTTCCATGATATTCTCAGGATCTTGGCCTTCCTATTCACCAACCTTCACTGACATGGTTCCATTCCTCTGAAGTATGTATTGTGCTTGATACAGGTAAAGTAAAATATCAATACAAAAAATATTTGCAACCTTGCACCATTTTTCAATGCAATTATATTTAAATAAGAACACATGCTTATCATTGAGGGTGTACTAAGTACTGTAAGAGGCCCCATCATGTGCTTTGTACCATAGAAACTCTCAGTTTATCATAATTAGCATTTTACTATAGAAAGCATAATGAAAGAAGGTCATACTATTATAGAAAAATGATGGAGAAAAATATAACTATAATAATAATTTACATATGAAACTGGGAGATAGAGAATGAGCACACAAATAGATAATGAAAAAGAAAATAAATATATGAATTTAATTGTTAGCAAAAATAATTTGTGGAATTTTAATGAAAAAGAACTTCAGGACTTTGCGGGAAGATGGCAGACTAGAGACCTTGCTTGCTGGACTGGAGAGAAGATTGGATTTCAGATAAAGGAGAGGGGTAAAGAGAGGCAGTTCAGATATAGATCATAGAGAGAAAGGAGTAGGGGCCTTCCTGGGACCCCATGGAGGGAAATTGCAAAACAGAGAAGGAATAAGATAAAGATAAAAACATATTAGCTATGGCTGAATCCAGAGAGGCTCAGAGCCCAGTGAAAGGTAAGGGGGTATCTGTCTCTGTCTTCCACAAGCATTCAGTGACCAGTGTGCTATCATGTTACTTGGAGACTTTCCCACTCTCACAAACCCAGGAACAGTGACAAACAGGGATAGTGAGGAGAACTCACTGATGTTGGACCTTGGACATCTAGTGTGGGGCACCTTCAGGGAGAGTCAAGCTGGACAGCCAGCTTTCTTCTATTCACATGCTTCTCTCCCTGATTCTTCCCCAGCCACTACAACTGGGAAAACAGAACTGAGACTTTGGTGAGAAACTGCCTTTTCTCAGTGGGTGCATGCTACAGCTTGAAGAGAGTGGGTGATGCCTTTCCCCTTGAGGGTCTAAAGTGGAGCTGGAGTGTTCGATTTGGGAGCTCTCTTGTCTTCTGAAATTTCATGGATTCACATCCCATTGGGGCAGACAAACAAGCTGGACCATGTATCTTCCAGACTTGACAGGGTTGCTGAAAGAAACAAGAAGGAGGTGTGGGAGCTGGTCTTCGAGGCAGGGAGCCCATGTAGACAGAACTGAGGGGAGAATACGTAGGATTCTGAGACACAGAGATCCTGGAGAGTGCCCATACCCCTGACAGGAAAACCACCCTGTTGAATTAGGGTGGGTTTTTTGGGAGGAAGAGTCTACCCCCAGGAGCTGTAGTAAGCAGCTGTAGCACAATCAGGTGCTCAGGTTGATCTGGAAGTGTGACCCATCCCACACCCATTCCAATCAGAAGAGCAATTTGTTGCTGACAATTGGTAAGAAACTGCCTCTCCTTACTGGGAACCAGCTACAGGCAGAGGCCAACATTTTGCAGAGTTGCACCCCAGTGGGTCAAACAAGGAGGCCAGACTCTGTGCTCCTAAGACTTGAATAGGTTGCTGGAGAATATAAGGTGGAGGTATGAGAGGTGGACTTGGAGGGGGCAGGAAGGGAATCCATGAGGACAGAAATGAAGAGAAAATATTATGAAGATATGAGATGTGGCCATCTGGGAAAGTGCACATTCCCCCACAGGAAAATTGCTCTGTTGAATTAGAGAGAGTCCTTGGTGAGAAAGAGCCCACTCCCAGGAATCATAGCAACCAGATATACCACAGTCAGATGCTTGCATTGACCAGGAGCTGAAGCCTCTCACCCTCTCATTCCAACTGTGAATGCAGTTTGTGCTGGGAAGTTGGAGAGTGGCTGCCTTTATCCAATGGGTATGTACTCTAGGCTGAGGCCTCCACAGAGAATGCAGCCCACACTTCTTCTCTTGAGGACTTGTAATGGATCCACAGTACAAATTTTTGGAGCTCCCTGCCCACTGGAATTTCATGGATCAGTAGGTTAGACAAGGCCAGGGGGAGGTTTGAGAGCTGGACAGGTAGATTGTGTATTTCAGATGGCTCCACCTCCACAAGCAGAGTTTTTGTTTGGGTGGTCTCTTCATACCTTCCCTGATGGTCTTACCCAGAAGCTAGGTGCAGATCTTTGAACCCTTTGGAAACAGCTACCTTACCAGCTTTGTGGTAGCTTCTGTGAAGCTCAGCCTACCCGTCCTGATCTAGCCTCACTCCTTCGCCAACCTCTGCTAAAGCAGAGAATAAGGACACACCTGAAAGTTCCAAGGCTCCACTTACCATCTCAGGCATTCTTGTGGTTCTCGTGAAGAACTAGGGCTGGTCACAATCCACCAAATAACGATGCCTCTTGTCCCTTCCAGCAAGTGTCACCTAATGACAGGAAAGTCAATTTGCATAGCCCCATACAGCATTTGTTGACTTAAGCCTACAGGGTGAGGTAAATTCTCACTCATAAGAGCCAAGATTGCTCATATTTTAGGCTACAAAATATGACTCAAATTAAAAAAAAAGAAATCATACCATGTATCTTCTCAGATCATGATGTAATTGAACTAGAAATCAGTTTCAAGAGAAATAACCAATTCTATACATAGGGGGATTGAACAACCTAATGATGATGAAATTAATATGGAAACCCAAATATTCTTAAAACTTAATGCAAGGCAACACAATCTATCAAAATTAATGGAATTTAGCAAAAGTAGTCCTAAGGGGAAAATTCATAGCCTTAAATGCCTACATCAAAAAGGCATTTCAAAAATTAAAAATCTGATGTGATATCTTAGGAAACAAGGAAAAGAAGATAAAACTAAGCCCAAATCCAGTATAGGAAAAGAAATAACTAAGGGCAGAACAGAACGAACCTAATAAAATATAAGAAAATAGTAAAGATGATCAATGAAACAAAAAGTTGGTTCTTGGATAAGATTAGCAAAATTGTAGATCTCTTTCTAGATTTACAATAGAAAAAGGACCCCAATAAGCCCAAATGTAAATGGAAAAGGAGATATTACAACTGATACTACAGAAATACAAAATATCAACTGTGAATATTACGAAAATATCTGTGCATATAAACACAAAAAGGTAGAAGAAATGGACAAATTCCTGGAAACATACAACCTCCCAAGACTCAACAGGAAGAAATAGAACTGAACAGACAGATAATGAGCAGCAAGGTTCAAAGAGCAATAAAAAATCTTTATTTGGCTCAATGGATAGGGCACCAGCCCCATATACTGAGGGTGGTGGGTTCAAACCCAGTCCTGGTTGAACTGCAACAAAAAAATAGCTAGGCATTGTGGCGGGTGCCTGAAGTCCCAGCTACTCGGGTGCTAAGGCAAGAGAATAGCCTAAGCTCAGGAGCTGGAGGTTGCTGTGAGCTGTGTGACGCCATGGCACTCTACCAAGGGTGATAAAGTGAGACTCTGTCACTACCAGAAAAAAAAAAAAAAAAGAAAGAAAAGAAAAGAAAAGAAAACTAACTACAGAAACCCTGGACCAGATAGATTCACAGCTGAATTTTATCTAATTCACACACACACACAAAAAAAATGGATTTCCATACTGCAGAAACCATTTCATAACATAAAGAAGGATAAAATCCTCCCCAACTCATTCTACAAAGTCAGTATCACTTTGATACCAAAGCCAGAATAGGATACAATAAAATAAGAAAACTGTAGACCAATATCCATATGGATATAGATGCAAAAATTCTCAATAAATACTAGCAAACCAAATTTAATAGCATGTCAAAAATATAATCCCCCATGGCCAAGTGGGCTTCATCCCAGAGATCCAAGGATGGTTCAACATACATAAATTAATAAAGGTGATTCAATACATAAATAAAAGCCAAAACAAAGATCATGTGATTTTTGATATCTATATATGCTAAAAAGCATTTGTCAAAATTCAGCACCATTTCCTAATGAAAACCCTCAATAGCTTAGGCAAAGAAGGAACATATTTCAAGATTATAAAATCCACATATGACATACCCACAGCCAACATCATACTGCATTGGGAAAAGTTGAATCATTCCAGCAAGAACTAGAAAAAGACAGTAATGCCTGTTGTCACCATTTGTATTCAACATAGTATTGGAAGTCCTAACCAGAGCAATCAGGAAAGAGACTCCTAGAATTGATAAATAAATTCAGCAATGTCTCAAGTTAAAAAATTAATGTGCACTAATGAGTAACATTCCAATACGCCAATAACAGTCTAGCTGAGAATCAAGTCAAAGACTTAATGCTATTTACAACAGCTACCAAGAAAAAACAAAACAAATTAAAAAAAGAAAAACAATCTACTTAGGAAGTGAAAGATCTCTACAAAGAGAAATATGAAACACCAAGGAAAGAAAGCAGAGGTGGAACAAACAAATGGAAAAACATTATGATCATGAATTGGTAGACCCAATATTATTAAAATATCCATACTACCCTAATTTATTTATGTATTCAATACAATCCCTATCAAAATGCCAATGTCATATTTCACAGTCATAAATAAAATGTTTAGGCTTGGCACCTGTGGCTCAGTGGCTAGGGCACCAGCCACATATACTGGAGCTGGCAGGTTTGAATTTAGCCTGGGTTTGCCAAACAACAATGACAAGTACAACCAAAAAATAGCTGAACATTGTGGCAGGCACCTGTAGTCCCACCTACTTGGGAGGCTGAGGCAAGAGAATAGCTTAAGGCCAAGAGTTGGAGTTTGCTGTGAGCTGTGACACCACAGCGCTGTGAGCTGTGACACCACAGCACTCTACCAAGGGCGACATAGTGAGACTCAGTCTCAAATAAATAAATAAATTAATAATGTTTATCTGCTCCTTTTGGAACAAGAGTCCCAATAACTAAAGGAATCTTAAGCAAAAGGAACACATTTGGAGGCATCACATTACCAGACTTTAAACTATACCAAAAGCCCTGTAACCAAAACAGGTATTGGTACAATAAGACAGATGTAGACCATTGGAATAGAACAGGAAACTCAGGTATAAAGCCATACACACATTTTCTGACAAAGCTGACAATAATATACATAATGGAACAGATTCTCTATTCAATAAATGGTGCTGGGGAAATTGAATAGCTGCATGCAAAAAAATGAAACGGCTTCCACGTCTCTAACAACTCACAAAAATTAATTCAAGATTAATAAAAGACTTAAATAGAAGATATGAAGCCATAAGAATTCTAGAAGAAAATATTGGAAAAAATTGTCTAGATACCGGCCTAGGCAAAAAATTCATTAAGAAGACCCCAGTGGCAATCATGGCAATAACTAATATAGATAAATGGGACTTGACTAAATTAAAAAGCTTCTGCACCATCAAGAAGATAATCAATAGAATAAATAGACAACCAACAGAATGGGAGAAAATATTTGCAAGCCATGTACCTGATAAAGGGCTAATACCCAGAATCTACAAAGAACATAAGCAAATTAGCAAGAAAAGGATAAATGACCTTGCTGTAAAGTGGGCAAAAGACATGAACAGAAGCTTTTCCAAAGAAGATAGACAAATGGCCAATATACACATGGAAAAATGCTCAATGGCATTAAAATGGTATGAAAACCACAATGAGATATCACTTTATACCTGTTAGAATGGCTTTTATTAAAAAGTTCAAAAACAATAGATGCTGGTGTGGATGCAGAGAGAATGGAACACTTATATACTGTTAGTGGGGCTGCAAATTAGTACAACCTCTATGGATAATATGGACATTGTTCAAAGATGTGAAAGTAAGCCTTCCATTTGGTCCATCAATCCTACACTGGTATTATCCATAGGAAAAGAAGACATTTTATCTAAAAGGCTCCTGCACTCAAATGTTTACTGTAGCACAATTCCCAATTGCAAAGGTGTGGAGACAACACAAGTGCCCTTCAATTCATTAGTGGATGAACAAACCATGGTATATGTATACCATGGGATAGAACTCAGCCATGAAGAAGGGTAATGTAATACCTTTTGTAACAATTTGGACAGAACTAGAGATTGTTATCCTAAGTGAAGTATCTAAAGAATGGATAATCAAACACCACATGTATTCATTATTAAATTGGAACAAATTGATGAGCACACATGTGCACAGAGGAAAGTAATAGTCATTGGAAATCAACCATAGGGAAGGGGGCAGGAGAAGATGGGTAATGACCACAGGATGGGCACAGTGCCCATTACACTGTGCCCATTACACTGTTTGAGTAATAGGCACATTTATAATCACCACTCATGCATTATTAAAGCAATCCGTGGAACCAAAAACATTTGTATCCCTGTAATACCTTGATGTTAAAAAAAGATAAAAAACTTTCAAGTAAAACTGAATTCCGTTGAAAATAATGCTTGTCTTAAAATTCTGTGGGATAGCAGAGCTTGCTTGAACGTGTTTGGGTTCATGTGTATTGTTCAAGGAGGTAAAGTTCAGTACTTCTAGACAGAAAAATTTGCAAGAAAGTGATTCTGGTTTTAAATAACCTAAATCCATATGAGTTTAAGAAAAAAAATGAGTTAAATGTACTTAGCAATGAGTTTGCTATTTAATGATGTCAGGAAATGAGCCAGATCTTTGATATTATTTACAGTTGTGGAGAACATTTTGCATGGAATTACTCTGAATAAGTGTCAGTTATTCAGTTTACTGTGACAGAGGGAAGAAAAATATGAGGTACACATCATTTCCAAAACAAGCGAAAGTTGTTCTCTTTTCACAAAATTAAAAAAAAAAAAAGAGGAAAAATAAAATGGTAATGTTTCCTTGGCAGGGAATAATATATTATTTCCTTTACTATAGGGTTTGCTATAGTTTCTCAGTTTTTAAAATACCGCAAAAGGGTCATTTATACATGGAGAAATAGCCTAGAATTCCCTGAGATACAGGTGGAAAAGAAGCCATTAAGAAATAAAGTTGAATTTCTTGAAAAAAAATTCTGCCCTGGAAAAAAATAAAAGATACTAAATTTGTAGAGCTTAAAATTTAATAGATCATAAGTTAACATAGTAATTTAGGAGACAATTAATTACTTGAAAATGTGGCCAGCCTACTAATAAAGCGAAAATTCCAGCAGGAGAAGTTTCAATAAGTTAGAATCTCAAGGGAAGGGCTCTTTTTCTTTCACATCAGAAGCAACAATTGGAATCAATGTCAGAAGCTACAAAACAAGTTACTCTTCAGGAATACACTGAATGAGAAGTGGGAAAGTTAAGTCCCAAAGGAAATTAATGAGCAAAATGTATTTGAAGAAGTAATTATCTCAAGTAAGAAACCCAGAAAGCTCTTCAAACACTGGAATGGAAATTTTCCCTTGTAAAGCTCTGTTAACAGTGAGACAAATAAAGTTTCCTGCATTCTGACCTTTATTAAAAAAGTAATTTTTTCATCACCCTTTCAGTAGAATTATAAACAAAATCCATCAAACTTAAAATCTCTCAAATATTAAAATGCATAGAATGTATTGATTAACCTAGAAATTCAATGACTAAAGAAAAAAAAAGACATTATATTTTCTTTCTTTCTTTTTTTTCTTTTTAGAGACAGCGTCTCACTCTATCACCCTTGGTAGAGTGCTATGATGTCACAGCTGACAACAACCTCCAGCTCTTGGGCTTAGCCCAAGACTCTCTTGCCTCAGCCTCTCGAGTGGCTGTGGCTGGGTTTGAACCACTGCCCTTGGTGCATGGGGCCAGCACCCTATTCACTGAGCCACAGGCGCTGCCCCAGACATTATATTTTCTATTTAATTTATCTAGTCTTAAGATTCCACAAAAAAAATCAAATTTTTAATAAATCATTGGTTTTAATAAATATAATGCCAAACTGATTTTTAATTCTAACCCAGATAAATATAATTGGTTATTATGTCTAGTCAATGGAAAATTTAAAAGCAGTACTCTATCCATTGTATTGTATAATACTTGGAATCTTATTTTCACAACAAAGACTAAGATTTTGCACTGTACACACTCTGTGTTGTGGGGGGTATAACCATGATACCTCAAAGACACTTAAAATATAATGTTTAGATTTCATACTTTAATACCTGAATTTTAATCAAAGATGCAGCTCAGAGCAGGATCCTTTCTTGCAGGCCAATACTGACATGATCTATTTTTCCTTCTCCTACAGGGATACTAATTCCATCACAAGGATTGTGAGGAAGTTTTAAAGAACTAAAAGTTGACCTTCCATTTGATTGTGCATCTAATTACCAGGTGTCTAGCCAGAAGAAAAAAATCATTTTACTACAGTTATATATTGATCAGCACTTGTATGCCTAGTACTATCCTTAGGAATAAATGTGGATTATAGAGGATGTTCACCAAACATTAAAGAAGTTAAATACATAGAATTTCACGAAGGAGCTCACATCTTTCTAATAGAGAAACAGACCTGGATGAAATAATTTCAGAATATTTACATAATTAGCATTAACGAATTCTCAAGAGAAAGTAATAAAACATTAGCTGAAGTAATGTCTCCTCTGTTAAGCTATTGGGCCATCAGACTCAGGAAACTGAGGCTTCTTTTAAGTGCTTATATTAATGAAGGCTTCTATCAAGATCTAGACTCAAATGATGGTATAGGCCTGCTTTTTGCTTTGGGATTGTCAGACTCCCAAACCTCATTCATTTGGGGGCACTAGAGCGTAGAAAATCTTTGTAAAATCCACGTTCCTTGAACATCACTCAATTAATCTATAAAAGTTATTTCTAAAGTTCTACATGCTAATTACTGAATACTTTGATGTAGACTTTTAATACATTTTGTGAACAAATTAGCTGCATTCACAACTGGATTTGGGGTAAGATATTTTAAATGCTAACTATGCAGTTAAAATTAATTTTGTTATGAAAAATTATCAATAATTTTACAGTAAACATCTGAAGGTGAATGGCATGTTCCTTCAATATGGATGACGACCATCCAAGGATTTATCAAGGGCAGAAGCTGACAAACATTTGCTATAGAGAGCCAGAGAGTGGAGCTCTGTTCTAATATAACTTTATCAGAGAAAGAGATGGCAAGCTAGCGTTAGGCTGCAGTTTGTATTTAATGACCCTGCATCCAGGACGTGTACTTTATCGGCTTACTGTTTAACATTGATTAAATGTCCCAGACTTTTGGTGTTCCATGTTAACTTACAGAGGTTGTCTAATATAGAAGAAAATAATTTCTTTCCAAGATATATATTATAACTAATAACTTGCCCAAATACAAGATGCTGCAGTCTAGGAGATTAACCAGTTGTGTGTATAATACCTATATACACTTAGCTTCTCAAATATGTCTCTCTCTAACAGTTTATATAAAATATTTCAAAATAATCACAGAAAAAATACTTATATACATTAAAGAGGTGTTATACTTTTCATTAAGAATTTATTAATACTGGGTTCACTACTTTCGAAGAACCAAAATAGAAAATTTAATTCATCTTCATTTTTTCCTACCAAGGTCAGTTGTATTACTGACCTGATTTTTGATTTTCATGAAGGCAATTTGACATAGAGAATTCTCTCAAATTGTCCAAGTGCTTTATATATCAGACACAAAATAAATCCAGGCTTGAAGGTTGTAATGAATATTGGAAAACTCTTTATAATCAAGGGCCAGGCTCAGCACCTGTAGCTCAGCGGCTAAGATGCCAGCCACATACTACACCGGAGCTGGTAGGTTCAAACCCAACCCAGGCCTGCCAAACAACAATAGCAACTACAACCAAAAAATAGACAGGCTTTGTGGCAGGCTCCTATAGTCCCAGCTACTTCAGAGGCTGAGGCAAAAGAATCACTTAAGCCCAAGAGTTTGAGGTTGCTAGGAGTTGTGATGCCACAGCACTCTACGGAGGGTGACAGCTTAAGAATCTGTCTCAAAAATAAATAAATAAATAAATAAATAAATAAATAAATGTAAAAAATCAAGGGCCAGAAACCAATTTCTATCTCTATTTCTGTCTTTTTGTCTCTGTCTCTCTGTCTCACATAGTTAGAAAAATGTACAAAAATCACGTATAAAAACTGTCACTTTACCAATAATTTAACAAAGTGAAATGCTCCTAACTCTGATAATTTTACATAGGGTTAAATTTCATTTTAGAATAATATCAACCAATAAATGGGTTTATTTAATTTTAGAATAATATCGACTCCCTATGGCATCAGTAAATGTTGTTAAAATTCCCTTTATTTTAATTGCTAAAGAAATTAATGACCAATTTGGGTTGTAATCTAATAGCTTGGCATAAGGTGGTATTTAATAGCTTAAGAAATAATAGTATAACTGATATTAATTTCTACTGATACATTCACTTGCCAGGCTAAAAATAATGTTGCTAAGCAATGATTTAAAATACAAGAAATTAAAAAAATATATATATCCCACCCTAGAAACACTAACAATTAGGCTGTCTCAAGAACTTTCTGTAAATTTTGTCAACCAATTTTGTAACCGAAAACTGGAAATCATGATAGAGGTCATCCAAACCCATCCCTGAATTGTTTGTTTTCAAACCTTTTTTATAAGAAAAATAATGGAACAACATCTTAAAATATCTAATTGTGTTTATTTATTCACTACCCCTCTGAGTCAACATTAGTATTCTGCAGAGCTCTGGAGCAATATTGAACAGTGGTCATGGAGATATTTCAGATATACTTTGTTCTTTAATGATTATGCCTTTGCTCACAGCTCATTTCCTGAGGGACAAGGTGATATTGGCAGAACAGCAGAAATGGAAATTGTGTTGAAGTAACACAGCAAGTGATGGAGCTCTTTGGGGAGAAACTGAAAGAAAACCCTGAGCTTAATTACAGTTGACTTATAGATAACAAGAAAAAGGTAGGGTTAGAATAAGTATTTGTTATTGATTCATGGCCATTACGAACATTAAAATAGCTTTTCAATGATACCAAATTATAGTTTTCCATAAAAACACTGGACATAAGAAATTAGTGTCCACAAAACTGTCCAGATAGAAATCAATGTTTTTTAAAGGTATGTTGAAAACAGAATACGTATAGCCATGAAAATTAAAAAAAAAAAAAGGGTAAGGCTCTGGTATTTTGGATAAGCTTTGGAAAATACAGAAAAATTTAGTTGTTATTACTTCAAATAGTTAACCTTATATTACATTTTTATGTCGCTAAGTATATTTGTTAAATGTGTAGAAAAAAATGCTGATAGATTCAGTTAGATTAGTAAGGGCACATTTTAAAACTAATTTTTAATAATTGAAAATGCATGAGGAAATTAAACACAGCATAGGGTTGGGGAAAGGGCCCAGGTTAGAAGGTGGTCTGACCTTGGGAAGAGCTGAGCACTATCTATGTACCCAGGTTTGATCATCTGTAAGACAAATACATGGACTGGGTTGTAGTTATATGTTTTTCTTCCAATCCCACCCTTTCCCTTATGCCAATAACGACTACTTAAATTAGAGGTATTTTACTATTTTTTAAATTTTCATAGGTATAAGTATTCTATTTTAAATGAGGCTGTCATACATTGAAGTTTAATATGTAGTAATTGTTACTTTAATTATTTAATTTCTGCAGTTAAAAATTACACTGTGTTATATTGGGCTAATGATACTTTAATATATTGCATTGTGTCTCTCTTTTCCTATGGGTCTTAAAACAATATTTGGTTAAACATAGTGACACTTCAATCTGAAAACAAGTGTCCTATCAGTAGAAAATATTTTATTTTCTGTTCTAAAAATAATAAAACAGACAATTAGAGCATATGAACAATTTCCAATACATTTAGTATTCAGTAAAATTAAATTATAATAATAAGAATACCCATTGGCTTGCCTACCAGGCTGTCATTTCTAAATGTTAATCAAAGATTCTGTTGGGAAAATATTACCTTCATAAACTTCAGTGAATCTGCTTTGGAGGACAATCTGAGGATCCTTAATATTAAATGTGAATATTCAAAAATGGAACTATTTTATCTCCTACAGAAATGTATTTAGAGAATGGTCAATGTAGAAAACTTAATTATATCTGTTACTGTAAAAATAAAACATTAGATCTTAATAGGGAAATGGTTAAGTGATTTATGGCATATTCTATTCAACTATATAATGAATAGTAGGTAGCTATCAAAAAGATATATTTGATCTTTATTGTACGTACCTGAACATATATTGAAAATACTCTAAGTGAAAAAATATAGTTAGTTAATAGTGGATTTTTCTGAGAAAAGGATTGGAATTACGGGTGAAGCTTGGTGAGAGAGATTTTGGATTTTTTACTCTTTATGTTCAATTTTTAGAAGAACTTTTACTATGAATTTACACTTATATTGTGATACATGTGCATTAAAATAAATTGTGAACTTCAAAAGATACATTAAGCTGTTCATGAACAACTTGGGTAAAAGTTCATTTTATTTTGTAACTCTGATCTCCTGACCACTATCTGATAATATTATTGATGTTGCCTATAAGAATCAAAAATTCTACCTGATTACTTTTGACTCATTAATTTTAACTTTTTATTCTTAGATAATTGTAGAGTCACAAGAAGCTATAAGAAATAATACAGGCAGAACCTGCATGTCCTTTACTACCAATGGTAATATTTGCAGAACTATTGTCTCATTAACTTTTATATTAACAAAATATTAAAGAAATTTTTAAGCTGGGCACCTGTAGCTAGCTAAGTGGTTAGGGCACTGGCCACATGCACTGGGGCTGGTGGATTTGAACTTGGCCAGGGCCTGCTAAACAACAACAACAACAATAAATACCCGGGCATTGGGGTGGGCGCCTGTAGTCCCAGCTACTAGGGAGGCTGAGGCAAGAGAATCACTTGAGCTCAAGAGTTTGAAGTTGCTATAAGCTATGAGGCCATGGTGGTCCAGCCAGGGTAACAGAAAAAAATAAAAAAAAAGAAATTTTTATAGCAAATGTTATGCTTATAGTTTTCAGTGTATAAAATGACTTCAACTTTGAAATAAAGATATGCAACTTTATATCTTAACTTTTGATAGAGATTTTCATATGTACTCACATATTGCAGGAGACGCTTCTAGAAAGCCAATGTTCTTAAACTCAATAGTGAATGAACTTTTCAATTGTGTACCATTATTAAAAAATAAAACATAAAAAGTACCTGTTTGTGCTATGGTACTAATAACAGGTAAATTGTAAACATAAAATAGGAAAGTGAGGGGATAAGGAATAAATTAATATCTTTAGAAAATTTGGTTATTTGTTAATTTATCCCAAATATTATTTGAAATTTATTTGAAAAGTAATTTAATGCTTTTGAGTAGCCTTATTTATATTCAAAACTCTTTTTCTATTCCTTTCAAATATGCATTCTTGAAACATGCATTCCTGCCAGAATTAGAAAAAGAAAAAATGTCTACAAAACACAGAGGCATTTTTTTTTATATTTCAAAGTATTATAGGGGTGCAAATATTTTGGTTACATGTATCACTTTTTTAATGCTTAAGCCATGGGCATAGGTGTGCCCATCACCTAGATAGTATTCATTAGGTAGATTTTTACCCATCTCCTCCTCCCTCTTTCTCTTGGTTTCTGTTAAGTTTTACTTCTGTCTAAGCACTTTACATCATCCTAAGTAAAGTGTCTAAAAATGGAAAAACAAACACCATATATACTCACTGTTCAGTTGGAACTAACTGAAGAGCATGCACGTGCTCAGAGGAGTCTTATTTCTGTTGTGTTTGAGTGTGTGCACATGTGACCCCTTAATAATCATTGCAAACACCTGAACTTAATTAGCAATGGAGGAATGAAGATGGAAGAGAAAGAAAAGAAAAGAAAATTGATGGAATGAAGTCCAGAGAGTGGAAAGAAAAAAGATTCAGATGAATGAGCCATAGCTAGAAGAGTATCTCTTCACCTGAAGCCGAAGGAAGGTGGGAAGGAGGTTCTGATGGACAGGTAAGGGCAGGTATTCTCTGACGACTTCATTTCAGACCAAGTGTCTCATCTTACATGAGAAAAAATAATAAATCTGGGCTCACTGTAATTTAAGAGGAAAAATAGGAATCCACCAAATCTATAGTCTTTCTTTCTTTTTTCTTTTTATGAAAGAAACTTAATTTATAAACTTGTAATAAGTCAGATGTTCATGGCTTATTGTAATTGTTTCTTGCTTCTTAGTTCTTGTAAGCACAATTACTTTCTATTCTGATCAAATATTTTCTAACACTGGTGTCTAAGTAGAACTTGGTTTAACACTTTCAGACACAGATTTCACACTTTCTTTTGTCTGTATATTAACTTGTACTTGTTGCATTTGTTTGTCACAAGTTAAGTTCTTTGAAAGTAGATGCTGAAAGGTGTGTATTAGAAACCAGCACCTATGAAGGGAAGAAGAGGAAGCAGGATTGTGCAGAAAAATAAGTTCAATAGCTACATAGGCTCAAAAAAACCTCAACTAGCTTTTTGGGGTGCTGTAAGGTGGCAATGTCCATTACAGAGTCCAGCTTTGACTGGGATGGCCAGGTCTTTATACCACATCCTCATTCCGTCACTCCATGAGGACTGACCCAGGAGGGACATAACTTCTGCCAAGGCTGTAGCTGAAGCAGAATCTGAGGAAACCAACTGTAGAACCTTGTGATTCCTTCTTTAGGGCATATCCGTGGATCACAAAATGTTGGCCTGTGAGAGTGTTTGATATATATTGAATATGCCTAGCCAGCCTCTATCCATTACATTCTCTAGTGAAATATTAAAATTATTTTATTTCACTATTCTTCATACATAATGTCTCCCCCTCCAGTCCGTCTCCTACCCCTAATTTACGAAAATCAAAAGAAGCAAAGTGATTTTCAAAATCACAACTGAGAATTTTATTCTAAAAATTCAAGAAAAGAATATATAGCTAGTCATTTGTATACACCTCTGTGGATTCAACCAATTGATAGTCAAGAATATTTAATTTTCTGTGTGCTCAGTAGGGCATTAGATCCAAATGATGAGACTACGTGATATGTAGGCCTTGTATTAGGTATTATAAGTAATCTAGAGATGATTTAAGAATATGGGAAACTGTGCATAGGTTATATGCAAATACTACATCATTTTATGTAAGGGACTTGAGCATCTATAAATTGTTATTTATAGGTTGTGAGATCAAGATTTCAAAATTCTTAAAATCAATCCCTCAGGTTTATCAAGAGAAAACTATATCCTCAGAACCCAGAGGTCCTTGCTGACTCAGTGGTTAAGTAATCAATGTCAGTGACATTAACAACTCGGGGCAGAAAACAAGACCAGAACACCCTCTGGACCTACAGATTCAGAAACTCTTGGGTGAACTGATGGCATATGTATGTTAAAAAATTTCCTCAGTTTGTTTGTAATAACTAAAAAATCACTACCATAATAAGCTGTATGCAAGTTCTGAAGGTGAAACAAAACATGGAAATTAGGACAGATGATAAAACATGACAAGCACATAAAAGAGGGCCTATATCATAAAAGGAACACAATATAAAAATGAAATCACTATTATAAAGTAACTCAATCTGTTCCCGAGCAACATGATCAGTAAAATATCAGAAACAGGACTTGGAAGTAAATGTGAGCAAAACTCTCAAGGTAAGGATTTGTGTCACCTTGGTCATATCCATAACCTTGTACGTGCTAGGGGATCAATAAATATTTCCTGGAATGAGGTCTTTGGAAGTAGAACATGTAACTAAGTTCATGCAGAAGTAGAGAAAACACTAATTACACTTGCTGGTGACTGTTCCAGGTACGCAGCGGAGCCATCTGGTCTACCAGATGCTCAGTGGTTGATTGGGCCACATACGTGTGGGAGGCAAAAGGCATCTCTTTCCAAAAGGGCCTTCAGGAAAGAGGCCAAGGCAACTGTGCCAGGACTACTCCTAACCTCCATCAGTGGCCTCACAATTATATTGATTTTCCTAATTTAGCAAGAAAGCTTTCACAAATGTGTGGATAGCTGAATGAGCTGCATTTTGTGGTTTAAAATAAACATTTGAATGTTTTTGATAAAAGTGAATTCATATTTAATCCATTATGCAGATCTTTGACATTTGTGTTTGCCATGCCTTTTCTTAAACTTCATGAAACAGCAATATTTCCTGTAACTACTGAATTGAACAATATTTCTGAATTGACTGTCAATTTTCTATGAATTAAACGTGAGTAATCTATGCATTTCCTAAGATTCAAATGTTTTATTTATCTCTGATTATATACGCAGAAGAATCTTGAAAATTACAACTTAATAAATTGGCTACTTCAGGTTACTAATTCCTCATAGAAAAAGTTTTGAAACAGAGGTATGTAATCTGTGCTTTATTTTTCCTGTGTCTTCATAGACTTGAGGTCATTATACGATTCTCTTACCGAAGTTAAATATTAAACTTTGGCAGAAAACATGCTCATCTTCTAATTCTAAAAGGTTCACGTATATGCCCAAGTTTTCTTCCCTTTCATATCCTTTGCCCTCTCTTCTAAGACTCTCTCTCTCTCCCCCATACACATTCGTACACACCCATACACACCCGTCACAGCTTGCAGACACACAAATTTATTTTGCTACAGTATAGTATATGGAGCATTAGTTGTTTTAATTCTAAGGGAAAGCCCATTAATACTGGGTACATTAATTTCTCAGTACCATGTTAACTAAAGGCTTTGCTTTATTTTATCAAATCCTCACAGTAACTCCGGGGTGAACATTATTGTTTTTCTTCTCACAGATGAGGAAAATCAAGCCCAGAATGTTTCCGTGATGGGTCCCAATCCACATGGCGGTAAGTCTGTCAGTCTTCAAAGTGTGTACTCAGTCAGATATTCTGCTATTTTCTTATATATGAAATACTGGTTATTTTTAGAGGAAGGGAAGAGATAGGGACAATATTTCTGCCTGAGGCTTGGTGATGTATGTATGTGCCCATCCATTGTGAAGTCTGCACAGTTCTGCCTAAGACCCAAGAGAACATCAGAAATGGCCAGGGATGCAGCTAACACTGAAGTTTTGGGGTCGTAACTCCTAGTCAGTAGAACATGGCATTCTGGGACGAATTCATTGCAAGATGAGATGGGATAGGGTAAAAGCATTGAGTATGAATATAAAAAATAAAGTAAAATTATGAAAGATGACTGGACACATTTCATAAGAAAATAAAATGCTAGACAATATTTACTTTGTTTTATCTTTGTCAGACAGTCTAAAAACTGTATATCTTAAATGTAAGAACGTAGAATTTTGGGCTCAGGCAAAGTTATTAACTTACCTTGATTTCTCATAAAAGTAAACAAAGCAGTTCCTTAAATCAAATAGACAATTGTATTTTTTCAAATAAAAATACTACCTGCCGAAGGATATTCATAAACTGTACTTTTTCAATATTCTAAATTTAGTCAAATTCCTCTTGAGATACCTTACACTAAAACCACTTCAATGAGGGAAATGAATTCTTTAAGGTTTATTTCAGAATAGGATTGAAGGACGAAAAAAACACAACAGTGTGTCAGGTTTGAACACCAACTATGATATTAAAAAACAACTTGACCTTGAACAGTAAGCTGTTAGGAGATAGTTGGCTTATCCATAAAATGGGAATAATAGTTACAATCTTACTGAGAATTGGCCAACTTAAACGGGATAATGTGAAAGAAATTAGCACTGTACAAACCACTGGTATATGGCATCTGTAGCATTAATTATAAACTATAGAATTTAGGCTAGGACTTATTCTGACCAAAGATATAATTATGAATCACATTCCCAGATTTCTGCCAACATTGATGTATAAGCTTTTCTTCTCTATCAGATTTTGTATTTGTCTTCCTGGATTGTGCTGTGCTACGATTCTAGTTGTGGACAGAATGGCAACAAGAGAGTCTTGAGCATAAGCATTCATTTGTGAGCACTCCCTCTCAAGTGAGGTTATTCTGAGGTCTGGTCTCCTTAGAAACAGGAAATCACATTACTTCCATTGGCAAGGGAGACTCACGGCGTCTCCACTTTGCATCCAACCCAATAAACGCTTGTCAATTATAAGGCTCTACTCTCTCCCAAACAGTGTTCTAACCTTTATATGAGATTTGATGAGGCTGTGAATTCAACTTCTGTTATAATTTTGCAACCTGTTCAATTAAAGTTTGTGTCTGATTTTAATTAAGACCAGGCCTGTGGCTATAAAGAATAGGGGTTTATTTTAGAATTGTCTTGGAATTTCTACAGTTATCTCTTAATTTGAGCTGAGAGTTTAAAGCGCTGAGCTTGTTGTTTTCTTTTGGTGAGTAATACAGTGCACTCCTCGGGGTCATTCTGACTGCAGCTAACAGTTAAGTGAAGCAGTTACTTGGTCCCCCAAGGAACTTGCTTTACCTCCATAAAACACAGGCAATAATGTGATTAATCATGATGCAATTACACTATGTGGATTAGTAGCGTCCCACTTACCTTTTGTAAGAAGCTAAGTAACATGTTCTTGATCAAAGACGTGACAAAACTGATTCCAATCCTTCACGTGTGAAGGTTTCTTTTTTCTCTTAAGTCTCTGCCCTTGATACCCACGTCTCAATCAGCCAGTAAGGTCTGGCAGATGAGGTACACACCATAATAGTTATTTAACAGAAAAAATTTGATATAAACAGTTGAGTAGAGATTGTAAAGATTTTAAAAAGGTGAAAGAGAACATTAAAAGCATCACGTAGGCAGTAACTACAAGAAGTAGCCAGCAGCATTAGGGCTTAATGACAAAGGGAAGAGTTTGAAATTATTAAAAATTAAACACATGAATGTGGGGATCTTCAGAGAAGAAATTCACACACCTGAAGAGGAGACACTGGAGGGGCGCTGCTGGGATCGCTGAGGGAGTGCTCTGAACCTTAGTCTGTGAGCACTAGCGGACATGCAAAGGCTGCTGACGGAACTATCACAGAAACATTCCCAAAGTAACAACCACAAGAGTGGGAAGGAAAAGAGGACTTGAAATGAAACAAGAAGAGGGGGTGTGGATCTTTTTTTATTCTTCCAGCCTTTTTGTCTGTCTCTTTCTGAACCCTTCTTATTGTTAGCATCTAACATGGAGCAAGCTGGCAAAGCAAAGGCATGGTTGGCCTAGTCCCAGCCATCCGTACTATCCCAGAACACGTCATGGCTTTGAATATCGAGAAAATCACAATTGAGAGGGGAAATTTGACTTGTAAAGTAAAAAATGAAATACATGTAATTTACATATATGGGAGAATGAATATATCTTTCACTTACGTTAACTCAGACCATTATTTAAGTTATAAAGAGAAGTTACTATTTTCAAAATAGGTGATTTATTCAATAAAATATGTGGAAAACCTCAGTATAAATAATATAAGACCATGGTAACAGGTTAAAATATGAACTACAAGTCAAGATGGAAAGGGAATATACCACTTTAAGAACAGTATTTTCATACACAGTAAAGATGAAACAAGAAAGTCCAACCATTTGCCTTGTGTTTACTCTCCCCATCACACAATCATTCTATGTGGTTATTTTTATTTGTTAAATCTTCCTAAAATTCTCTAATATTCCCTTTGTTGGGGTGAGTCATATAATGTTTTTTTTTTTTCCTTTTTTTGCTTCAGGTAAAATCTTTTCTACTTTACTTAGAAGAAATACTCAAATCCAGAACTCTAGGAAAAAGAAGCAAAACATGGGGCAGTGGTGGTACAATCAATGGTTTGAATTTTGTCTTCCATAATGATGTGAAAGACGTATCATTTGGAACCTCCAAATATGATCTTATTTAGAAATAGGGTCATTACGTACAGAATTAGATGATTTGACCCCACCATACTTGACTTCAAACACCTCCTCTTTCAGACTGCTTTCCTTCCAATACAATAAACCTAGTGTGGAGTCAGTATTCTGACTACCCTTGTTTTAATTTTCATTTGCCTGTACCTATTTTAGATTCTGGATATGTAGAATAACCCCTTTTATGATGAATCTTATTCAAATGTTACTTGCTTTTCCTGATATCCATTATGTACTTGAAAGGGTATATTATTGGTATACGAATTGATATTTATTTTCAGTATGTTACTTTTGCCCCATTTCAAGATATTTCTACTTTATTAGTAATTGCTAGCCCCAGAGAAAACATTGGATGGCGTCACCTCTCTCTGTTTTCTCCAATAGTCTTCGTTCATTTTCAGCCGCTGTGGCTGAGCTAGATAATCTGGGTGAGCCAATTGACAGGACCTGGAAGAGAGAGCAAGACTCAGAGGAAGAGGATGTATGGAGGAACTGTAGAAGCTGAACCATTGGACACAAGCTCCCCATTTTTGTCAGTTGTCCTGTGCTTACAAGGATGGTTCTGAAACAGTAAAACCATCCACTGAGAAATCACTTTAGGCTGCCATGGTAATAGAACCTGGGCTTTGTACATAAAGTGCCTGAGTCTAATGCAAGCTTTAAGAGGCAGTAACAGGAAAAAAAGAATAAGGTATAGCACAGACCTGTTGCCATAAGGGTCTCACAGAAAAGCAATGTCGTGGAGAATAAGCACGCTTATTGAAATTGTATTTTAAATAAAGGTGACAATTCGCTTGCTCAGGCAAAATGGCAAGCTTTCTTTATTTACTGTTGGTTTATATAGTCAATTTTGTGCACATGCACTATACAGCAATGACCTCATTAATATTCATTACAATCCCTCTGCACATGCACATCAGACATCAATGACTTTATTCTGCACATGTGCATAGGACATCAATGACTTCATTAATCCATTTAAACATCTCATGACTACTCACCTTGTAAGTAGCTCCTCCCTAGTAATCTGATAATCCCTCTAACATACACCTTTAAGCATAACCCTTTCAACATAACTGGGTTTAACATAACTTAATGGAGAACTTGTTGTTAGCCATTACTACTTTGTTCTTATCTTAGAAGAACTGAGGAAGCCTGAGGCTATGGAGGAAAGAGACCCGTTTCAAAATCTGTCCTACTGACCTTGCCATTTTGGAGGCCATTACTTGGGATCTTTAAACAAGGCATAAAGAAACGTCTAGAGCATACAGAAATTTGTGTGCAAACCTCCGCCTCCATGTGGGCCTTAAGTCAGGGGGTTTTTACCCCTGCAACCAACTGGGCCGACCTTAGGTCAGGGGGTTTTAGGCCTGCAACCAACCTGGCCATATGGGATTCTGCCTCAGTTTCTCACAAGTATGCCTGCACAAAGTCTTTTCACTACTATCTCTCGGACAGCTTTTTTGGCCAGAGGCATATAGGCCTTTCGCCTATACTGACCATAGTTTGATATATTCTTCCTGCTAGTATTTGAGACTATATAGAACAAAATAATTAATAAAAAAGACACAGCTATCTGACATCTTTCGTTATTTATATTGAAACACTGAAATACTATTTATGCAGCATTTTTTGCTTCTTTTAATAATATTTTTCATTTTCATTCATGCAATGAGCAGAAAATTCCTATGTTATGTTTGGCTAGGTTTTCAGAGTCATGATATAATGAATAGACTCCTTAAGCTCTTATTTCTGATGCTTCTCCAAAATTTTGCTTCCCTACATGGTAGGATACATAATTTGCTACGTATTTAGTATGCATCTACATACTAATTATTGTGATTCAAGAAAATCCTTTTTATTGCTGTAATTTTTGCTTTGGTTCTGGAAAATGGCATTTTGCTCTTTATTTGGCCAATAAAAATCTTCTATGAATTCTTAATGAGATACATATGGAAGTTCATCAAAGGTTTATTTCTCCATGGTCATATCTGATGCAAAATACAAATAGCAAACTGTCATTTATAGAGCTATCGTTGAAGAACAGGAATAAATGTCCTGACAGACTTTAAGCCACACAAAAGGAGTGCAATAAAATCGGCTGCATTTCAAATAATGGCAAGGTTATGATACTGTTGACAGAGATTCTGCACCCATCTGTGAAGACTGTGTCATGCTGCTGAGTGTTAATAGGCAAGTCTTTCCACCCTGACGATACCAAAACTAAAAATACTTCACCTGGGGCTTCATTTTAACCTTTATTTTTAAATAAGCATAATGTTTTACATGTAAAATAATTCCTTTATTACTTGGTATGCTTTAACTAAAAAGAAAATAGGTAATTCTCTCTTATAATCACTACCGTTCAGATAGAAATACTTAATCATACATCCAGTTAGAAAAAAGGTTTTTTTTTTAATTCCCACACGACCAAGGCTAAGCGGTACGATTGAGAGACTAATGGTTTTCTTAAAAAAAAAAAAAAAAACCCAAAACATTGTGACAAGGCAAATAAAATAATAACTAAAAATATCATGGGCTAAGAGATAACGTTTTCATAAATACATATAGTAAAACAATAGGGCACACATTAGGAAACAAAACCTTGTAAAATATATTGTTAATTGTATTTCATTTTTACTGTTTCCAGAGCTCAAAAGTCCTTGGTCGGTTCAAGTTTCTGTCTGAATTCATATTCTTTCTGCTTGAAGAACTCCCTCTAACATTTCTTATATTGCATCTACTGGCAATGAATTTTCTCAGCTTTTGTCAGAAAAAGACCTTATGTGTGTTCATTTTGTAAAGATATTTTCACTTGTTAGAGAATTCTGCATTGACAGCGTTTTTTCCCCCCATCTTTTGCTGAAATTTCCCATCTTTTTATGTATTTGTCTGTTATTTATTTCAGATCATTTAACATAGAAACCATAATTTGTTTGAAATTCCAGACTGATACTTTAAACATCTGAGTCATCTCTATTTCTGGTTGTGTTGTTTGATTTCTTTGTTCTTTGATAAAGTTTTCTTTTCATACTTATTTATGTGTCTCATATATTTTTTTTTTTGAGACAAAATCTTTTTCTTTTCTCTGGATAGAGCGTAGTGGCGTGCTCATAGCTCCCTGCAACATCAAAGTCCTGGGCTTGAGGGATCCTCCTCCATCACCCTCCTGAATGTCTGGTACTGTAGACCTGTGCCACTGTGCAGGGATATTTTTTATATTTTTTAAAATATATATTTTCAGGAGAGATGAGGTCTCACCCTTTGCTCTGGCTGATCGCAAACTCCTGACCTCAAGTGATCCTCCCACGTCAGCCTTTCAGTGTGCTAAGATTACAGGCCTGAGCCACTGTGCCTGGCCAATGTCTCATAACTTTTCTTTGATTGCTAGTCAATGGCATCATTGAATGTAGAATAGTAGAAACTGAAGTAAATAATTTTTTTTCTGGGAAATGAACTCTGTCTAGAAGAGCGGAGTTAACTTTTGTTGTTAATTTGGTATCTTTTAGTACACAACAAACTTTAAATTCTCCGAGGAGCGTTCTACCACTGCCTTAAGCTTATTGTATTGTCAGAAAGGCTGAGGATTGCAGGAGTTTTTCTGTATTTTCATATTCTTTCCCAAGCCATCAGTAATTCCAGCATGTCTGTACCACAGAAAGAGTCTTTTACCACTCCCCTGCCTTTCCTGGAGTGGCAGCACGCCACTGCATTGAGTGTGATGCTTGCTGGGTTCATGATAAGGGATGGGGCTGGTGAGTGATTGTATTTTTTTTGGTGCAATCTCATTATTTGACAAATGCTGTGACTGAAATTTGGACTGAGATTTCCTCCCTTTTCCAGCCCCTCTTTTCTGTTGCAGCCAATCTATTACATTTATGGCAAGTCTCGTGTCTGACAGCATCCGGCACCTCCCTCAAGGCAGGAGACCTATGACATATCACTACAGGCCTTTGAAAACCAGGGATCCTTTATACTCCTCAAAGGTTTTTTGTTTGTTTGTTTTACCATTATGCCAGTAATGACAAACCTGTCCTTGTATCCTTCCCTAGACTTCATGTGTCTTCCCAAATTCATATAGTGAAATCCTAGTCCACGAGGAGATGCTATTAGAAATTGGGACCTTTGGGGGGGGTGATTAGATCTTCAGGGTGAAGCTCTCATGAATGGGATTAATGCCCTTACAAAACAGGCCAAAGAACTTTGCCCCATCTACCAAGTTAGGACACAACAAGGAAGCTGGCCCTCACCAGACATCTAATCAGCTGGCACCTTAATCTTGGACTTTCTAACCTCGAGAACTATAAAACATAAATCTGTATTGTATCTTAGCTATCCAGTTCATAGTATTTTGTTACAGAATCCAGAATGAACTAAGACATGCCCTAAGGGTGACAGCGTTTCCTTTGGGTACCCCCGACATTTAAGGTGTTTGCTCTGCGTAAGAGAAGGATCCAGGTAGTAGGTAAAGTTTCCTCCCTTCCCACAGTGGCATCCCTTATGCATTCCTGAATAACCGCAAGGCCTTTTCTCTGGTCATACAGCTTACCTAGCTTACCTACAACCTTTCTTGTGAAACTGGTAGAACTCAGTAGAAAAGAATCTGCCAATGTATGTGAAATCTTCCCTGGTCTGCATCTTCCAGAGTTTCTAACCACCACATACCTCACACTTGTCCTTTATCAATTAATTGCAGTTTCTTAGTATTTAACACACTTGTGTAAAATCTAAACCACTTCCCCCAAGCTCTGCCTCAAATATTTTTCTCCCGGGAAGAGCTTGTCTCTCCTTGTATTTCAGGCTACTTCATTGCCCAGTGTGACCTCTGCTCTCTGATGGCCTGATGGAAAATTAAGTACTTTATCTACCTTTTTCTCATTACAGTTCATCCAACCGTCATTGCTTCTTAGAAATTTTCGCAACCCAGGTGGAAACTGAAATTTCAATAGATTAAGATTTTAGGAATATCAACTTTGCCATTGATTAAGATATCTGAAGATAGTTATAATCAGGGTATGTACAGCCATGCATCAGTTCACTTGGGGATACATTCTGAGGAATGCATTGCTAGGTGATTTTGCTGTTGTGTACACAAATAATAGAGTGTCCTTATATGAGCCTGGATAGTGTAGCTTACTGTGTGCCAAAGCTATACCTTATTGGTACTAGGCTCCAAACCTTTACAGCATGTTAATGTACTGAATACTGTAGGCAATTGTAACGCAGTGGCAAATATGTGTATCTAAGCCTATCTAAACAAGAAAAGGAGTAGTAAAAGTATGGTATAATTTCAAGGGGCCACTGCCATGTATATGATCTGTTGCTGACCAAAGCATTGCCAAGGGATATGCTATGCTCTGCCATGTAACCTAAGCATATCTTAAATTATTAATCTTTTACTTTGTGACTTAAAGGTAGTTTATAGATGTCTCTATCTTAAGTCAAATTGTTATAATAAAATTATAGTGGACTTTACTTTAAAAATTTCCTATTTTTTCATAAACCCTTCACTAATGTCTTAAATTTCATGCTGAATTTAAATCTATGAAAATGGATACCAACACAGTGAGAGTGAAAAATTTTGGATATGGGGAGACCATTTCTGTTATTTTCTTCTTATCTGCTTCTCCTCAGTTTATATCCCTGAAAGGAAGTTGCTTCTCTAGTCAATGCAGTGTGGTTGGAGGAAAATATAGGACAGTGATAGGGTGAGTTACGTTCCACATGGGTCCTCAGTTATTATGGACAAAATTATTATGTGTCAAGCACGTTATACAGAATATCTTTTTTCCTCCATGCCAAGTTTACCATGGCACTTTCTCCAGCCACAGTGCCCGTGGTCTAGGTCTCATGTGGACACACCATATGATGCTCTGCTTCCCCAAGGAGTTCCCTTCAAACAGGCTCAGATCTCCATGAGTGTTGTAGAAGTTCTGACTTTATATCATTGCCCAGATATTTCACTGCCTTTCAAGTGTCTGGCTGAGACAATCATCAGTACCACTATACAACACATTCAAATTTTTTAATTTTGGAAAATCACGTATAATATTATCAAGGATCTTATCAGAGAGGTAACCTACTCCATTTGTCAGGTTCCTCCTTTCTCATAGAAACAAGCAACATAGAGTTGATTACTCTTGTGTAGAAGGAATAGCTAGGTTTTGGGACAAAAACTACTGATGATTCCCCAGGATTGGTACGTTTGGTATGTAGACACTGGGAGAATAGACTTTTTTATTTTTTGCATGATGAATGAACCTTTGGGAAAATATGACTCCTTTATCTTTTAGTAAATAAACTTCCAACCAATATTTCAGGAAGAAGTAGGGTGGGATGGGATAGGAATCAGTATACTTTAAAGTCTATGCTGAATTCAATACCTTTCCTAAAAATAGTGCACTGTTATTCTTTCTTTCTTTCTTTCTTTTTTTTTTTTTTTAAGGCAGAGTGTTACTTTACTGCTCTCAAACTGTTGGGCTCAAGTGATCCTCCCTTGCCTCAGCCTCCAGAGTAGCTGGGACTACAGGCACTTGGCACAATGCCCGGCTATTTTATAGGCAGGGTCTCACTCTTGCTCAGGCTGGTCTCGGACTCCTAAGCTCAGGCTCTCCACCCACCTCGGCCTCCCAGAGTGCTGATTACTGGTATGAGCCATCATACCCAGCTCTATTCTCCTTTTTATAGATCTTTCCTAATAGATGGATTTACATATGCGCCTCAGGGAAATAAATGATCATGGCTCATTTATTATAACAGAGCTAACTGTGTTTCAATTGCCACTTCGAGTAGGACTAGACTAGTGACTTTATTATTTATTTGTTTGTAAGTTAGAAATTTTCATTTCCAATTATTAACAAGTCAAAACAAAATAGATGTTGGTGTAGATGTGGTGAAAAGGTGAAAACATGTACACAGTGTTTGTGGGAAAGTAAACTAGTACAACCCCTAGGGAAAACAGTATGGAGATGCCTCAAAGAACTAAAAATGGACCTACCATTCGATGCAGCACTCCCACTACTGGGCATCTATCCAACGGGAAGGAAGTCAGTTTACAGAAAAGATACCAGAATGTTTATTGCAGTGCAATTCACAATTGCAAAGATATGGAATCAACTTCAGTGGCCATCAGCTGGATACAGAAAACATAGTGTGTATACACACACACACACACACCGTGGAGTACTACTGAGCCATAAAAAGGAAAGAAATAATGCATGTTACAGCAAGTTGCAGGAACTGGCGACTATTCTTCCAAGTCAAGTATTCCAGGAATGTAAAAACAAATACCACATGTTCTCACTTATAAGAGGGAATTAAATGACGGGTATATATGTTCATAAAATGGTATAATGGGCATTGAATACTAAGAAGAAGGGGAAAAAGGGGGTGAAGGATAAAAATCTACTTATCAGATGTAGTGTATACTATTCTGGTTTCAGGTACACTAAAAGCCCTGATTTCAGCATGATACACTTTATGCATGTAACAAAAACAGGCATACCCTCTAAATGTATTGAAATAAAAAAGTTTCATTTCCAAAAATGGAATATATTAGATTAATTCTAAAAACTATCTCTTTGAAGAAATATATGAGTTCAGCCTTGTGCCACTTATAAAGATTAGGGCTTATCCTCAAAGTGACAGGCAACATTCCTATCATTTTCCTTGAAGTCTATCTCTTGGAGCACGTAACAAGTGAATAAATGTCAAAATAATCTTCCACACACAGATGCAACTATGTTGAAACAGTATTTTAAGCACTAATGGTTTATAAAAATATTCCTAAACTCAGTAGAGGAAAACAGAAGAAACAAATCCAGTGTATATAGATTAGAGACAAAAGAACAGCAATCCCTCAGTTCCTTCCAGTCTGAATCATGTGATGACAATGGATATCACTGGGATACGTCAGATTGGATGCCAAGTGTTCCTCTGCCAGATAGACAAGAGTTCCCCACTTACGAGGTTATTGATCAGCAGACACCCCTGTACTTAGCAGATCCAAATGCCATCGATACTGACTATTATCCTGGAGGTTATGACATTGAAAGTGACTTCCCACCACCACCAGAGGACTTCCCTGTGCCTGATGAACTACCACCATAGCCTCCAGAATTCAGTGATTAGTTCGAATCCATACACCCCCCCCAGAGAGACAAGCCTGCCACAGGCAGTTTGGGCTCTTCAACATAAACTGTCAGAGGCTCAACTTGAATCAGTATTTGCCCAATTTCTACCCCATGGATATGTCTGACCTCCCCCCCCAAAGGCACTGGTGAGATTACTTGTAGAGACCCCTATGCTCCTTACCCTCCAGGGTGCCAGGGAAACTTCAAGGCCCCCACTGTAGAAAACATGCCCATGTCTGTGTACACTTCTACTGCTTCCTGCTCGGATGTGTCGGCGTGCTGCGAAGTGGAGTCAGAGGTCGTGATGAGTGACTATCAGAGTGGAAATGATGCCACTTTGAAGAGGTGACGGTCCCTCCGCTGGACTCCCAGCAGCACACAGAACTCTGATGCTCAACTCCCTCCCCCCAAGTGCCTGGACTTTAAGAAACCTGGAGATTATATGAATAATCTTCTGCATTGTTCTTTGTAGCGGTGCTTAAGCGCTTTTTTGTGGTGAGCTGAAACAGGCATGGCTGCAGCGGCTTCCTGGCCTCTTGACACATTAGCCATTTCCAGGGTCCTAACCTCCTATAACTGAGTGAGGTTTCTGTTGGCTGTGCCATTTCTGAACATCTTTTGGTATTTCCATTGCTCTGTGTTAAAATAATGAAACAAAAATCAATCCTACCATCATGTTAGCATGATTCATGTATTTATATAGATTTGATTATTTTAATTTTCCTGTCTCTTTCTTTGTAAATTTATGTGCAGATTTGATTTTGCCTTGTTTTAGCTACATTTTCGAGATATTTTGTACATTTGTTTTCAACGGAATTTTGGTGGTGTTAGTGCCATTACCTAGCACCCTGATTTTTTTAATATAACCAGGGTTTCACTGTATGTCTTTCCCCACAAAGTATGACTTCTCATTAATACATTTCAATAATGTCATTCCTTTTTAGATGTACATAGGATGAGGAAAGATCTTACACATGGTCATGTCTTAAATGGATTGCCATGTTTTAGAATTATAACATTTTTCATTATTGGAAAGCGTGATGAGGACCTTCTGCATTTCTGTTTAGTACCCAAACCACCATGACACAGTTTTTATAGTGTCTGTATATTTGTGATGAAATGGTCTTGTAAAGGTTTTTACTGCAAACTACCATTAGCTTGTCTTTCTTACAATAAATTATTAATAAAATAAAAAAACCAAAACAAACAAAAATCCCCAGATTTTTATTTCATATCATACTTAATACAAATAGAATGTGTACATCAGATGTTAAATTTATGTTTGAGGAACTATTTCCATCTTTGTGATAAGAAATTTGATTAAGAGAAGTAATGTACACTCTATATTACAATAAGAAAACTCATCCCAGAAGATCTGTTGACAAAAACATTTTGGACTGCTCCATTCTGTATCAATCAGATAAAAAAATTAAACCCGCAAATTGTTGGATTTATTCAGGAGACAGGCTTAAAATTCTTGCTCATTTATTACTGAAAAAAAATTTAAAAGACATTGTACACGTATTTTAAAGAGATAATATTTGAGTCAGTGACAATGAAAAGTCATAATTTTGAGATTCTATCTTGACTATGTATTGGCTCATACAATTATATATTGGATTTTAATGATTTGTCCATTCTTGACTTTGGAGTCATAAGGATCTATAGGTTACACACAAAATAAATGTACTTGAAAATGCCTATAGGAAAATTATTATATTTTCTCTCTCATTTTAAATTTCAAGAGAGTGTAAAAGTGCAGTTTTGTTACATGAATATATTGTATACCGGTGCGACCTGAGCTTTAGTGACCCCATCGCCTGAATAGCGAACATGGTACTCTATGGGTAATTTTTCATCCTTCACTCCCTTTTCATCCTCTGTGTAATCTTCACGCTCTACTATTCCACTCTCTGCAACCATGCAAACCCAAAGCCTAGCTGCCCCTTATAGATGAGAGGTTTAGTACTTGATTTTCCATTCCTGAGCCATTCCATTGAGGCTGACTGCCTCCAGTTCCATCCAAGTTGCTGCAAAATTTATTATTTCATCATTTTTATGGCCAAGTAGTATTACACATTTTCTTTATCCACTCAACACTTTAGTTGATTTCATATCTTTGCTATTGTGAACTGTGTTTCAGTAAATACATGAGTACAGGTATCTTTTTGATATAATGACTCCTTTTCCTTTGGGTAGATACCCAGCAGTGGGATTTGTGGATCAAATGGCAGATCTACTTTCGTTCTTTGAGAAATCCCCATATTATTTTCTATGGGAGTTGTGACTAATCACATTACCACCAAGATTGTATTTATTTTTCACCTTATCCTCAGAAACATCTGTCCTTTTTTGACTTTTTAATACTAGCCATTCTGACTGAAGTAAGATGTATGTCAGTGTGGTTTTAATTAGCATTTATCTGATGGTTAGTGAGGTTAAGCATTTCTTCATGTTTGCTGGCCATTTAAGAAATAAATTATTTCAACTCTTCCTGTATAATTTTTCTCAATACTTACTATTTGCATAACATTTTTCCAATTTTGCTTGGTATAGATGTGTAATGGCATCATTGAGGATGAGCCAGAATATTCAAAGCCTATATATTCTTTTTATTTATTTAGCATCTTTTTTTCCTGTGTTATCTAAAGTATTTTATGTTTAGTCAAAAGTCCGCATTTCTTGAAAATTAATGAAGTAACGGAAGAATAATGTATTACTAATGTGGCAATAATTCTTACTTAGAATCACTGTGTATCTCTCAGTTAAAAGAAAAAGAACTAAAAAGCATCAGGTTGACAAGAAAAAAATATTAATCTAGTAAAAATGTCTTTACTAAAATAATTGTACATTATTTTTTCAGTTTATGAAAAACATGCACTATTCAGTGACCAGATGTAAATTTGAGGATTTGCATTTGATTCTCACTGATGGAGGGCACATGTAGTCTCTTCACACACACACACACCCACCCACCCACACACACACACGCACACACACACACACACACACGCACATGCACTTACTGACAATGAGTTGAGTGAGGCAGTGCAGAAACAGCAGTCAGGAAACCAGCTTGGAGCACCAGAGTTTAATTCTTGTCCCAACACTTGCAAGCTGTGTAATTTTAGATATGTTATCTTCTCTGTGCCTCTATTTGATGTAAAATAAAGAAAAAATAGAATGATGTCATAATGCCATGAAGATTTTGAGAGAGAATACACATACAAAGCTCAGAACAGAACTTGACCCATAGCAAAACCTGATCAATGTTAACAACTACTATTATTATTTTCTGGATCAATTAAAATTTAATCCTGACTCTAAAAGCATAGTCTTTTTTTGTGGTACAAATCATTCTGTGATTTCATAGCAAACACTGTGGTGAGGGAATTATTCCCTTATGTATGGAGGAATTTTTTGAGGCCTATTTTTCTATATTTAGTGCATGCTGGGATTGAATATATTATTTATTGTTGTACATCTCTTGATTGGTAAAGTCTTAGCTTACTTAATGTTGCATTACTGAGGTTCACGTAAGGTTCACCGAGTTTTCCCTCTACTCTTAGGAGATGAATAATAAAGCACTTTACACACAAATAGCTCTTAACGAAAGCTAAAGGCGAAGAAAAATTTAAAAAGAGAAAAGCTGCATCTATGTCCTGGCATAAAGGCTCCAGGAGAGAAAGATTGTCTGGAAATACACTGGGATGAGGCTCAGTGAGGACAGGGCCAGGGAGAGGGCCTTCTGTGTGCCCAGCAGGCCAGGCAGTGGAGGAGGAGTGCTGGCTCTCCCTGTAGGAGAAGCTTTTCCCAGGAATGTACACTGAAGAAATGACAAGTCTGTTCAGTAGCATCTCTCCTGTGGACTTAAGGGCTCAATTTACAATTGCTGAACAGTATTGTTTTGACAACTGTTAAGGGTGTATCAGAAAAGATAATAACAGATGATTAGTATCTTTAAATTATATTCTATTAATAAAAACATATAATTCAATTCCTAAAACTTCCCTCTATATTCAACTTTTTCTTAATTGGATTTCTATCAGTAAAGCTCAATGTTTTAAAATGATTAATGATATTAAAATATTAAAACTCCCTTGTAACTTGTATTTTGAAACCAATTTTTCAAGTTCCTATAATGCTGCTTTAGACAATTTATTTTAAAATAAAGTTAATGAAAAAACTTTCGTAAGGTAAAAAAAAAAAATGAGAATTTACATAATGAAGAATACAAATTCTCTTTTGAGAATTTTTTCTGTTCCAGCAAATGACTCTGTTTTGTAAGCTGAGAGGCCATGTGGTCTAGGGCAGATACCAGTGTCTTTGGGAAATTAGCTTCAATTGCTTCGTCTTCCTGAGAATTTGGGCTCCCAGGTTACCCCAAATATAGCATATGTTCACACTTTATTGTATATCGGGTCTGACATGTAAGTTTGAAAACTCATCCTAGAAAAAGTTCTACGTACCTCATTGCTGAACATCACCACAGGCACCTTCAAAGTGTTCCCCTTGGAAAGCTGTGCACTAACACCAGTGCCTAGTTCACCCTTAAAAGCAATTTGGAACTTTTTTCTAGAATGATCATCAAGCTGTCATTGCACTGCACACAAAAACATGCAATGACAATAATGAATGCCATGCAGTAAGACGCTGCCACACCTCACCACAGCTGTGAGACATGAATATACCATGGTTATGAAGCCCTACTGAGTGGTTTGCACAGTGCTGCCAATGTAAGCCCACATTGGAAAGTCTGTCAACTTAATTGACAGGCCTTGAAGGACCACAATTGTGATGGTCATAGCTTCGTATACTTAATAGAACAAAAGCAAGTTTTTTTGAGACAGAGTTTTACTTGTTGCCCTCCGTAGAGTTCCCTGGTGTCACACCTCACAACAATCTCAAACTCTTGGGCTCAAGCCATTCTCTTGCCTCAGCTTCTTCAGTAGCTGGGACCTCAGGTGCCTGCCACAGCACCCAGCTACTTTTAGAGATGGGGCCTCACTCTTGCTCAAGCTGGTCTTGAACCTGTGAGCTCAGGCAATCCACTCACCTCAGCATCCTAGAATGCTAAGACTGCAAGCATGAGCCACTGTGCCTAGCCATATTTATTATTCTCAAACATGCTTATCCTTCACAATAATATAGCTAAAGAGTTGTATATAGCAATCTACTTCACTTATTTTACTGATTACCTATGCTTGTTTTAATGGAAAATTATAATTAAGACAGTGAGCCTGACATTTATTTTTGCTGTTTCCATTTTTTGCCAATAGATTAAAGGTGATGATGACAAATTGGATGAGAATACCCTTGGGGGAATATGGGTGAATTTATCAAAAAAATTACATGGAAAGTATGTATGCTTTAAAATTTTAGAGAGCTAATGCCAACTTGTTCTTCAAAAACATGTTAAAAATGTATACTCCAAAGAAAAACATGGAAGTATCTATTACCGATGGGCTCTGTCTTCGTTTATTTTGCTGTTGTTGTAGCGTAATACCACAGACTGGGTAATTGATAAGCAATAGAATCTTATTTGGCTTACTGTTATGGAGGCCGGGATGTCCAAGGTCAAGGACATGAGGCATCTAGTGAGGATGTTCTTGGGGTGTTATTCCATGGTAACAGGGGAGAGGACACAACATATGCATGACAGAGCAAGACAACAAGAGATGGTCAACTTTGCTTTTACAACACGTTCCCTCCCTCCCTCCATAAGTACTCCACTCCAATAATAAAGACTTCAATCTGTTGATAAGGGGAATCCTCACAACCTAATCATCTAATAAGGGCCTCACCTCTTAACACTGTTGCATTGGGGAAGAAGCTTCCAACACACGAACTTTGGGGGTCACATTCAAATCATAGCAGGCTCCAAAAACAAAGTGTTAATAAACACTCCATATACATACCTATTTTTCATTTGGACAGCAGGAAAAAACAGGATATCTAATTTTTGTTTTATTTTATATCACTTTAATTATGAAGTGGGAAATTTAGTTCCTTGCTGGTTATTTGTTTTTGTTATTGTTTTTTTCTTCACATAAATTATCTTATATTTTGTTACTTATCTACAAATATTCTTTCTCTTTTTCTTGTTGATTTTGGACGCTCTTTGTTAAATTGAGAACATTATAACGTATTCTGCTATAGGTGCTGTGGCTTCTTTTCCCCAAAACATGCTATTTTCCTTTTAGCTTATTTTTCCACTCAGAAGAATTTTTGCTGTTGATTTTGGGTTGTCAAATTTCTTATATGATGGGTTTCTTGAGTATTGGCAAACTTATAAAAATTTTTCTCCTTCAAAGACTGGGAAAAGTGTAGGTAACATAGTATGTTTTGATACCTTAATGTGATTTTAATGTGATTTCTGTCTTCAAATTGCTGGCGAGAGCTCACACGTGAAGCAGGTTCAGTAATGTTGCTGACTGTTGATAGCCAGGGTATAGTGCTGCTGTGCCTGGGGATTGCCTGAAGCATCTGCTGGTGTGCTTTCCATATGCCCAGATTTCCTCTTCTCTCTTCTCCCTTTCTCACTTCTTTTTACCCTCTCCATTTTAATGGACATCGACTCATGTCTGCATTTGCTGATATTTAATTAATATGGATTCCCTATCAATTTAGAAATTGCTGACACTATTCTAAATAACGTTCACTTTCAGGGTCAACTGGTTGCTGTTTATAATACTGATTATAACTTTTTATCTCCTATGTTTTAAAATTTTCTTTCCTTTTTCCTGACATAGTATCAGAGAATAACATGACTCGATAATTTATTGTCAAAATTGTGACATACTTCATGAGAATAAAGGGGATGCTAAAATAATCAGAAAGCATGTACTGATCATCAGGACAAAATGAGTACATAATCAGCCTACTGTCGGTATCAATAGTTACAAACATGATTCTGTTACAATGCTGGGAAAAGAGATGGGTAAATAGCTTGCATTTTAACCTAGTATGGAAAACACTCCACCCTGAAAATATCATCCCCATTTATTTTTTGCTTCAATCTAAACTACCTTATCTTTTCATCTTTCTTTAACTCCATGTGTTAGAATTCACACATTGCAGTTCCAAACACTGAGCTTACTGATTCAGACATAGTATTGATTGTTGGTAATATTTTGAAATTATTACAGTTTAGCAACTATAAGTACTGAAGTATGAATGCACCAGGGGTGACCAGCTATTATAGCACGAGAAATGGCAACATGTCGAGTTAAGCTTTGTACTAGAATTCTCTGCATTTTGAATTCAAAGGATCCAAGATTATTTTCAAGACCATCATAATTTTAATGACTGAACAAAGCCTGAAACCTAGAGAAACAAATGAGTTACTAAATATTACCTATTCTGTTATTTGCAAATTGGTATGAGATGTAAGAACAGAAACCATGTCTAGATTAGTAGGATCCAGGTAACAGTGACATGGACTCTCATCCATACTCTTCATGTGTAAAGAGCATGTCATACTCTTTACACATGTAGTAGAAAGGGCTGGGCTAAGAGCCCTCTACGCCTGAGACATTTTCTTGACTTATTTTGATGATTTCCTCCTGTTTTCCCCATTCTTAAATTTTGAGCATCCATAATTTAATCTGGATTGGTTCTTTAATTTTTAAATTTTCCTTTCCATTTCTTTTTTTTCCCCTTCTCTTTCCTTTCTTTCTTCCCATTTTTCCTAATCTTCACTATCTAGTAGATTTCCTTAACTTTACTATCCATTTTTATTTTGTTTTTGTTTAAGCTTTAATTTCCAAGGGCTTGTTTTTATTCTTTAAATGTTTATAAATAAGATCATATTCTTTTCGCATAGATGCAATATTTTATCTTATCTTTCTAAGAATATTAAAAAATTATTTATAAGTTTTCCTCTTTCTCTCTTTTTTTTTGCATGGTGTTCTATCTTTCATTTATGAGGCTTTCCTCAGATGTCTGGTAACTTTTGTCTGTGTAACGGCAAGTTTGAATTAAAAATAAGAGTTGAAACACATCCTTCTAGTAAAATATCACAAGAATGGAAAAGCAAGTATCCAATGTACTCAATACTATTATAAAACCAATGCATAAACACTTACACGTTCATATGAACAATAAAACATAAATATAGTCTAAGAAGGGGTAAGAAAGGTTGAAGGTGATTGGTGGGAGGATGGTGGGTATTTGGTGGGATCTCACCTAATGTGCACAATGCAAGGGTATATTTCAAAATAACTAAGTAAATTTTAAATGTTTTACCACAAAAAATAAGTAAGTGAGGTGATGCTATGTTAATCGGTTTGATTTAAGCATTCTACATTGTATATCAAATCATCACATTGTACCCCATAAGTGTATACAGTTATGATTTTAATTAAAAATTAAAAAAAAAGGCATAAGACAGGGGAAAAAAAAAGAGGCTTAACTCTCCATGTTGAAAATAAGAAAAGAGACACCCCATTCCTTCTGCATGCGCTTTAAGAAAACTTGTTAGAGGAGTTCTTTCTCTGGCTCTTTGAAATACACAGTATATGTAAATCTTTTTAAAAGTTAAGCCTCTTGCTACCTTTATGCATCTTTTTATAACTGTAATAATCAAGATGGTAGCACCCCTATTTCCCTTACTGTGAAAGAGTGGGTGCCTAATTTGGGTGGAACCCTGCTCCAAATTGCAGAACTATGTCTTGTAATAAAGACATGAGAAGTTTATTTTTCCTTTGAGTAAACCAATTGTCAAAAACAGACAGTGACCTCAATGACCAGGTAAATTTAGGATGAACTTTGTGTGACAAATGGTGCTATCAGTGCTTTTACTCGAAGACCAGTTATCATTCACCCTGAGAACATGTATGGGATGGGTTGTGTGTGATGATGTAAAACAAGGACGACATGAAGTCTCTTAGTGGATTACCAGTGCTGTGCGCCATGTTCTAACTGTATTATTCAATAGGAGAGAAAGTTCCTTTCTTCCTCTTTTATATTTGGGAGAAGTTTTCTGGTCCAGAAGAAGATTTTGTTTTGAATACTATTTCTCCAATGCTAAGTACTTATGTGTAAAATTGTTAGAACAAGGACACAAGAAAAAGCTCTGAGTGCTGCGAAGGCCAGTGCATTTTGAGTTTGTTTGTTTGTTTACTATTGATTATGATGGGCTGTGTGTTAAGAAATGCTTGATGCCATTTTTGAAGACCCTTTCCTTTACTCCAAAGCATATTATGGAAACATTTAGCATTTTTCAAACTTAGAATTTAAAAATCTTACTCACCTGTAACATTGAAAACTGGAAGATTCTTTTAGACATACTGAAAGCAAATCTTTACAAATACTGAAGGGCATCAACTTTCAACTGAAATTTTCTTAAAAGTGAAAGATGACGATGTCTTCAGAATATGAAAAGTTAAAAATTTGCTTCCCGCATGCTCTTGGTCTAGTAGCTACTAGAGTATGTATTTCACTCAAATAAGAGTGTAAACCAAAAAGTGAAAATCAAGAGCCCCAAACACATGAGGGAAAAGGAGGGAATTCCCAAGATAATGGTAGGGAAGAATTGCTGTGCTCTGGGGCAGTCATTTCAGATCAGAAGAGGTTCAATTAACAATGCCCAAGATGGCTTAATGTAACACATCGAAAACTACATTTCTCTCCTGAGTGAATATATGGGCAAGGAGAACATTAATAGTTCTTATGATGAAGTGTACAATGAAGGTTGTGTGTGGCTGAGTAAAAATGAAGAAATTAAAAACTAAATTTCTAAAATAAATAGTTTCAGTGAATCTTGAAGTCTTTTTTTAAAAGGAATATTTTGGCCCAAATCTATTTACCCCTCTAGTGTCCAAAGCAGAGAAAATGCACAGGTTGGACATTTGAGAAGTTTGGTTTATATGAATATTTGTGGAAAAGAAATACAAGAGGCTGAACACAGTGGCTGCCTGTAAGGAAGATTACTGTGTAGTCTGGAGGAAAAGAATATAATTAGTGGAAGTTTACTTTTCACTTTCTTCCTTTTATTTCCTTTACACATTTATATCATGTGTTTTTGTTACTTATTTAAAAATAAATAATATAGAATTAAGTTATAAACAGTTGCTATAAAGTGTTGGGATGTCTAGGTAAGTGCCTATAACAAAATGGAAATCATAAGACAATCACTAACTGCTTTTGTTTAATCTCAGATCATAATCAGTTTTCTATGAATTTGGCATTCTTATTTAATTTTACAGATGAAAAATTAAGGCTTAGAGATACTTAGATAACTTATCCTGGTTTAAGACTGAATTCATACCCTCTGCTCTTCCAATGGGCAATTGAACTAAACAATCACTAAGACTTCTTCCAAAAATGTCAACAATATTTAAATATTCATTAAATATTTATTAGTTCTTTCCTCTAAAATGCCTTCATTTAGAGTCATTGGTCTTCATTTTCCTAATCTAAAAATCAAAGGCAATGTACCCCCTAATTTTTGACAAGCATCAATGCAGGAATACACACAGGCCAAAGCCTGGTTGTGACTTTTTATGAGTCATTTTGTTAGTCAATTTATGGATTTTCCTCGTAGCCTCCTTGGTTTACATACCCTCTATACACATGCCTTCTTTATTTGGAGTTCTAAAGTGATTTAAGTGTCTTTCAATGATATTAAACTATCACTTAAGTGGTATATACCAGCAGTCTCTAACATTTTGATACCAGGGACTAGTTTTATGGAAGATAATTTTTCCACTGGGCATGAGATTCTCAGAAGGAGTGCATAACCTAGATTGCTTGTATGTGCAGTTTACAACAGGGTTCCTACTCCTATGAGAATTTAATGCCAATGCTGCTGTGACAGGAGACAGAGATTAGGCAGTGATGGGAGTGATGGGAAGAAGTTGTAAAAACAGATGAAGCTTCCCTTGAGACCTGCCACTCACCTCCTGCTATGTAGCCCAGCTCCCAACACACCATACACTGCTGCCAGTTCATGGCCCACCGGGTGGGGACTGGAGGTATATACCATCTCAACTAGGTGATGATTTTCTTTTAGTTGCATATCTAAGATTTTATAGATAAAGAGGTATTAGACAGATACATATGAATCACCTACTTACATGTCTGGTATTGTATGAGGCCCTGGGATGAATAAATTAGCATTTGAAACTTTTGGTTCATAGTAATTCTTTGTCATTATATCTTTGACTGTATACTTAAATTATATGGATAACTTACAAACTTTAAGATATTACTTGACTATAAATTCTTTCTGTCTCCCTTTTACTTTCATGGTAGAAAACCACAGTGATTCTTTAAGCTGGTATTGATGAATTGAACCTATATGGATTTACCTTCAAGGTGGTAAAGAAATCTTTTCAAAGCAATTTCGGACCTCTTTTTCTGGAATGACCATCAGAGCTGTCCTCATACCAGGTGTGACATTTTGATGTGCAAGCTCATCCTCAAAAGGTGCTTTGAAGGGTGGACATCAGTGCATAGCTTTCCCAGGAGAGTACTTGGAAGGTGACCATAGTCATACTCAGCAATGAGGTATGTAGCACTTTTTCTAGGATGAGTTTGCAAACTTAATTGTCTGACCTTGTATGTGTTATGATGCTCAGTTTTATACCCCTCTTGGTTGTGCATGTTGATCTCAGCATCTCAATTTTGCTTAGTGCCAACCTCAGTCCCAGAATCTATGGAATCAGTCGTGTCATAGACCAGCCACGACACACGGGTTGTGGTCTATGGTCTGTACTTCCTTGTAGGTCCGGTGGCGAGAGGAAACTGGAGAATTATTAGTAGGAGTCATGGAATATTAGTATAGAGAAATAATAGACACAGACAAAGAGATAGTTTTAAGAGCAGCAGGGCTCGGGAAGAGGCACACACTTCTTCAAGAGGCTTCCAGGATGCCACCCTGAGGGTCAGGCTAGCTCTGTATGTAGTTCATACATCAGTGTTATGGTCACAAATCTCATGAAAGCAAGGCAAACAATTCCGTCAAGGTTCTTGCCGCGCTTGCATTCCTTCTAACTAGACTAACTCTACAGCTGATTACCTTAATTGCAAGGATTTACTTGTTGCTTTTTACTGCTTCAAAGTATAATGGTCTTAAGGTAAACAAAGTCTTGATAAGGAAACCAATCAGAGGCCGACTCAAGGACCAAATCTTAGCCAATCCACAGTCACACATCACAGATGTGATGATTTAATACTCTGACAGCCCTGTGTCCAAACAGATAGACTCCTCTGGCCCAATCAAGGTGACAGAAGAAAGGAGATCTTTCCTCTCCTTATCTGGTGCAGAGGAAGTCTTCCTGAGTCGGACCAAGTTTAAAGAATTCATTCTTAACTCCGCAAAACCACTCCTGAGAGCACACAGCCTTGCCCTGGCAGAAAGCAGCTTCAAAGCCTCCAGCCAGCTGTGAGGGGAGGAGGATATAAAACATGCCAGGCTGCAGAAATATTAAAGTGATAGGATCTGGCACTTTGTGCTTAGAGCCCAGAAAATCAGCCAGAATCGAAACACTCAGAACTGTCTCCCTTTGTCTAGACTTTGTTCTCTATTCCTAATAGTATTTCTAATCTGCTAATAATTAATAATTGAGTATTAGTTTCAAACTTATAAAATCCTTATTACTAGCAATGCAAGCACATGAAGATATGACTCCTCCCTTAAGTCTTCCCACATGCACCCTTTTCTGCTGCAAAGCAAAGCCCACAGCCTGAGGTCTATTGCACGCCAGCACATTATGAGCTCTGCTGCTGCTCTTCCCATTTGGTGATATGAAGTTAAATTTAATAGCTTTCTTGTTCAAGACAGAGCCACAGGCCCAAGACAATAAATTATTTCTGGAACAGTTATTCAAGTCCAAGGTTGTGCAATATGCTGTTTTTTAATATTAATATAATTTACCTGGTTTTAAGCCAGCATTATATTCAAGAACAGGAGTGAAAGTGAATATGGGCCCAAAAATGTTCAAGAGTAAGTAATTGTCTGATCGTTAAGTTGTGGGAGGCCTAGATATTTCATATCCTGAAATAAATGAGGGGATCTTTTATTAGAATCTGTGCACTCACCTTTTGTGCACAGATTATTAGTGTTAAGAATCAGTTATAATTTAGAAAAAATAAAGTCAAGTATTTATGTGGTTGCAAACATTGTGAGAATGAAATAAAATTGTGAAATAATCATTCAAAATAAAAGGTGGTTGGTGCCATCCCTGTCAGCATTTAGAAAATTCTAGAATGGAAAGAGATTTCTCTCATCTAAGCAGAGATTTTGAATGGGTTACATAAGCTTTATCATTTATCGTTATTGAATTCACTTTGTCATTTTTCTTTTTTTTTTCAGCCTCCCAAGTGCCTGAGACTATAGGTGCTCCCCAAACCCCTCCAAGGCTAGTATAGTATTTTCATTTAGCAGAGTCAGGAGGTCTCAATCTTGCTCAGGATGGTCTTGAACTCTTGAGCTCAAGCAATCCACCTGCCTCAGCCTCCCAGAGTGATAGGATTATAGGTGTGAACTACCTTGCCTGGCCTTCTTTATCATTTTTATGTGAATTGCTGACTCTTACATTTATTTTCAAGTTGTTTTTAGCTTCTGTACTAAAAAAAAAAATGATTTCTGTCATTAATTGAAATGTTCAAAATAAAGGGTGGATACTAGGGTTTATTTTAATCAAGTTATATGCAAGTTTTTTTTTTTCCAAATAAAACTTCCATTTACCTATGTTAGATTGTAACTATTTTTTAAATACTTCTGAGTTTTCACACTTATTTATACACATTTCCTTAGCAAACAAAAGCAAAATGTCTTATTTATACTAAAATAAAACTAAAATTAATTCAATAGTGAATTCTTTATAGTATGTGTATACACACCCAATATAGATAGATAAATTCAGTAGCAGGTGGGTGACATTAACCATAAAGACTATCTGGAGCACATTTTATTTAATAGAACTTATCTTGCATTGGAATAAAAAAAAGATACATGGGTAAATATTACATGCAAATAAATGATATATATGTGGATAAAATCCATGTGGATTTATAGCAAAAGTGTCACTACCTAAAATTTCTAGTTGATCAGCCTGTGAAGATTAAATTGGGTTCTATTTAATTTTTTAAGAAAATAATTGGGCAGCCAGTAGAAACTTCAGGTTAAAGATTTTTATTTGTTACTCATATAAAGATGTTTATGTGAGTGATATAGAAAACCTATACGATCAGCATCTTCCTGTATAAACTCTGTGATTATACTTCAGTGCTTAATGTGAATATGTTGCCAAATACATCAAAAGTACATTCTGTCATTTAAAAAACATATTTTAGCTATTTGAAAAATAATGAATCTTGCTGCTCCTCTCTCTTTTCCAGATTGAGTACTAGAGATATAAATGGAAGGGAAGAAACACAAAGCATCGCATTTTTATATAAAACATGAGACATTTTTACTGGAAAAATAACCAACTAAACAAAAACAACTCATGTATCTCAAAAACAAAAGTAAGCTTATTGGAGTTAAAAGAAAGTTCCCATGGGTAAAATTTTCCATTGAGCAATGTAAAAAGAAAATCTGGTCGTATGTCCCTATATCCTATTCTATCTTCACCCTGACATTTCACTATTTAAATTGCTTTTGCAAAAGGAAATATTGAGCAAACACTGCTGAGACTGCTGAGTTTATCTGTGTATGGCGTTCATTATAGTGGCCCGATTTGGCCTCCCTTGCTTCAATAATGAAGTTTGCTGTGGTCAGTGGAAATAGATCGATTGGTTTATAGAAGAGACAACTGTGTTTAAGACAAGTTATACAGATAGCTTGGAAAATGCCATTGAAAACTGGTCAGGACCAGAGAGGAACATACCATTTTAGACTTGTAGGGCACAACCATTGTTTCTTTAAGAAGAAAATTAGGATCATAATGAGGGATTGATGAGACTATTCATTCTTTGTCCAGAGAAAAAGGGGAGAAGATAAAGAAGGCAGCAAGGGAGTAAAAAGGAGGTAAAAGAAATAACTGAACTGGATTTTCCATTAGTAGCCTGAATATAACTTGTTAATAAGATGACAAATAAAACCGTATGAATCGCGCCACAAAACATGATCAGCTATCCTAGCCCACGCTACCTTTCTTCTTCTGAAATCTTCTAGGGCAGCGTTTCTTAAACTGTAGTCCTCAGGCTGACAACATTAGCAAGCTTTGGTAAATTATTAAAAATGGAAATTGGTGGGCTCTACCCTAGACTTTTCAGACACTGTGGGGCAGGCCCTCTAACTTGTATTCTGTCAAACCCTCCAAGTGATTCTGAGGAATGATCAAGTTCGAGGGTCACTTCTGTAGTACAAGTTACCTACATAAAAGATAATGAAGCACATAATATATGTTTGTCTTTGTTTTTAAATTTTTAAAATTGTTTATGCATTAGGTTTATACCCCTATCCACATAAAAACTTCCTAAAGGCAGGATGTATAATACAGCTCATGACCCAAAACCTTATCTCAAGAACAAAGTCCTCATGATTGTTCTTCAAAAATGGAATAAAATATTGATAAGTGTTTTCATTGTTAGAGACCATAAGGAATTCTGTGCAAGGAAATGTCATTCACTCTGGGAATCTAATTGTTTAAAGTATGCTTTGTTTTGTTGAAGGACATAAGATATTTTCATAGGAAAGTTTGTCTTCACAACAAATAATTGAATAATTATTGAATTATTCACTCAAATGGAATAATCCACTCAAATTATTCACTCAATTGAATAATCCACTCCAAATTAGAAGCATTTACCTTAATGTACTAAAGAAAACACCTCTATTTTATTGCCCACAATCAGAGACAACGACATTTTTCCTTATGATTTGTGCTTTTTATTCAGAAGCTTTAAAGTGTCTAGCGTGGCTTTCCTGGATATTAATAATTTCTACCTGGCAGCCACAATGTTCTCTTCTGTCAATTTTCAGTCTCAAAGGTATTTTTTTCCTTGCCTTTTTCAGTTAAGTAAAAGTAATTCATCCTTTCAGTGCCTGAGCACCTTCCACAATCTGAGTAGATCCCATCAACGCTGCTGACCTATGACCAGCCTTTTTGTCTGTGTTCTCTTTATGATTTTGAGATATAGAATTTTTGCCACGTCTACAGATTCTACAGAGCTTCGTTTTTATAGTGGGAAGACATTCTATTCTTGGTATCATTCTTCAATGTTCTTTACTCTGTTGATAAATTTGGCCTGTCCACCCAACATTCGTAAGCCCACAGGTTCTTCAAAATAGTCATGATAAAGCAAACCAATAATACTGTAAGTTTTGATTTTCACATGTATGCTCAAATAAGTCAAGACAAATTTTCATTGTCTCAAATTAAGGATTTTATCAATATGGATATGAACCAGATACTTCTTTTTATCTGCAGAATGTTAAGATCCTCTTTCACAAATTCTACTGAAATTAGAAAAGGACAAATAACCCTCTTCAGAAAATGCACTTGCAATCTTTATATTCAGTAGTCCAGATAGGCCAAGGCAGGTCAGCATAATAAAGTTAATTCCTTTCATGACTCACCTTGGTTTCTTATTGGTTTTATCTTGATGCCATTGGCCTATGGACAATGAAAATTTTATGTAATAACTAACTGGACTGACAAGTATTTTTTTCCATGGTAATTTCAGTTTTAATTTAGATTTTCTTTTTTGGTCATTGTTCCATCCATAATTTTTCAGTCTGGCTGTAACTTGCTATCAGCTTTTATTTTTGAAGCCTTTCATGTAGTTTTTATCTTTTTATCTTTATTTCTTCAACTCAAGTACTGAGGCTTTTAATATATAACATGTCAATCAGTTATACATCCGTTTAGGAGCCACTATATTCTTTTATGCTATCCTGTCCCTGTTTTAACTTGCACTCCTAAGGTATCATTCAGGTACTTACTGCCCCAAACCTGATAGAGAATGATACAAAGGGATAATAAATGTTTTCACTGCAAATAACAATATGCTTTTTCATCTATCTCTTTATGCTTTAAATTCCCAAAAGGTTGTGTATTTTACATTTCCTACATTAACTTTCAATTCCTCTTTTTTATAATAATGTCTGGTTTCATGTTCACAAACCATTAGAAACTACCTACTGGTTTTGCAAATACTTTCTATTATTTACTCAGAATATGTGTTTCATGACATGTTAAAATATCTATTTTATAAAAATCTCACATTCATTTTTTAAAGATTTTGACTCTGGGTCAAAATATTTCCGCTATATAAAGTGCATGGTTACCAGGGCTTAGGGGAACATTATAATGTTACACATAACCTTTGTGCATATGTGTTTGTATGTTTGTCTATATGTTTTTTGTAAATGTGCATACATATCTAAAGAACTATATATATGTCATATTTTTCTCTGACACTTAAGGACTTCCACACGAGGATTATCTAGGCAACAGATCTTTCACTAGATTACAAGAATAATGGATAGTTTATTGACTTCTTCTCTCAACAGTGGTGGGCTTATCTAGTCAGCTTGGGTGACTATGAATTCATAAAAAATGATTCAAAGCATGTTGTAGGACCAAGGGGATAATTTCGGGCATGAATTAGGATTTAATATTTTCAAAGGAAATCCTTTCTATAAAACAAATACAGGATGCTCCTACTAAGTAGAACAAAGCTGTGTTCTTTACTGAATTGCTTTGGCTTTAAATACTTCACAATTTATTTTAAAGAAACACTTTTAAGAGAATTGCAGATTCACATGTGGTTTAAGAAATAATAGAGAGATCCCATATACTCTTAAAGCGGTTTTACTATGGTATAATATAACAACCAATATACTGATATATACCTTCAACTTATTCAAATTTTCAAGTTTTACACGCACTCAAGCGTATTGCTTGTGTACATCCACGTTTAGTTGAAAGCAAATTTATCATGTCCAAATTTACATGACCACCAACACAGACAAGATACAAATGATTCCATCATCAGAATCCTTCCTGCTACTCTTTTATAACCACAGCCACCTCCCTCCCTTTTATACCTCCCTAAATACTGACAATCACTAATCTGTCCAGCATGTGGTGTTATTGCCACTTTCTATTTTAGTTATTCTGATAGGTGTGTATTTGCATTTCATATGGCTGATGTTTATTTATTTATTTATTTATTTTGAGACTGCGTCTCCCTCTGTTGTCCCAGGCTAAAGTTCTCAGCAACCTCAAGCTCCTGGGCTCAAGCAATCCTCTTGCCTCAGCCCGCTGAGTAGCTAGGGCTACAGGTCCCCACCACAACACACGACTAATTTTTCTATTTTTTTTTTTCTTTTTTCGTAGAGACAAGGTCTCATTCTTGTTCAGGCTAATTTCAAACTCAAGCAATCCACTCACCTCAGCCTCACAGAATGCTAGGATTATAGGTGTGAGCCACTGTGCCATCCTAGCTGATGATTTTGAACATCTTTTTTATGTAGTTATTTGCTGTCTTATTTCCTCTTTAGTGAAATGTATCACAGCGTTTTTGCTCATTTTCTAAACAGATTGTTTGTTTTTTGTTTACTGTTGAATTTTGAGAGTGAAGCCTCCTGCTTCCTTGATGCTGAGTGGAGGTGGAGGTTAAGCTCCCTGGGCCTCCAGGTGACCCGTGGTGTGGGGTAGAAAAATACCAGCCGGATTACCTCACATCTGTGTGATTCCAGGTGAGAGTGCAGGCCTACTTCTACATTGGCCCACTATCAGGGGTGGGGTTTGGGAACCAACTAGTCTTCATTTGCATGACCTCATTCATTTGGTTTGCTGTTCGTAATGTGGAGGTTAAACTTTCCACTGGGTCCTGCGGACACTGTCCTGAAGGAATACTAACACCATTAGGCATGGAAGATTAGCTCCCTACTCCACTCCTCTGACTCAATTGATCAGGGGAATCAGAGCTCCACTTCCCGCCTCCACAAGGAGAGATAGTTCATAGTCAGCTTTCCGCTTGCTCATCTCTGCTGAGGACTAGTCAGCTTCTTTTGGTGTTGATCAGAGTTGGTCTTCGTGTTGGCGAGTCTGGTTTGGAGGCCTCAGCAGCACTCTGTCTGCAATATGTGGGAGGTGGTATGGATACCCAGTGAACGTCCCCTCTTGTCATTCCTCAAATCCTGAGGTCCCAGGGCAGCCCGCTGCCTTTCCACCATTCAGAATTTTCCTATAATTCCTTATTGCAGTTGTCTAGGATTTTTGAATTGTAAGAAGTAGCTGGGAGGAATGGGCCAATGTCAAAAAGTCCCTAATAATTTACTTTTCACTCATGGCAATTTTCAAGGAAATAATAAGTCAGAAAGATGTCTATTTTAAGCATGGGTGATAGTTCATGAGAAATTAATATATTTCCTTTGATCTTATTGACAAACCATTCCTTTTAGAAAAAATGTTGACTGAATTGTCATTTCTTTATAGCTGAATTGATAATGTAACTGACAATATAATATGGTTCTATCTGCCATTCTGACATTTCTTATGTCTGTTAATGCTCTAATGCTGATTTAGGGGGTTGTTTCTAGCGTACATTTAGAAAGGTTCTATTCAGGGATAATAGAGTAGCTCCTCTTCTACCCTACTGATAGATATGCATTGCATAAGTATTTAAATGCAGAATAATATTTTAAACATGTTTGATTCAAAACTTACCCCAAATAGGTTATCTTCTACATAGCACTATTAAAAGTGTAAAAATCAACTTGATCAAGTAGTAAATGAGTCTGTAAATCATTAGAGGAGTATAACTTTTCTACACCAAATCTCTAAACCAGAGTGGATCTAGTAGTATGCCATTACATGACTTTCAAGGTTAGTGAGAGGACTGTAAGGTCAATGTTTTAAAAGAATGATGGTTTTAACATTTTCAAGTTAACCTCCCCCGGAATACCTGTAGAAGTTCTGGGGAATCGTCCAATTAATTAATTTGAATAGAGTAGCACCTCCATAGTTGACCACCTCTCTACATTGACAACCTCCTTAACACGATCTAATTTTCATAGACTGGACATGCGCCACATGTACATATCAGTACTATAGGCTTAGTTCCTTATGTTGACCATCTCTGTATGTTGACCAGTGTAATATAGTCACTTGGATGGTCAAATTACAGAGGTCTTCCTATATCTTAAATTAGAATGTAAATTATCTGTAGTCACATGTAGGTTATAAACAATTTAAGCATTCTTTTTCTTTCCTAATCATCTCTTTTTCAAACACTTAAATTGTGTAGGCACCATGAACTTTGTGCTGTGCTATACAACGTGCTGGTCATGGATGGATTCAGGATGAGATAAGAACGTGACATTACATAAGACATGGTTTCTGACTATAGAGAATTAAGATTTCAGTGGGAAACACAGCTACGTAAACAAAAATACAAAAATAAAAATATAGTTATTGTAGAGTTTCACAGTAACTAAGAACAAACCAACAAACACATACTTAAAAATAACAGGTCAGTACAATTACAGGCGTCTCCATGCTTGAGAGAGGAAGTGGCACCTTGACAGAACAGAGAGAAGACAGGTGGATGGAAGAGAAAGGCAAAAATCTTCAAATACAAAAGAAAAACTGTTTTTGTTTTTTAATAACTAAAAAAATAATGAAAATAGAGCTTTGGCTGCAAAAGATCTTTCTTATTTTGAAAGAATTTTAGATTTATGGAAGCATTCTAAAGTTAGTAGAGATTTCTCTTATTATTTCACACAGATTCTGTTAAAGTTACCATCTTATATATTCATGGTACATTTGTCAGAATAAATTAATATTAATGCAATACTTCTAACTATACTACATATTTTATTTGAATTTCCTTTTTTTTTTTTTTTTTTACTAATGTGCTTTGTCTGTATAAATGCACTGTAGGATACTATGTGGCATTTGGTCACCATGTCTCCCTGCTCTGCTCTGTCTGTAATAATTTCTCACCCTATCTTGGTTTTTCATAACCTTGCACTCCTTACACGTACTGGCCTCAATTTGGGTTTGTCTGATGCTTTCTGATTTTTGGAGTATGAGAATGAATTCGGATGCACAATAGAACAGAGGTAAAATGCCCTTGTCACTATATCACACGAAGAAGTCCATGTCATTAGTAGGAGTTTTCCCTGGAAGTGCTAGCCAGGGTTACAGGGTAAGGGGATGCCTCCCAGGTTTCCCCACTTTTTGCTTTCCAAACGCAGATTGTTAAAAGAGAGTCACTAACCCTGTCAGTCTATACTCAAAGGAGAGGGAATTATTTACTCTTTACCTGCTGGAGAGAAGAGTATCAAAGAATGTGTGGACCTAACTTAATGGCGTTAGAGGAATTAATAAATATATCGGAGAAAACAACTCAAGTCTACCCACCTGTTGTGTTTCTCTTCACTGTTTTCACACACTAATTTTAAGCATTGTTCAATGGATCTTTACTGCGGCAAGAATTACCATGATGTTCAAATGGTGATTTTCTATCTTCCTTATTTCTTTTGCATTTATTTGGAATTCTTTCTTAAGGAGAGTTTGTCCCTTAAGAAAGTGTTGTTCCCCATATACTTATGCAATTGTTTATTTATATTAGCATGAATTTGAGGATATTTGGGGGACTATGATCCAGTACTGCCATTGTTTTTTTTTTGTACAATTTGTTTCATCTTTGGCATTGGGTGGTATTTTAGATTGCCTCCTATTTCCTTTTGCAGCACATTTCCATATATATATATATATACATATATACACACACACATACACATATATATACACACCTATGTATACACAGCCACGGATACCCACATATATATGCACACACATATATATATATTTATATATACTATTTTATATATATTTATCACGTCTTTACTTTCTAGCAATACAAGTCTCTCCAGGCTTATCTTATATTTTTCCTATACCACCTCTAAAATCTTCCATTTCTCTAGTAGGAAATTTTGGTTCTGTTTATTAGAGAATGACATTTAGTAAGTGATATCATAGCCCTAGATGTGCTCATTGCTACCCGGATGTTACTGCCTTTAGGACTTCTGTAGATGGAGCTAGGAAATACATGTATACATACTAACCCATGTATACACGTATAAACATTTGTATTTCTCTCTATATATTTTTGTCTATCTATACAGAGGGACATGTACAGAGGAAATACATCATGCAGATAGATATCTGGGGAAGAGCATTTCAGGTCATGGAAGTGCGAGTCTAGTGCCATAAGGTCAGAGCATGCTTGGCATTTTCAAGATACAGCAAAGAGGTTAAGGCATGTGAAGCTGAACATTAACAAAAATAGAGAAGTGATAGGAAGAGTGATAAGAGATAAAGATTGAAGAGGTATAAAGAAGAAAGCTAAGATTATTTACACCTTAGTGACTTTCTAGAAGTAATTTGGCTTTTACTGTGAGAGATACTTGAAGACATTAGAGGCATTTTAATAGATAGGTTACAGGATCTATTTTTTAAAAATAAACCCCACCATCTGCCATGTTGAGAAGAGATGGTAAGGGGCACAGTTAGAAGGCTATTACCAGGATTATTACCTAGCAGTCCAGGTGAGTGATGACCATGCCCTCACTTGGAAAGCTTACTAGAGCAACCAATGACTGAGACAAAACTAGGTAAGAATCAATGGAGAACTGACGTGTTTGGAATTGTCCATACAGAGTAAGCACATGGTGGGGGAGGGGAGAGTAAAGGGGAAATAGGAACAGAATATTATAAGCACATAAATCTGGGAGTCAGCATGAAAACTCAAAGCTTACACATAGATAGGCTCTGAAAAGGAAGAAGTGAAAGAGAAAAACTAGGGCAAATTTCGCTATACAGAAAACTAAATTAGATAAGAAAAACTTTAGCATGACTACCATTTCAGAAAATCCACACACTTTAATTAAAATTGATGGACACTCTTTCTCACTAACATGGCTGCAGTCAGGCCCATCTGTCAGGGTGGCACGACTGCCATCTACAAGAATTATGCCAGATTCACAGGCCATGGGCGCCAACCCAAAATAGTTTTGAAGATTGTTTTGATGAGGTAGAAATATACCAGAAATAGTACAGCTGTCCCTGGAACATTCCACCGTCAGTTTTGCAGAAGTTTAAAATTTTACAAAAAAATGTAAGCCATGCATAATTTATTCTGAACTGTTTAAATCCCTCAAGACCTGTAGAAATGGATAAACAGTCTTGGTCTTAGCTATTTCCACTAAGCCATATCATTTTAAGACATGCTTTTTTTTTTCACCATGTTGTGACGTACAACATGCAAATATTTCCATTTTATGTTTCTTTTGTACTTTGAATAGTCAGTACGTTATTGAAGTCCTCTGTCTTTCACCTGGTAGAAATAAAAAAGTCAACAAGAGTTCCTTCTGACACGGTATATATACATATAAATGTGTGTATGTATATATGTTCTACCTAATATATAATTTTATACATATATATGTTTTATCTAATAATTCAAAATTGATTATTGTTTTATTTTAGGGAATTCTCCAATGACAATTGTAAGCTAGTTACCGGCGTCCTATAGTGTTTTTGGTTAATCTGGTGATTTAAAACAAGTGTGCTGATTTTGGCCTTTATAATGTATTGTGATGTCATGTAAACTATATTTCTATCTCTATCTCTTTTCTAGCATATTTGGAGAGGAAGTTTGCCTCGTGCCCTTTCTGAACTGCCCACTGGGTAGCTGCTCTGCCTTGCCTTATCTGCTGTTCTCACATTTTTCTTGAGCCGTTGCTCAAGCCACTGCAATTCCCTACTAATGTTCTTCTGTTTCATGTTGCTGAAACTACTCAAAACTCCAAGCCAGACTTATTATGAATTCATCTTTTAACTTGTCCAATGTCAAGACATATATAAATGCAAATTCTGAGGTTAAATGGATGACTAAACATGTAGGTGATGAAACTTGACACTGCAAGTTGGGAGCTCACGGTAAAGGAAGATCATTCCTGCCCCGAGGGGTCATCCTGTTGCACAGACCCCTGTGATTATAGCTCAGTTTCTAGTCTTGTCTTGCTTCTCTTTCTCCAGGTTCGCTTCCTTCTTTGATTCAACTTTACCCAGGCCACCACCCACAGGCTTCTCTCTCTCCAGGCTCTCTACTTTACTTCTATTAGGGAAATCTGGGAGATATGAGATTCTCTCGGCAGGGTAATTCCCATACTTGGCTTTTCTGATTAAAAGAAATGATGCTGGTTTTAATAAGCTGGTCATACAGGGGTTGAGAAGTGTTCTAAGCCTTGTAATATTGTGAAAGCACCTCTGCAGAGACTGACGGATGGGTTGAATGAGAACTGTGGGAGAAAGATCACATGTCTCAAGGCTCATGTTGCATTGTTATTTTCCCTGAAAACCTGGAGGTCAGTTACAGAAAGAGAAAATAGTATAAAGAATAAGTGTCAGCAGGGTCTAATGTGGTGAAGGGAGTGTTATCTAGATAAGTTTCACTTTGCAAAGGCCTGTTAGACCTCTTCATGGAGATGTTGAATTTGCTACTGGAAAACCGAGTTTGGAGACATGTTGAGGGTGTGTGGTTTAAACGTCTTAGAGATTGTATGCATTAAGATCTGAAGACAGATAACATAAATGGTCCAAAACTGTAGAATTCATTCACTCTGGTAACTTGAGAAATTGGTGGTTTGTTTTTTTTTAATGGTATGTAATACTTGAGTCACCATACTCATGATCTTTGAGTAATTCTTCCCAGAAATTCATCATAATGCATAATGAAAACCAATTTAAAAAGTAAAGTACAGGCACACATCTTTCCCTTGTATCATTAGCTACATTCCTAAGTCACACAACATGATAGTATTAAGAGGAAGTAACTAACGTCAGCCGAATGAAGGGGCTTTATTACAAGTTACTGCACTGAGCAGAAAGCATATAGATAATCCTCTTTTCAAATACAATCTATTGACCAGTTGCTCATTATCTCTCCAGCATCATCCTATTCTATTTGAATCATCCTTATCAGTGTACACATATGCCACAATATCTCCCACTGTTTATAAAAATCCTCTTAAGCCCATACATCCTTCAGCTACCATGCCATTTCCACTCACCATTTGGTAAACCTGCTTGAAAGAGCTCTTTATCCTCATTTTCGTTTTTTATCCCTTTCTCACTGAAAAAGCAGTGTGATGTGCTCATGTGTCATACTAAAGTGGCTCTGCTGCATCCCTGGCAGCCCTTTAAATTGTTCATACAGAGATTGGCTTCTTCAACAAGATTCTTTGTTTCGGCCATCTCGATTAATGCTTTCCTCTATATTGAGCATGTTAGCAAGTTAACCTAATCCTATGGTGAGAAGGGTGAAAGTTCACGGCACTTTTCCCCTTTGTTAACTCTTCCCCATCATTACAGACCTTAAGTAAGATTAGAAGTGCCCAAATTATTGCAAGGATGCCTGAACTGTTATATTTTTAGGTGTGGATAATAAAATGCTTGCATTTCATAACCATTGTGATTATTATAATTAGTGGAACATGTGCTCTGAAACAGAGGGAATAAGATGCAATGAAGAAAATGTTATCCATGCCCAAGGAGCTCCCAGTTCATTGAAAAACTTGATGATAGAAATTCTCATTGGGGATAACATTTTTTTTTTGAGTAATCATCATGTTAATAATCCATCTATTGTTCAAAGATCACTTGTTGACTAGTGTTTCCTTGTTTATTGATTGAAAATAAAATTAATCCCTTGCATAAAGGCATCTCTGCCTGAGTCTTTCACAATCCTTTGAAAAAAAAGTAAATTCCTCAGCTAATAACACATTGTTCAAAGGCTGCTTTGATATTTTCTGATATTTGGAGGGGCAAGTTGAGAGACAGTGACTTATAAAATTACTACATTTTCATCTATACATTTATATAGTTTTTCTTTGTTTATAAAGTGTACCTTTTAAATATAGGTATCACTTGTTTTCATATAGATGTGCTGAAATCTTAACCCCCAATGTCACTATATTTGGAGATAGGGATATTGGGAGTTAATCAAGGTTAAATCAGGTCATGAGGTTAAGATCCTAATGGAATAGAATTGGTAGCCCTGTAAGAAGAAAAGAGAAGTATTTCTCTTTCCATGTGCATGTACCAAGGAGAAGTCATGCCATCAAACAGTGGAATGGTTGCCTGGAACTAGGAAGAGAGTCCTGACCTGGACTCCACCACACTGGAACCCTGACCTTGAACTTGTAGCTGTCAGAACTGTGAGAAAATAAATTTCTATTGTTTAAACCAACCAGTCAATGGCATTTTGTTACAGCCGCCCAAATAACCTAAGACAAGGTGTTAGGCTGGGCTCTAATTTTATTTTTTCCAAATTGGTAGACTTGTATACCAATACTTGTACTAGTATTAATTACTGATTTATTTGAATCTTTGTTTCTCTTTTGCACAATTGCATCACATATTAATCAAGATTTATTACACTATTTTAACATTAGAATGAGTTTGTCATGTAGGGAAGTTCTTTTTGGAATCTTGATTGCAGTTCATTGAATTTATAGAATGATATGGTAGAAATGAAATATTTATAATACATATTAATGCATTCTTCCCAGATAGGGGCTGTCTAGGTCCCTCTATTTATTTTCCTTTTTCCTTTTTCATAATAGAATTCCACAGTTTTTAGTTTATTAAATATCCTTCAAGCACTTTGGTATATTTATTTCATAAAACACATAATTATGGAGCTATTATAAATTATTTTCTTGCATTTATTCCAGCATATTTTTTGTGTGTCATTGTAAATAGTACATACATATATTGCCTTTGTTTTCCTCATCCAAAACATTTCATATTTTGGAAATTTAAACCACTCAACTTTATGAATGTAAATAATAATATTTGTATTTTTTCTCAAAAGGTATGTCAATTTTAAATGACAAGTTTGTCTCCCCAGTAACTGTTTTGTCTGGGTTATTACTGAACTTTTCACTGTACTATGTCTTTTCTGATTCATAGACCTATAATTATTACCTTTACTCATTTTTGTTTAAATTATAATCATGAAAATTATAATTTAATTGATTCAAATTAATTACTCAGCATGTATTTCTATTAAGTCTATTTTTTCTATTCTTAGCTATGTTTGTTTTTTTATTGAATGATAGCATTTACATAAATATTTTCATCTGATAGAACACAAAGATTAATACCCTTGGAGTTCCTGAAGGACAAAACATGAAAATATTAATAATGTCTTAGTCAGTTCATGCTCTGTCATTTTGGACCAAGATAATGACTGACCATATCAGAAAAATAAACATTAAACAAAACAAACATGGAGTTACTAATCAATGGACATAAAGTGTTATTTGAGCAAGAGAAATAAGTTTTGTAGAGTAACTTTATAAACATGTACTTACAGTCAACAAAAACATGTCAAAAATACCACAATATGATTTCAAAAATAAAATAAAAAATGTAGAAAAATAAGAATATGCAATGTCAAAAAGTAATACAAATTATTTTGAAAAATGCAATTGTTGTATATTGTACTGTAACTTTACCTAATTTTCCACAAGTTCTGATGGATCAATTGCATTCTCTTAAAATACAATAGAAGCTTGTATTTTTTAGGTCAAATTAAAAATACTTTAAAAATTTTTTAGAATTATTTTTAGAAGCCAATGGCAGGAATTACACTATACCAACCAATCTATATCATCCTATTTCTTCCAAATGTTTTGTTTTCTATTTCACCTATTTAAGTCTGAGAATTATGAACAGAAACTTCTTAGTAGTTCAAGTCAATTAGGTAATCAAATCATTTAGAACATAAAATCAACTCTTTGAAATGTATTTTAAATAATTTGACTGTTTATCTTAGTGTGATACATTGTTGTAATAGGCTAAATGGATCAGACTTCTTTAACATTAGTTTCATATATTAAGAAAGAAATTATTAGTCACATAAAGTGACTAATTTCAATGTACAATTTGGCTTCACATTCAAGTGTGTAGTTTTTTCTACTGAGGCTGGGCAGGTGACTCCCCAGCCAGATCGGCGGAGCTGAGGAGGCATCTGCCACTTCCATCCTGGCCATGTTGGTTGCAGCCACCGGTGGCAGAGGAATCAGAGGGCTGGAGGGTAGGCAGAGGGATCCACCTGCAGGAGGATCTAGTAGCAGGAGGGGCCAGACAACTGCTGCAGGGACACCAGCGCCTTAGTGTCTCCCTCTCCTTGTACTGGCAGCCTGAACAGGAACACCAGCCCCCAACCCCACCCCCTTTTCCTAGGCCTGGTCAATTTCACGTAAGGTTTTTTTTTTTTCTTTTTTTCTGGTTTTTGGCGGGTCTGGGTTTGAACTGGCCACCTCTGGCATATGGGGCCTGTGCCCTACATCTTTGAGCCACAAGCACAGCCCAATTTCATGTAAGTTTCCTAGGCCTGGGAATGAAAGGGACTGTATCCATTAATTAATGCATTCATTCACCTTGCCCCAGCGGAAAGGACTGTATCCAATCATTTGTTACCAAGTCTTGGTCTAATGTAAAGGAGTAGGGGGGAGGGAAGGGGAGAAGGGGGGAGAGAGAGAGAGAGAGAGAGAGAGAGAGAGGACTTTTTCTTCCCAATTGGAAAGGAATTTTTTTTTTCTCTGTTAGGAGCTTTAGTGTTTTGGTTTTTTTGTCTGTATTCTTTTCTGTAAAATAAATCCTATCTTACCACTGATCTGTGGTCCGTGGATTCATTCTTCAAATTACCAAGACCAGGGACCTACTGAAGAAGAAATTCCAGTATCACTACTGTGATGTGTTCATTTCTGCCATTATTTTGTATATCATATAAGACAAAAAATACTAGGAATTAAACTAAAACAATGTTTTCTCTTATGTATACTTTGTATTTCATTGTTTTTGAAATATATTGTTTGGATATTGCTATGTAAATTTTAAAATATATTATTAATTTAAATTATATAAAGTAAAATAATAGTAATACCTTAAATTATTTATAAGTTTTGAGCTATCAACATCTGTTGTTCCTCCAAAATATTTTGTATGCCATTAAAAGAGATAGTTGATGTAACATTTCTGAAGAAATCTATGAGAAAAAACTGAAAATAAGTGGTTTGTTTTTCAGTTGGCTTTTCAAGTCAGTAGATCAACTCTACTTTGTACTCATGCTTTAGAAATGTTAAATGATATGATTGTTGCATCTCCGTGTCAGCATCTACAAAAATTGGGGTCCTAAGTTATTTTTCTCCAGATTTCTTCCAATGCACTAGTATTTATTCTGAAAATATGGATGATAAAACTTTTGCTATTTGCTTATGCACAGGCAATGATAACTCATTAAAGATTGCCATCCAATCCACTTAATATTGTAAGATGCAATCTATTATAGATTGTGTGATGGTTAATTTTATTTCAACTTGTCTAAGCCATGCTGTCCAGTTATTAGGTCAAACAGTAGTGTAGATGTTGCGATGAAAGTATTTTGTAGCTATGATTAACATTTATGATCAGTTGACTTTAAATAGATTACCTCCATAATATGGGTAGGGCTCATCCAATAAATTGAAGGCTTTCATAGCAAAAACAGGTTTCTGGAGAAGATGGAATACCGCCTGTCTCATGTGCTGGCCAGCCCTACAGATTTATGGCTTAATACTTCAACATCAACTTTTAGCTGAATTTTCTGGCTGCTAACCTGCTTTAAAGATTTCAGACTTGCCATTCTCTATAATTGCATGATTCAGTTCTTAAAATCAACCTACCTCTCTCTCTCTTTCTCTCTGTCTATCCTCATTGCTATTAAGTACAATATTGATTGAAAATTCATGACAAGATTTGAGTCACTGAAAAAAAAGCCTTGTAAATCACATTTTTAAATAATTATGATAATAGAATAACATTGGAAAAAATTTTAAAATGATAAAAATTTCTGTAGGAAAACAACTTGAAAAACTATGTAATCTTCTAATAGTTGCACATTCTAGGCATGAATTATAATAGTATGATTTTTATTTTAGAATTAATGTTTTGCTGGCTCCAGACACAATTTATTGATATAAGATTTTGTCCACAAAATTTCATAGTTCCTAGGAATGTCTCACCTAGGTTCAATTTTAGATGTTAGTTGTTCTCTGGCCTGTGTGGGCATTTAGGGTCGGCATCTCTGTTCTGTCACTGTTGCCACTGTCCACTGGACCAAACAATGTTTCTGCTAAGGATACTGTAGATACTTCTAAGCTCACAGACCCACAAGCACTAAACTAGCTTTGTGGTCTATAGTTTCTCCAATGTGCTGAAGGTGTAAAGCTGTGCTTGGTTTGTCAAGAAGTATAAAAACATTCCTTTTCACCACTTTGATTAACACTTTGACACCTGGGAACAATGGAGTAGTCCTTGAGCCTCCCTGTTTCGTAGAGTTTCTGGTAGAAATGTCCCTCTTAGCTTTATCCAGCTACTTACTCTCACCATGAGACTCAGAGAAGAAAGCATACATCTGAGACAAGCACCACACTGATTTCTATTCTTTCTTCCATTCCTAGATGTCTTTAAGTGAATGCTTTCTATTCATCCATTCAGCCTAAGAACCATTTTATAATACTATTCTTGATAGATTTCCTACTTCATTAGATAGCCCTGTATGTGTATCATTTTCCATTAGGTTTAAGATGTAACTTACATAGAGTTGCCTAGGAAAAGTGCTCTTCCCAGTCCCTGGTGAACAAAATATTCTCAATGAATGGGTCCAAAGTTAGTGATCTGTGTGGAGACATTTAAGGGTAGACGCAGATAATTAAAATACAAATCGGTAAACAAACCACAAAAAATTGCAATTATTTCCTTTTAAATAAAATTCTGAGTTTAGATATATAGATATTCACATTATCCTAATGTCTCTTTATAAGCGTATCCTGGTGTATATTAATTTCTGAAGAGCAAGCATTTTAAGAAAACATATTTGATAATTTGCAGAGAAGAGCTTTGAAGACATTTGACTTTGAAGAATCTGTGAAATACAGAAATTCATCATATTGATGCAGGACAAGGTGGCACCACAACCTGCTGCCTTAGCCCTGGAGGCGTTGATGCCCCTGCAGCAGAAGGAGGGACCAGCTTGCTGGAAGGGCCGGAACCTGCAGGGGCCAGGCCTTGCTGTCTCCTTCACTTCTGACTGGTGGATTTCATGTTAGTTTCCAAGGCCTGAGAGTTCACTGGAAAGCTGGCTGTAACTGGCAAGACCCATGCCCTAAAAGTCAACATTGAGTGCAAACACCCCCCCACCCCCCCCCCCCCCGCCACTATGTAAACCCCTGAGCAGCAAGCCTGAGGACCTACCTCCAAGAGGGAGCAGGAGAGCTTGTTCCCCTCCTGGGTTCTCTCTCTGCTAGGAGGTTTTGCTTTCTGTAATTGTTGTAATTTTTGTTTCTGTAAATAAATCCTGACTTACCACTGATTTGTGGTCCCTCGATTCATTCTTTGAATTGCCGAGACCAAGAACCTGAAACTCCGCGGTATCAATATGTATTATATAATGCCATTAGAAAGATAAAGCAACAGCTTTTTATGAATTAAAATCTTTTGAGTGTGGGAATTATCAAGAGATGAAGGAGAAATGGGAAAGATTTTTTCCAATATTCATTTGCTTGTTCAACGTAAACTGAAGTGGTATGAATATTACAAAGCTAGCTAAATAAATCCACAATAGCCATGCAAAACAAGAATGAATGTTAGAATGAACTAGAACTGATAGCAGGGATGGTGTTAGCGCCAGCCACCCAGGAAGACCTGCCAAATCTTCTACATCTCCGACTGGGAGGTGTTGGTGCTGTAGACCAGGAGAGGCAGACCTGGAGAACCAAGAGTGGCAGAGAAGGTGAGCGCAGCAGAAGCCTGGGTCCCTAGTTAGTTAAGGGAGACCATGGCACCGCCTGCACTACTGCCGGAGCCAACCCCAGAACCACCCTTGAACTTAGAAAAGTCCCCCTCTGGCTGTATTACTCCCCTGTAATCATTTCACAGGCCCAAGGGTATTCAGGGTACCCATCATTTCTTTGGCCTGGTCAATTTTGTGTAAGTTTCCTAGGCCTGGATAATTTCATGAATTGACTATGTATCCATTCATTGATGCTTCATTCACTTTGCTCCTAACAGAAGGGACTGTATCCATTCCTTGATCCACTCATTCATCTTAACAGCAGAAGGGACTGTATCTATTCGTTTGTTACCAAGTCCCGGTCAGATGTAACTATAAAGGACCCACGTGACTACATATGTACCTAGACAAAGAACCCAGGTAGAGAGAGATTTTTTTCCCCACTTGAGTTTTTCTTTCTGCCTGAGGCTGTGGTGCTTTTTCTCTGTATTCTTTTCTGTAAAATAAATCCTATCTTGCCATTTAGTACGTGGATCCATTCTTTGAATTCCCAAGACCAAGGACCTACTGCAGAAGAAATTCCAGTGTCGGAACTATCAAGAAATTCCTGACAATTAAAAAAAAAATCTTGGTTATAAATGAAGAAAAAACAAAACTATAAAGCTGGAGAAATCATAGCCCAGGATGTTTATGCAAGCAAACTAATAGCAACAGTAATCCCCATATATTAAAGCAGTAGATATATAAAGGAGAAAATATCTGGGATTATGAAGAGAAGATGGGACTGACCTGGGAGTCCCATTGTGAGGTTCCTCCCTCTCACCTCCTTGCTGAGCCTGGGTATTAGCATTTTCAGCAAACAAAATCACTGAGTGTAGAGACTGGGGCGTAACTGGAAGGCAATGCCTACTGTAGGAACATATCACAAGTAATGGAAAGCCTCCACAAACACAAAAAATATCTGTACCAGTTCCTCATGTGACCCTGTTATATCTTATTGCTATTTTTGCATTCTAAGGCTAACCATAAAGGAAATAAGATTCAAATCCCAAAGATACAAAATCGAGATTCACTAAACTTTTGAGAAAAACCAGCAACAGGAAGAGAAGCAACTAAGTTAGCTAACATCTAAATAAAAAATACTAGACTAAGCAGAACACTTTCTGAAAGACTAAGAAAACTATTTGTCTTATTTATCGTTCATGGATTTATCCATGAAACCATGAAACCTTGATAAATAAATATTTAATAATGTTTCAAAAGTAGCATTTTTATAATCATGAAACAAATCTCAATAAAAGGACTGAATTGCTTTATTTCTAAAGTCTTATTAACCTGGAAAATTGGGGCAGACGTTTCTCCCTGAAATAACTGCAAAATTATATCTAGGAAATACAATGGAGCAAGTTTTAAATGATAGAGTATATAATTACAAATTTTAATGTTTATTTAACAAAAGCAGAGGGAGAAGTGAGTGTGAATGAATGGGAAGAAAAATAAAGTGAATTGAAATATACTATTGAAGAAATGCAAGCTTTCAGATGAAAAGGCTTACTAAACACCAGGCAGGATAAAAACTGTCTGGATTGTAGTGAATTTCAACACCAAGAATGAACTTAAAATCATTAAAGCTTTTAAAGATGTCAACAAATCTCAAAGGGCCCTATAAACTAAAATCAGAGAAGTATCTATCTTGTTTATTTGTAATATCCATAGGTACTAGATAATAAAACAATTGTGAGAAAGATGTTAAGAAAAAAACATTTATTTTTAAAAATCATAGCTGTGTACATTAATGCAATCATGGGGTACAACGTACTGGTTTTATATACAATTTGAAATATTTTCATCAAACTGGTTAACATAGCCTTCGTGGCATTTTCTTAGTTATTGTACAGAGTTAAAATAATTTATGGATGTAAAAATATTTTCAGAAGTGAAAATCAGAAAGTTTATGATGCTCTGATATTCTCTTAAAGATATCTTAAGAAAAGCTTTAAGTGAAACAGAAATGAATTAAAGAACAAAATGAACGTTGGGAATCCAGGGAATGTATCAAGGAAAGAACATGAAACAAATTAATTCTAAATGAATGTTAATAATGCTTATTAAAATAATAACAAGGGAGAAGATTGTATAATTATGTCTTTCTCTGATTGATTAACATGATAAAAACATTGATGAATAGCTTTAATTATTCTTTTTTCTTTTGAGTTCTGGTAATGAGCATACTTAAGCACTAGATCTTCCAGTGGTGTAAAGGAAGTACGATGAAAAGACACAATCTGTTCCCAACACAGACATACTTTACACAATAGTAAAAAAAGAAAAAATATATATTATTGAATAAGAATTAAACCATAATCTGATGTGCATAACAAATAATCTTGTTAAAAAGATTGTAAGCAGATAAAACCCATTACACACATGTTCATTCTCCTATGAACAAAAACTAGTTTCAAATATGAGGACTTGAAAGCGGACAAAGAGAAACAACTAAGTTAGCTAACATCTAAATAAAAAATACACTAAGCAGAACACGTGCCATGTGTAGTTCATCCTAATTTCACCTGGTAATTTGGGTGACTGTCAATGTTAATTAAAGGGCTTTATTCAAAGAAAAAGAAACTTCGCATATCATTATGACTGGAAGTAGTTTCACATCAAGGTACCTGGGTTGAACTTAGGCTCCTACTCTTCCCACAGAAACTGGGAGATGGGGGCACTATCTTCCTTAACAATCACATTTCAGAGAGGTGTCTTTCAGATCCCTAAGCCAAGGTAGGTTATAAAGCTAGCAAGAGGTTTACTTAGACTTTTAGAGGATTTCCATACAGGAAACATATTCTTCTTAGTAAAAAATCTCAAAAATGGAAATGAGAATATCCAATGTACTCAATACTAACATGAAAGCAATATATAAACAACTTCATGCCCACACAAAAGAAAAAACACAAGTATACTCTGGCAAGGAGAAGGGGAGAGGTGTGAGAGGGGAGGAGGAAGGCAGATTGGCAGCATCTCAACTAGTGTGCACAATGTGAGGTTATTCAGCATCCCTCTTTGGTGAAGGGTTCAATTACAACTTGAACTTTACCTTGGAAGCAAAAATAATGTAACCTGAACATATGTACCTCATATTAATCTGAAATTAAAAAACAAAAAAAGATTTACATACAGCTCCAAAGGATGGAGAATGAACTGGTAAGTCTTCTAAGGTCAAAGTTCCAAGTAAAATGAAGGAAGGGGAAACTTCCCTTATTTTCAGTACAGGGAATTAAGCATCTTATTTTTATTTGTATTTGTTCTCACAGGGTATATTTTAGCTAGATATCATAGAAATTAATATACATTTGCTTGTGTATCATTGCTTTCTTATTTTATTTTTTAAATTTTTAAAATACATAATAGCTGTATATATTTCTTGGGTATATGTGCTATTTTGATATTAGCATACAATTGTAATGATCAAACCTAGATGATTTGAATACTCGTCACCTGAAACAATTATTATTTCTTTGTATTGGGCACGTCCAAATCTACTCTTCTAGCTATTTTAAAATATGCAATAAATTACAGTATTGTCAAAACACTATAGTCACCCTCTTGGGGATTCATTGGGGCTACACAGAACCAGGTTACATTGACTGCCTTTGTTAGATAAAGACCCTCTTATAATTGTGTCCCACTCCCAAAAGGTGTACCACCACCTCCTGTTCTCCCGCACCCTCCCTCCTTCCCTTTCTCATCTCTCCCCATCCCCTACCACCCACCGTGTGCTAGGACTTTAGTTGTCTTTGTATCAGAATTGAGAACATAGGATTCTTGCTTCTCCATTCTTGTAATGCTTTACTAAGAATAATGTGTTCCACTTCCATCCAGGTTAATACAAAAGATGTAAAGTCCTCACCTTTTTTAATGGCTGAATAGTATTCCATTGGTATACATATACCACAGCTTGTTAATCCAATCCATTCCTAGATTAGTGGGTATTTAGGCTGTTTCCACATTTTGGCAATTCTAAATTGAGCTGCAATAAACAGTATAGTGTAAGTGTCCCTGTGGTAAAAGGATTTTTCTTCTTCTGGGTAGATGCCCAGTAATGGGATTGCAGGATCAAATGGGAGGTCTAGCTTGAGTTCTTTGAGGGTTCTCCATACTGCCTTCCAAAAAGGTTGTATTAGTTTGCAGTCCCACCAGCAGTGTAAAAGTGTTCCTTTCTCTCCATATCCATGCCAGAATCTGCAGTTTTGAGAATTTATGATATAGGCCATTCTCACTGGGGTTAGATAATATCTCAGGGTGGTTTTGATTTGCATTTCTCTAATAATTAGGGATGAGGAGTATTTTTTCATATGTTTCTTAGCCATTTGTCTGTCTTCTTTAGAGAAGGTTCTATTCATCTCTCTTGCCCAGTGATCTAAGGGATTGTTGGATCTTTTTATGTTTATTAATTTGTGTTCCCTGTAGATCCTATTTATCAACATTTTGTCTGAATCAAAATATGCAAATATCCTTTCCCAATGTGTAGGTTGTCTGTTTGCTTTGGTTGTTGTCTCCTTAGCTGTATAGAAGCTTCCCACTTCATTAAGGTCTATTTGTTTATTTTTAGTTGCTGTTGCAATTGCTACATAAGTCTTTCTCATAAAGTCCTTCCCCAGGCCAATAGCTTTCAGTGTTTTCACCACACTTTCTTTGAGGATTTTAATTGTTTTTTTTTTTTACCTTAGATTAAAGTCTTTTATCCATCTTGAATCAATTTTTGTGAGTGGAGAAAGGTGCAGGTCCAGTTTCAGTCTTTTACGTGTGGCTATCCAGTTCACCCAGCACCATTTATTGAATAGGGATTCTTTCCCCCAGTGTCTGTTCTTGTTTGGTTTATCAATGATTAGGTGGCTGTAAGATGTTAGTTTCATTTTCTAGTTTTCTATTTGGTTTCTATTTGGTTCTATTTGGTTCTATTTGTCTATGTCTCGATTTTTTTTGCCAATACCATGCTATTTTGATCACTATGGCCTTGTAGTATACCCTAAAGTTTGGTAGGCTGATGCCCCTGTCTTTGTTTTTATTACTAAGATTTGCCTTGGCTACATGAGTTTTTTTCTAGTTCTATACAAAGTGAAGAATTATTTTTTCCAAGTCTTGAAAGTATGATGTTGGTATTTTAATAGGGATAGTATTGAATCTGTAGTTTGCTTTGGGAAGTATAGACATTTTAACAATGTTGATTCTTCCCAGCCACAAGTATGGTATGCTCTTCCATTTGTTAATATCCTTTGCTATTTCTTTCTTAGGAGTTCATAGTTTTGTTTATAAAGGTCCTTCACCTCTTTTGTGAGGTGTATTACTAGGTATTTCATTTTCTTTGGAGCTACTGAGAAGGGTATTGTGATTATCTTGGCTGTTATTGGCGTATACAAAGGTGTACTGATTTGTGGACATTGATTTTATATCTTGAGATGTTACTGTATTTTTTTTTTTTTTATCATTTCCAGGAGTCGTGTGGGTGAGTCTTTGGTATAAAATCATATCATCGGCAAAGAGGGAGAGTTTCAGTTCTTCTGCCCCCATTTGGATACCCTTTATTTCCTTCTCTTGTCTGATTGCATTGGTTAGAACTTCCAGCACTATGTTGAACAGTAGTGGCGATAGAGGACACCGTTGTCTTCTTCCAGTCCCAAGGTGAAAAGCTTTCAGTTTTACTCTGTTCAATATAATATTAGCTGTGGGTTTGTCATAAATGGCTTCAATCAGTTTAAGGAATGTGCCGCCAATGCCTATATCTTTTAGAGTTCTAATTAGGAAGGGATGTTGAATTTTATTGAATTCTTTTTCTGCATCTATTGAGAGGATCATATGGTCTTTGTTTTTGCTCCTATTGATATGGTGAATTATGTTTATGGATTTGTGTACATAGCTCTATTTTGAATCTATTAACCAATATCTATTTATCTATTCCTCTTAATTGTCTATTCCTTTCCCTTCTCACTCTCTGGAAACTACCGTTCTATTCACTACTTTTAAGATATCAATTTTTTTAACTTCCACATATGAAAAAGAACATGCAGTATTTATTTTTCTATGGCTTATTTCATTTAAAATAATGTTTTCTGTTTCCACTCTTGTCATTGCAAATCACAGTATTTTATTGTTTTAATGGCAGAATAATATTTCATTATATCATATACAACATTTTATTCATCCATTTATTTGATAATGGACACTTTCCACAGAAAACATCAAATTGAGTGGGGAAAAAACTGAAAGCTTATAGGATTTGGAGCAAGACAAGATGCTTGCTTTCACCACTTTTATCCACCATTTTTATCAACAAAATTACCTAGTAGAGCAATTAGACAAGAGAAAGGCATGAAATACATCCAAATTGGAAAGGGAGAAGTCAAATAGTTCTTGTTTGCAGGCAATATTACCTTATATCTAAAAAAACCCTTAAAGACCACCAAAAATATATTTCAGCTGGTAAGTCAGTACATTTTCAGAATGCAAATTGGCATAGCAGTTATATATGCCAACAGCAAACAGTCTGAAAAAGAAATCAAGCATACAATCTCATTTTTAATAGCCACAAAAAATAACATGAAATATCTCAAAATAAACTTGCCCAAAGATGTGAACAATATCTACAGTGAAAACCACACAATAATGATGAAAGAAATTAAGAAGACATAAAAAAATTCTTTGTTCTGATATCCCATGTTCATGGATTAAAAAAAAAAAATACTGGGGTGGTGCCTGTGGCTCAAAGGAGTAGGGCACCGATCTCATATGCCAGAGGCGGCAAATTCGAACCCAGCCCTGGCCAAAAACTGCAAAAAAAAAAAAAAAAAAAGGAAGAAAAAAATACTGTTATGTCTCCATACTAGCCAAAGCAATTTACAGAATCAGTGCAAACCTTATTAAAATACTTATGATATTATTAGCAGAAATAGAGAAAATAATTCTGAAATACCTAGACATGAACCACAAAAGACCTCCAGTAGCCAAAACAATCCTAAGGAAAAAGAACAAAACTGGAAACTTTCTGCTACCTGACCTCGAGTTATACAACAAAACTATAGTAACCCAAACAACATGGCACTGGCACAAAAACAGACACATACACCAATGGAATAGCATAGCGAATCCAGAAATAAATCTACACATTTACAGTAACTTCATTTTTGAGAAAAGTGCCAAAAACATATATACGAAAAAAGACAGACTTCAATAAATAGTGCTGGGAAACTTTTATATTCAAAGTATAAGTGATTCACACATGACCATTACAGTATTAGTATATTCTGAGTTGGTCTGTGTACTTGTTTTAATTAGTGTGTTTTATGCTTTCATATATTATTGTGTTACTAATAAATATTCTTTTTTTCTCAGCTTGAATAATTCCTTTTAGCATTTCTTGTAAGAAAGTTCTGGTTGTGAGAACTTTCTTAATGGTGGTAAATTCCCTCTACTTTTTGTTTTCTCTAGGAAAGACTTTTATTATTTTTCATTTCTGGGCACAGATGTGCTGCTGCAATATTCTTGATTGGAAGGGTTTTATTTTGTCAGGACTCTCAATATATTATTTCACTCTTTTGTTGTTTCTACTGAGAAATCTGCTAGCCTTATCAGAACTTTTTCCTTAATTGTTATCAGCTTTTTTTCCTTCTTAATGCTATTATATCTTGGTGTAATCTTTTTAGATGTATGTTTAGCATTTCTGTACTAAGATTTTTTATATTTTTCAAGTTTAGAACTTTTCCCACTATTATTTGTTTCTGACATTTTTTTCTTCTCCATTTTCAAGTCATATGCTCTTTTGATGCTGTCCCCTACCCTGTAAATGTTCTTTCTTCCTTTTCCTTCTTTGTTCACTACTGACTGTATATTTTCTAATAAGCAGTCTTTTAGTCACAATTACTTTTATCTGCTTGACCATTCTATTGTTGAAACCCTCTAGTTTACTCATTGTGTTTTTCAGGTCTAGAATTTTTGTTTTAAATATTTTACTTTTCCTGTTATGGAATATGGTACTAAAAATATGTAAGTAAAGTTACACATGGAATATTTTTTTAAGCTGTTACAACATTAACTCAAGGAAAGATATGAGCCAAGATTGCAAAAGAGCTATGTATAAGAATACAAAATAGGCTCGGCACCTGTGGCTCAACCTGCTGAGGCGCCAGCCACATACACCTGAGCTGGCGGGGTCGAATCCAGCCGGACCCGCCAAACAACAATGACAGCTGCAACCAAAAAATAGCAGGGCGTTGTGGCGGGCACCTGTAGTCCCAACTGCTTGGGAGGCTGAGGCAGGAGAATTGCTTGAGCCCAGGAGTTGGAGGTTGCTGTGAGCTGTGATGCCATGGCACTCTACCCAGGGCAACAGCTCGAGGCTGTCTCAAAAAAAAAAGAAAAAAAGAATACAAAATATAGGCGGTGCCCATAGCTCAGTGGACAGAGCACCAGCCACATACATCGAGGCTGGCAGGTTTGGAACCTGGTCTGGGCCTGCTAAACAACAATGATAACTACAACCAAAAAATAGCTAGGCATTGTGGCAGGCACCTGTAGTCTCAGCTACTTGGGAGGCTGAGGCAAGAGAATTGGTTAAGCCCAAGAGGTTGAGGTTGCTGAGAGTTGTGATGCCATGACACGCTACCCAGGGCAACAGCTTGAGACTCGGTCTCATTAAAAAAAAAAAAATACAAAACATAACAAAAATGAAAATAAGTATTCATTAATTATAAGGATACATATGTAGAAATAGTATACACGCATGAAGGAGTAAAATAGTGTAATTAAAATGAATAAATGAGTTATACATGTCAACATACGTGTATTTCAGATATATATAGCTAAACACAAAAAGCTGGTTACACAAACATACCTATAGTATGATAAATTTATATGAATAAAGGTCACAAATATTTTTATAGACTTAAGCAAATACAAATTGGGTACTGGGTAGATAAACATCAAATTCATAATAGTAGGATGTGGACTTGGGGAAAAATATTTTATAGAATAGGATTTTCTAGTACATATTTATGTAACTATGTAAACACCCAGCATAGAGGAAGAGAGAAAGAAAGCAATTATACATACATCAAAGGACTCAGAAAGCAAAGTCCTTGAGAGGGCAAGTGGAAAGAGATGATAACACAAAATAACTCAGTAAATGTAGCTGAATGAATGAGTAAATGAACCAATAACTGCCCTTTGGCAATTCCTCTGGATGGTTTGTATTTAACTACTTTTTAATTGTCCCAAATAATTAAAATCTTGGACCACTTTTCTCATGTTTATAAGTTCAACACAGTCTCTTTCTTTAAACAAACAAAAAAAGAGTATTCCTTTATGCTTGTAAAATACAATTAAGACCATAGCATTCTTTTTCAGCTATTGATGTATATATTTATTGAATACCCAGATTACAGTTGCTATTCTAGGTAGTGCAGAAATTGCAGTGAAAGTGCTTATGATAAATAACATAAAGAAAATCATACAGTGTTAAGAGAGAGGGTATGATGCAATGTTAGTAAGCATGCTTAAGCAAATCTTTAAAAGGTTACATATGAACAGTCTGTAATGAAGTGAGAGAGGGCATCCCATTTATCTAAAAAATTTACTTATTTCCTCTGAACTGTATGAAGGTCTACTTCAGTCTCCATATATCTGTGCAAAGACAGGATTATTGTATTTCAGATATTTTCTTTCACAAATTGCACTTTTCTCAGCCTTTTCCAGTTTTTTAAATATTGCAGATAGTAGAACACTGTACTTCCTTTATCTTGTTCAAGTTCTAAATTTATTTTAAATTTTAATTTAAGTACTTTACTGATGTTGTGAAGAATAGATATTTATCTCTTATATTAAACTTGTCCAACAAGTTAATACATGTTAGTCCAAAGTCTTTCATTAGCTAATGGAAGTGTTCTGCTATAATTCATCTGATTATCTCCTCTTAATTTTTTTTTTTTTTTTTTGAGATAGTCTCACTCTGTCACCCTGAGTGGAGTGTCGTGGTGGCATAGCTCACAGCAACCTCAAACTGTTAGGTTCAAGTGATTTTATTGCCTCAGACTCCCAAGTATCTGGGACAACAGCCATGCGTCACAATGTCTAGCTAGTTTTTCTATGTGTTTATTTGTTTGGGTAGAGATGGTGTCTCACTTTTCCTCAGGCTGGTGTCAAACTCCTGAGTTTAAGCAATCCTCTTGCCTCAGCCTTTCAGAGTGCTAGGGTTATAGGCATGAGCCACCATACTCAGCCTTTCTATTTGTTTTAATACATTAAAGAAATTTTGTTTTCTAATCCGCAATAAAATTTGCTCTTGAGCCAAGAATTCAATTCCTTTTAAGATCCTCAAGGATATTTTCTACCATCAGTTCTCTATTTTCTCCTTTCACCTGCCTTTTTACTTGTATTTTGTATTCTCTCTCTCTCTCTGTGTGTGTGTGTGTATATATATGTATATATATATATATATAAGCATATATGCATTTGTATATGTGTATACGCTTACAATTTATGTGATCATAAAGATCCTTTTATGATATTTTATCATTTCCATACAAAGGTCAATAGCATCATCTTTCCCACATTTATCTCATTTTATCTACTTTGACTTCTAAAATAGCTTTCTCAAGTTTACCAATTAGTTTCTAGTTACAAAACCCAAAATATTTCCATCATTTTTGTATTTAATAACCCAAATATGAGAGTGCTTTGGGTCTTCCCTTTTCCTTAAAACGCCTTTTTTTTCCTCTTGCGAACCACCGCATTTTGTTTTGTTTCTCCTTCTGTTTCCTTGTGGTAGATGTTTTACTTTCCTCTGCAGGTTTTTCTTTCTTCACTTCTCTCAAATGATGGTTTTCCCAGAGCTTTATTCTTGTTTGATTTCTTTACATAACTTTCCTGGGAAAACATAGGTAATCCCATAATTTCGAGTGGAAAATGATTTCACCGTTTATAGCTAATGTAGAGTGATTCCTGTTGAGCTCCAGCAGGATTTGAAATAACTTCATGCCCTGTAGGCACCTGGAACTAACAGGTAAAAATGAAATTGTGTCCCTACAGTCTTTTCCTTCAACCAAACCTGTTTTCCTCTCTCTTTCAAATTCATGGTAATCTATACTGTTCTGCAATTAGTTTTCAAAAAATCGCTTGGGTCCATTCTATATTTTCTTATTTTAAAACCTCAAATATAAATTGCACTAAATCGTGCTGATTTCTAATCAATTAATAGTGTTTAAAACTTTCTACTATTTTCAAAGCACATCTCTAATACATGTTGTCTTTTTCTTTTACTGGGGATATTTTCTGATCTGTGCAACACAGCCTCCAATATAACATTTATAAAACAAAATTAGTTACATCCATTTCTGCTAAACTTTGCTCAACTGTTACTATTCTATTCAGGTTAAAAATCTGAATTGCTTAGCAATCTATGCATATCACTTATTGATTATGCTGCCTGCCAATCTACACAATCTGATCTCTTTCTACTCCACCTCTTAAAAAATCATTCATTTTCACATTGAATGTCACTGGACATGCCACATTGGCTCTTGTTTATGTGTCATTCAACATGTCTTTAAACAGTAGCCAAGCATTACTTCTTCTTGGAAATCATTGCCCCCTTCTTTGCCTGGTGTCTTAATCTCTTCGTACTTCTATAACAAAATATCACAGATTGCATAATTTATAAAGACCAAACATTTATTATCACAGTTCAGGAGACCATGAAGACCAAAGAAAGGCACTTACAAGTTAGGGCCTGGAGCGGTGTACTGTTCAGGGAAGAGGAATGCTAAGTTCTCTTGTGTAGAAGGTAAAATAAAGAGAAACTTCTCCTATAAACTCTTTTTCTATTATCCTTAATCTTTCCCTGAGAGTGGAACCCTCATGATATAAACATTTCCCAAAAGGTCCTTTATCCCTTCATATTGCATTTCAGATTAAGTTTCCAACACATGGGTTTTAGAGAACAAATTCAGACCCTAGTACCTGGGTATCTCTTACTCATCCTATGCAACAAAGAATGGAAATACCTCTTCTGGGAAGACTTGCCTAGAATCTACTTGCTTCCATTTCTCATACCTTTGGTTTCCATAGTACCTTGGGAAAACCATTATAAAAGAATTTTTGCACAATATTCATTTTTCTTTTCTTTTGTTTTTGGCCAGGGCTGGGTTTGAACCCACCACCTCCCTGCTCCTTGAGCCACAGGTGCCACCCACAATGTTCATTTGTGTTATTTTTTTGCTCATGTTTCTGTGTCTTCCTATTATAGGTAGAGCTGTTTAATGGCACAAAAAAAATTTTAAAGCATTTTACTTTGAAATAATTTTAGGCTTATAAAAATTTTAAAAACATACTTCTTAAGTGTTTCTTCATGTTAAAATCTTTCCTAACACATATTTATCAAAACTCATAACTAAACTGAAGACTTTATTCAGATTTCCTCAATTCCTTCTCTAATGGCTTTCTATTTTGTATCTCTTAATGGTAATGCTTGCCTCCTATTTAGTTATCAGACTCCAGCTTTTTCTATCAGCTAAGTCACTCTAACCAACCCTCAATATTTCAAAAAGGTATTTACATTTTTCTTGTAGTCAATCTTTTCTGTTCTGTTTCTTTCTTGATTTATACATACAGTTGTGTACCTGTATGGTTGAAGAAGTATAAATTGCTACATAAGACCAATCTACCATGGATAGTTAGTGGTTCAATCATGTAGGATATTACAGAAAAAACATGAACTTGGTATGGTAGATAAAATAGATTAAAATACGATAGAGTTAACATATTGTATTTGGGTGAGTTATTGAAGAAACAAGGTTCTGACAATATCTACAAACCTCAATTCATAGAACTGTCATTTTGTAAAATTGATTAGCAAAATTTATAAATCACATCAAATAGCCATGTGAATAAACTGTCTGTACATCTATCTATCCGGCATGGATCCATGAGTACTGGTGAGGACTTAGAAGAGGATAGCTAAATCTATGATTCATTTTCATGTGGACTAATGAAAATAGAAATATAGAAAGCCCTTTTGATTCGTGCCCGCACTTGATAAAGGGCTTTCTACAAACTTCTTTAAATCAGAAAAGAACAGAGAATAGAGACAAAGAAAGAGAAGCTACTCCACAAGTGATCTGAAGTATAACCATTTAGCACAAGGGTTGGCAAACATTTTCTTAAAAAGCCTGGATAATAGATATTTTAGGCATGCAGGCTGTTGTCTGTTGCTACTATTCAACTTTGCCTTTATAGCAGGAAAGCACCTGGACAGTACCTACACAGATGGACATTACTATGTTCCGATAAAACTTTATTTGTAAAAATAGCAGAAGGCTAGATGTGGCTGGAGGGTGGTAGTTTGCTAACTCCTAATTTAAAATGGCTAGATTATATATAAGAAAAAAAATTATTTCTAAAGTGCACAATAATTTCAGGACAACAGGCTCGGTGCCAGAAATACTTAAAATTCAAGTGCTCTGTCTTTTGATGCATCGTAATTCACAATCGGCCATACTTCCCCATAGGAATAAAAACAGATCAGTCATCTTTAAGCTATAGACTATTAACAATAATTCCAGGGACCCTGAGGGATCTTAAAAGCTATAACAAACATATATGACATAATGATCTTACACTTTCAAGCAATGGCTAATTTTATCCATTTCTCAATGAGTATATAAAAATTACTAAAATTTATCTGTATTTTCTCCCCATTTCTATTTGTTATCTAATGCTTGACTAGAAAGAGAGGGCCAAAGAGAGTGAATTTTTTCTCTTATATATTTTCTTTGTACATTGTTCCTTAACCCTTCCACGCTAATAGGACATCATAATGAAATTGCTCGTAAAGAGAGAGAGAGATAAAGAGACACACACAGAGAGAAAGTGAAACGGCTTTGAAGTATCTTTCTGTTTGTCACCATTATTCATTATTAGCAAAGATGGCATCTATAATAGGGGATTTGTGGTGGGGATAGATCACTCTAATTTGTATATGAGGCCTGGAACAGGAGAGGAGAAACTATTGTATAGTACGGATAAATTTGGACCTGAAATATTTCTCCATCCTGGCAACACATTGAAAATAATAGTACTACTATATAAAATGTTGATGTTTGATGTCTTGAACAAAATTTATGGACTAAAACAACTGAGTAAACTTGCATTATCCCTTAGGGGAAGTTTTATAAATGTCTAAGCATAAAACCATTTCTAAACACTTCACACACACACACACACACACACACATATACACACGTATACTTTTTTTTTTTTGGCACTAAGACTTTGGTCATATGAAAGACTGAAAATGTTTGGAATCAGAAAAGTATGTAATTTATGAAATTATATATTGATTGATAAACCTACATTTAATTATTTATCAAAATGATGAATTTGTCCATTAACCAGGGAACCAGGCTACTTCTCATCCTTTAGTTTTCTATGTATGAGATAGTCAAGAACATTGACTGGGAACATTGGCTATAGAAATGTAAATGGTGCAAATTAGTAAAATCCTTCAGGGAAGGTAACAATACAGGCAGAGTTAATAATCAGACTAACTTCACCAAATATGGGAGGCATAGAATGAACAGAAAAATGACATGTATGTTTATGAAATGCATGTTAAATACATTAGAATGAGCTTAGTGAAATTGAGGAATAAGATTTGTCTTTTGTCTTCAGCTTTAATAGCCAGAAAAGGACACAAGAAATGCCATCCTGCCATGAAATGGATAAATACAATTTTGAGCTAAAACTGTTACCAGGAAGTGACTTTTCTATCAACATGAATTTAAAAGTTTTTGATCTACAGCTGGTAGTGCAGAGAATGCAATCACACATAGCATATTTAGGAAAGAACATTTTTTTATTATGCAGAGACCAAAAATTGTGGAGTTGTGTAGCCATTTTCTCTAATGAACCCTTTTTAGTGCTTGTGGGAGGAAGTTATCCTTCCAGGTAATAGCAATGATGAGCATGTAAAGAAAGCTTCAAAGTGGTTAAAACAAACATCTACACTAATAATAAAGAATGAAGAATAAAGGACTGGAAATGATGGCTGCAGTCCATGGTAATCAGAACGGTGAATGAGCCACTTGAGACCTCTCAAAAAGATGCGGAAATCTGATATCCAAGTAGAGTTAGAATAAAGACTTTTTGATTGATAGTATTTGATTAGAATTTCTACCAAGTTTTTAGAGAGGCATAAAATCAGAAAATCTATCAAATAACTATCACACAAAAAAGAAAGAAAAAAATAGCAACAACTACAAAAACAAAGTTCCAGTACACCCAAATGGTCACAGAGGGAAATTCTACCCAAAATGTAAACACAGGTCATTTCAGTGCAATATTCTAATTCACAGAACATGAAGCAAAACTTCTAAATAAATTCTATAAAACTGATCATTAAGTTAGATAAAGAAAGCACCAAAAATCCTACCTAATTCATACATTAATCTCATTATAAATATCCATGAAAAAATACAGAAAAGAATCATGAAAAAAAAATAAATCCAACAGAATCCACTGTCTACATTAAGTAACCAGTGAATTATGCTTAAATGAAAAATGATGTCAACAGAATCCAATGCCAATTTCTCTTAAAAATGATTAGAAAAATAGTAATTGTTGGATACTTTCGTATAAGTTCACAAACACCCACCCGCACATATATACTTTTTTTTTTTTTAACGTAGAAACACCAGAGATATTTCCACTAAGGTTAAAGAGAAGACAGCGAACTCCACTGTTTGTTGAACAATATTTTTGAGATATCAACTGCTATAATTGGAGAGAAATCAATGAAAGGCATAATAATTGAAAAAGGGATAAAATGAGCTATATTTGCAGATTAAAAGTAGTATGCATAAAATGCTATGACAAGCTCATATATACAAAACAAAAATTTCAGTAATGTGAAATGATATAAAATAAACCTACAAAACCTACAAAAATCAATAGGGGACCAGCAGGTACACACTCTCATTTAATACTGGTGAGAATGTAAAGGGGTACAGCCACTTTGGAAGACAGTTTTGCAGTTTATTATAAAGTTAAACCTAAACTTAGCATGTGATGCTGGAATCCCACTTCAGTAATTTATCCAAGTGAGTGGCAAACCTATGTCCACACAAAAGCCAACATGAAAATGTTCTTTGAGCTTGAACTAAAATACAAAAAAAGAGAGAGAGAGAGCGAGAGAGAGAGAGAAGCTACCAAATTGTCCTTCAAGAGGAAAATGGATTAACTGTGGTACAGTGGTACAATGAAATACAAGTAAGTGCTGAACAACAAGAGGAAAGAGACATTGATTCATCAAGGAATATGGATGAAAGTTAAACATATTTTGCTAAGAAAAAAATACCTGAGCCAAAGGCTACACATACAGTGTGATTCCATTCACATGATGTTCTGTAATAAGCAAAAACATGGGGATAGGAAACAGATTGGTAGTTGACAGGAACTGGAGTAGCAGAATGATTAACACCAAAGAGAATTTCAGTGTGAAGAAACTGTTTCACCTGGTCATAGAGTAGCAAACACCAAATATTTATTAAAATTCTCAAATTTGTGCATTTAAAGAGCTTTAATATATGAAAACTAAAAACAACCACAGAAAGTCAACAAGGGTATTAAAAGATCCTTACATGGAATTTGATGTTGACAGATGAATTGAACTACATTACAAATGTTTGATATAATCAAGTGGTTGGGATCAAAAAAGAACTGACCTCACAAACTTTGTGAATGGGATATTGAATGGAAACTGTAAATCTAAAGACTAAAGAAACTATATGTGAGCACTCTACTATAATTTTGGCAAAATTGTTTCTCACTAGAGTATGGTTTAATTATTCTGAAGTCTTTTACAAATACAATGGGAGTAAGCAAATATTTAATTGAGTAGTGCATGATGGGAACCAGGTATCTGACTGTCAGAGAGGGAAGTGAGGGGCAAGAGAGAAGAAATAAAACTGGTGGTGCTGCATTAGAGTTAAAACAATCAGTATGAACTCTTGTTTAGCTCATGGGCTAAATAACAGAAATGATGATAGCTAATGTGTGTATGTACACTGGTTATTACTCATGGAGAGGGCCTTTGTGTAAGAGGCAGTGCCACCTGAATAGCAACAAGGAAGCCCAGTGCCTAGATTTCTGTTTCTAAAACTCATCCTTCAGTAAAATGAGCCCCTCCTTGGACTACTGGCTAATTGCAAGGTGGTGGCAGAAAAGTAAAAGGTAAGCCTGGATGCTACTTTTATGACTGAAGTTTGCTATGCAACTTATGATAGAAAGTAAGGGAATAAATGAAAAACAGAACAGAGAGAGTAGCTTGAAGAACATTTCATTGGGTCAATGTAGGAAAATTTTTGCATGAAAATGAATAATTGTGATAATAGATTATAAAATGATGATTTAAAATACATTGATCCACATAGATAATTTTTGAAAATAAACCACAGGGCAAGAAGATAACACTATGGGTGGTGAGTATAAATGTAGAAGGAATCCATAAGTTGAGTATCGAAAGCATTGGCTAAAGTCTACTTAGGAAACTGTATTTGCATAGTCTTAAATATCATCTCAGGAATGTCATGTTAATTACTAGGAAAGATGCTTCTATAATGGAGAAATTTAGTGAATGCCACCATAAAGAAATGGTAAAACTTATTATCACCAATAATGTGATAAAATTGGCATCCTGTAACATTTTGCCAATGTTAAAAAAAATCACAATCTAATTAGAAGGAAGCAATTAGACATCTAATTTGAGGCTCATTCTATAAAACAACTGGCTTGAATTCTTAAAAGACATCAGTGTACTGAAAAATAGCCAAGAAAGGCTAGAAATGGTTTCAGTTTAAAGTAAAGAAACATGACAATGAAATACAATATAGGCCTCTGAATTTTACAATAAAAAATTCAGTGGATGTTACTGAGACAATTTGGAAAATTTGGGATAAGGTCTTTATAATAGACTATAATTTCCTATCAGGGTTACATTTTGGGATCATGATAATTAATATTGACCTTTTATTTATGTAGAAATATAGCATTGCTCTTAGGATATACAGTACCTGCTGAAATATTTAGGGGTAAGTTGTAATGGTCTAGAAGGAATAAAGATCCCCTGTCATTATCTATCTCCTCCCACTCCCGCCATCTATCTGTGTTATCTATCAGTCATCTGCCTACATAGAGAGAGACAGGGAAACTGACTGAAATAGAGAAATATAAAACACATGTGATGAAATGTTATAATTAACTGACCTTGGGGAAGATATGTGGATGTTGATTATACTTTCAACTTTTCTATAGATCTTAAATGTTACCAAGAAATGTTTTTGGGAATTAATAGACTAATATTTGTTTGAATTCTTGTGCATTTTTGAATAACAGAAACCAATATTCTAAGAAAACATTAAAGGGAACCCTGATACATAAATAACCCTATTAACTTTTCTGTGTTGAAGTATGTGTACACATGTAAATGCCCTCCTATCCTTTCGCTCATGGACTCTAAGACAACTCTAAGGTACCTTACATCTTTGGACCCCTTTTAAAAATAACATTTCCATTCTTTCATATAGTTTAATATGACAGTGAAACATGCAGTTCTTATAGCAAGATTTTTCAATGAAATATTTTTAAATGTTAATATTTGATACTTAAAAATAGAAGTACTCTGACTTTGGGGGAAATATTCACTGGTAAACACCACCATTTATTTGTCACTTAATGTGTATCTGGTGCCATTCTCATTATTTTGCATGAATAACTAATAAATCCAACAATAACTCTTTTCTTTTCCTTTTCCTTTTCCTTTTTGAGACAGAGAGTGCCCTGCCATTATATCTCACAGCAACCTCAAACTCTTGGGCTTGAACAAGTCTCTTACCTCAGACTCTTTGAGTAGGTGGGATTTCAGGTGCATGCCACCATGACTAGTTGGTTATTTATATTTTTAGTAGAGATAGGGCCTTGCTTTGCTCAGGCTAGTCTATAACTCCTGAGCTCAGACAATCTACCCTTCTTAGTCTCCCAGAGTGCTTGGAAACGATAACTCTTTAACAGAAATTTTGCTGGTAGGATTGCAAACTAATACAACATCTATGGGGAAAAGTACTGAGAATTCTCAAAGAACTAAAAGTTGACCTTCCATTTGATTCCACAATGCCATTACTAGGTATCTGCCCAGAAGAATAAAAAGAATTTTACCACAAGGACATGTGCACCAGAATGTTTATTGTAGCTCAATTCACAATTGCCAAGATGTGGAAGGAACTCAAGTGCCCATCAACATCAAACCATGAATGCATTAACAAATTGTAATATATGTATATGATGGAGTACTATTTAGTCATAAGAAAGGATGGAGACTTTACATCTTGTATGGAGTTGAAACATATTCTTCTTAGTTAAGTATGTCAAGGATGGGGAAAAAATTGTCCAAGGTACTCAATACTAAAAGGAACCAATATATAAACAACTACATGCCCACATGAAGTAAAAACACAAGTGTAGTCTAGCAAGGGGGAGGGGAGAGGAGGAAGACAGATGAGGAGGATGATTGGCAGAATCTCACCTATGGTGCCCAATGTGAGGGTGTTCATCACACCCCCTGGGTGAAGGGCTCAATTACAACTTGAATTTTATCATGGAAGTGAAAGCAATGTAACCTAAACATTTGTTCTCTCATATTAGTCTGAAATAAAAAACAAACAAACAAAAAAACAAATTATAAGGTGGCACCTGTGGCCCAAAGGAGTAGGGCACTGGCCCCATATGCTGGAGTTGGTGAGTTCAAACCCAGCCTGGGCCAAAAACTGCATGAAAAAAACAAAAAACCAAAAAAAAATTATAGACTCAATCAATGTCTGTTTCTTTCAAATCTCTTGCTCTTATCAATATGTACAAATAAATTCTAATCTTTCCAACATATCAGGGTGTAGTTTTATAAAATATAATTTATAATTTAAAAAATAAGTTTTACTAATAGGGGACAGAAGTAAATCAGGTTTTTCCAACTATGTCCAACAATTTTAATATTTCTCTTGAAAAGCTCTGTCTCCTGACATTATACTTAACAACTATAAAAGAAAGACAGAAGTGTTTCAATAAGAGGTACTTTAACCAAGTAGTTTTATAATTGATCTTCAGTAGAGTTAATTTCCTCAAACTAAGATATTAGAACTAGATAGCTTTTACCTTTCAATTCTCACTCTTTCTTACAGATCATCATGACTCATTCTTCAATACATGAATTAGACTAGTCGAAGTCATTATATAAATTAGGTTAGTCAGATCAGTATTTTTTTTTTTTTTGAGACAGAGTCTCACTATGTCACCCTTGGTAGAGTGCCATGGCATAACAGCTCACAGCAACCTTAAACTCTTGCGCTTAAGCAATTCTGTTGTCTCACCTCCTGAGTAGCTGGGACTACAGGCACCTGCCACAATGCCCAGCTATCTTTTTTATTTTTTTTTAAATTGTAGTTGTCTTTGTTGTTTAGCAGTCCCAGGCAGGGCTTGAATCTGCCAGCCTTGATGTATGTGGCTGGTGCTGTAAACACTGAGCTATGGGCACAGAGCCTAGTCAGATCCGTTTTATATGTGTGAGGCCTGATGGGTTTGCAAACTCATCCTAGGAAAAATGCTACATACTTGATTGCTGAATATCGCTATGGTCACTTTCAAAATACTCCCCTTGGAAAGCTGTGCACTGATTCTAGCACCTAGTCAACCCTCTAAAGCAATTTTAGAACTCTTTCTGAAATGGCCATTAGAGCTGTTGTTGTATTATACTGATGTTCTGAATGTCATCAAAACATCTTCCTTTCAACATTTCCTTTATCTTCAAGTAAAGAAAAAAGTCATTGGGGGTCAGGTGAATAGGGAGAGTGTTCTATTGCTGTTGTTTACTGGCTAAAAACTCTCTCAAAGTCAGTGCTATGTGACCAGTGCATTGTTGTGATGCAAGAATCATGAGTTTTTGGCAAAAACTTTAGGTCGTTTTTGTCTGACTTATTCACACTGCCTTTTTGGCATGTCCAAATAGTAAACTTGGTTATCTGTTTGTCCAGTTGGTACAGTTTCATAATGAATAATCCCTCTGATATAACAAATGTTTAGCAACATTATTTGACTCTTGATTTAGCTTAAATCTACTGTGCACTTTGATGCTTTGTTTTAGGGTCATATTGGTACACTCATGGTTCATAACCAGTGAGGATATGGCACAAAACACTGTCTTTCCTTGCCAAAAGGTCTTGACAGACTTCAATTCTCCGTAGCTTTTGTTCATTGGTGAGATACGTTGGGACAAGTTTTTTCCCACACCTTTCTCATGCCAATATTTTCAGTTAAGATTTTCCTGTCTCTTTATTGATGTTTACTTGGTCTACTATGCTTCTCATAGCCACCTGACTATTCTGGTGCACAATTCTATAAATTTTCACAATATTAGCATGAGTTCTGCTCAACACTGGCTGCCCTGATCTGTCTTAATCAATGATGCTTTCTGTCCCCTCAGAAAAACATTTTATCCATTTGTATACTGCCATTATTTTCATTACATTATCCCTATAAACTTGGACTAATGGGTCGTTTATTGCACTGTAACTTTTGCCAAGTTCAATAGGAAATTTGATGTTTTTTGATGTTCTAATTCAAGCTCTGAATTTCTCCTGATGGTGCACAAAAAAATGTGCAACAATGATAATAAATCACACAGGAAGACACCACCAGATACCAACTTGCATGCAGTTGTGAGACACTGATATACTAAGGTTATAGAACTTTACAGAGTTGTTTGTACAGTACTACCAGAGCAAGCTCATGGTGGCCAGTTTGCAAACTTAATTGTCAGATCTCATATTTTATCTAAAGCTTAAAGATCATTTTGTTTTCTCTCCTAATCACTGCAAAAGAGAAAAGCAATTTCTAAACAACAAAGAAATGGGGACAATATGACAATCTAAAGACAATGTTAACATTTACTTCCAAGATGGCAGCCGAGTAATAGCTTCTGTGCAGATGGGCTCAGTGAGAGTGGGTAGAGAAGTCTCCAGGCATCTCTGGCTGTTGGGTTTTGCCCAGAGGCTTCCCTTTGGTGATACAGGAAGTCAGTGAGAGATCTCTGGACTCCACAAGGACAGATGCGGTGGAAAACTGGTAAATGTTGGGTGTGTTTGTTTGGTTGGAGGCTGCCTGCAGTTGTAACCATAGCAACAGTGAGACTGCAAGCAGGAAAAGCCTTACTTGTGGGCTGTTTTGGTTTTTTTGGACTTGAGCACTCGATTGAACTGCCTTGGGAGATCTTGGGTGGGTGTGTAGATGACCTGGGGCATTGTCTAGGGCCTGGGACTGAGCTGCTGAGCCAGAGAGAAGCTAATATGGTACAGCTATGGACTGTCCACACAACTACTATGGGGGAGCTGCCCCTGCCTGTTGCAGTATGGGGTCATCCAGGAGACCTTGGCCAAATAATTTAGTGACCGAGCTGCCCAAAGGTGGGGACTGAGATGCTGGGGAAGTGCAGAGATCCAAGTGTTTGGCAGAATAACAGCCTTAGCCCTCAGGGGCATAGAGGGAGTCTGGATTTGGCACACTGGATAAGCAGGTAGCCACACCAGGTGAAATCCCAGCAATAAGTGCTTTCCTTGAAAAGCTTCAGCTTGGCCAAGGTTCATAGTTTGGAGTGTCTTTTAAGTGGGCTGAGGAGACATTTGGATTCCCAAGCCTACAGGGTCTGAGAGGCCAGCAGAGGCTTCCAGTCTCCATCTGGAACAGTTGTGTTAATACCACGACCAATATCTCATACCTCAGAAGATCACCTGTTGCCCAGACAACATTTAACAGGATATATACAGTGCTTGGTTGTTTGGTTTTGGGTTTTTTTTCTTTCTTTCTTAATTTCAACATTTTTCCTTGACTTTTTAAATTTTTTTTCCTTTTTGCTCTTTTTTCTCCCTTTTTTCACTATTCTAGTTTAAATATAATCTTCCATTTTTGCCTTCTTTAACAGCTAGAATTTCATTTTTGTCAGTGTTTCTGCCCCTATTATTTATTCCTCCACCACAATTTTTTCCTGGTAGGGTTTTTGCTTGTTTGTTTTGGTTTGATTTATAGTATTTTTGTCTTTCCTCTATACCTGGTGGAGGTGGGGTACTGTGTATGATCCAGCTTGGAAAGAGCTGTTGACCTCAAGGGAACCACCCATCCCAGCACCCCCAGAAGTTGGGAGTTTTTTAAGGTTGAGTCATAGTACCCAACTATACACCTATATTACTCCTGTTTTCTTCTTTTGGTGCCTTTCTTCCTTATGTCAATATTTCCTTTTAATCACCCCCTCTTGTTTCTCTTTTTTCTTTCTTTTTAAAATCTTGTTTTCCATTTTTGATCTTCAATCTTCTTATCCTTCTTGTCCTGTACCAAAAGTATTCATTAAAACTTTAGTAAAAGGCACAGTTACTTAAAGAGCAAGAAGAAGTGAAAGGAAAATTAGGCTAAGGAAATAGATATAAGAAAGCAGTCATGAAGAAGAAGGAGCAGAAAAATCCTGGCAACATGAAATACCAGTTCAGGGTAACCCCTTCTAGGGATTGTGAGGTAGCTATAGCAGAGGATTCCTCCTACAAAGAAATGTTAAAAATAATAGAAAGGGAATTTAGAAGACAGATGATAAAAACAATGAAGGAAATGATGGAAACAATGAAGGAAGTTGCTGATAAAATGGAAAATAACCAAAAGGAAATCCAAAAACAGAATCAAATAAGAGATGAATGATATGAAGAATATAGAAAGTATTATAACAGAGCTGAAGGAGCTGAAGCAGCCAATTACGGAATTTAAAGATGCAATAGAAAGTATCAATAACAGATTAGACCATGCAGAAGAAAGAATCTTAGAGGTTGAGGATAAAGCTTTTGAGATAACTCAGGTAGTAAAAGAGGCAGAAAAAAAGAGAGAGAAAGCAAAATGTTCACTGACAGAATTATGAGACTCTATGAAGTGTTCAAACATATGGGTTATAGGTATCCCTGAGGTGGAAGAAGAATGCTCTAGAGGAATGAAAGCCATTCTAGAGAATATTATAAATGAAAACTTCTGAAACACCACCAAAGATTTTAACATATTCCCTTCAGAGGGACATCAGTCCCCTGGTCGCCTCAACTCAAACAGAGCTTCTCCAAGACACATTGTGATGAAACTATCTAAAGTCAAGATAAAAGAAAAGATTTAGCAAGATTTTGCCAGGAGTAAACACCAACTGACCTACAGGGCAAATCCATCAGGGTGACCGCAGACTTTTCCAATGAAACTTTTCAAGACAGAAGACAATGGTCTTCTGTCTTTAACTATTTAAACAGAACAATTTCCAACCCAGAATTCTATATCCGGCTAAGTTAAGCTTTAAAATTGATGGCAAAATCAAATCTTTTATTGATATGCAAACATTGAAGAAATTTGCCACAATAAGACCAGCTTTACAGGAAATATTTCAACCTGTTCTACACACTGACCATCACAATGGACCTTCAGCAAAGTAAACACCCAGAAATTAAAGGATAGAACTTAGTTTCCACAGGATGCAAAAGTCAAAATTAAACAATGGACTTTCACAAAATAAGCTGAATAGAATGCTACCACACTTATCAATTATCTCAATAAATGTCAATGGCTTGAATTCCCCACTGAAGAGGCATAGATTGGCTGATTGGATTAAAAAAACACAAGCCATCTATTTGCTGTCTGTAGGAAACACACCTCACATCAAAAGAGAAATTAAAACTCAGAGTTAAGGGTTGGCAGTCAATTTTTCAGGCAAACGGAATTCAAAAGAAAAGAGGGGTTACAATCTTATTTTCAGATACATGTGGATATAAAGCAACCAAAGTCAAAAAAGATAATGATGGTCACTTCATATTGGTCAAGGGAAAGTTACAACAAGACGATATTTCAATTTTAAATTTTATACACCCAATTTAAATGCTCCCAGATTCTTGCAACATATTTTGCTTAGTCTGAGCAATATGATATCTTATAACACCATAATAACAGGGGACTTTAATACCCCCCGTCAGAGCTGGACAGATCCTCTAAATAGAAATTAAACCAAGATATTAGAGATTTAAATAAGACCCTAGGACACCTGTGCTTGATAGAAATATATGGAACATTCCATCCCAAAGATAAAGAATATACATTCTTCTCATCTTCCTATGGAACATTCTCCAAATTTGTATCCTAGGACACAAAACAAACCTCAACAGAATCAAAAGAATTGAAATTCTACCTTGCATCTTCTCAGATCACAAGGCACTAAAAGTGGAACTCAACTCCAACAAAAACGTTCAACCTCACAGAAAGGCATGGAAGTTAAACAATCTTATGATGAATGACAGTTGGGTGCAGGAAGAAATAAAAAAGGAAATTATTAACTTCTTTAAGCATAACAACAATGAAGACACGAGCTACCAAAACCTATGGGATACAGCAAAAGCAGTCCTGAGAGGAAAATTTAGAGCTTTAGAAGCCTACAATTTGAAAAACAGAAAGAGAGCATATCAACGAACTCAGAAGCCATCTGATGGGATTGGAAAAAGAAGAACAATCTAAGCCTAAACCCAGCAGAAGAAAAGAAATATCCAAAATTAAATCAGAAATTAATGAAATTGAAAAAAAAAGAATCATTCAGAAAATTAATGAAACAAGGAGTTGGTTTTTTGAAATAATAAATAAAATACATAAAACTTTTTGCCAGATTAACTAGAAATAAAAAACCAACCAAAATCTCTAGTAACCTCAATCAGAAATGATAAAGAGGAAATAACAACTGATGCCACTGAGATACAAGAGATTATCTTTGAATACTACCAGAAACTTTATGCCCAGAAATTTGATAATGTGAAGGAAATGAATTAATGTTTGGAATCACACTCTCTTCCTAGACTTAGCCCAGATGATATAGATCTCCTGAACAGACCAATTTTAAGCACTAAGATCAAAGAAACAATAAAAAATCTCCCAACAAAACAGTGCCCTGGTCCACATGGCTTCACACTAGAATTCTATCAAATCTTCAAAGAAGAGCTTATCCCTATAATGCAGAAATTATTACAAAAAATTGAGAAGGAAGGAATCTTCCCCCAACACATTCTATGAAGCAAATATTACTTTAATACTAAAACCAGGAAAAGACCCAAATAAAAAGCAGAATTTCAGACCAATTTCACTAATGAATATAGATGCCAAAATTCTCAACAAAATTCTTGAGAATAGATTACAGTTTATTATCAAAAAAGTCATACATCATGTTCAATTAAGTTTCATCCCAGGGATGCAAGGCTGGTTTAATATACGTAAGTCTATAAATGTTATTCACCATATCAACAGAAGTAAAACCAAAGATTATATGATCCTCTCAATAGATGCAGAAAAAGCATTCGATAAAATCCAGCATCCCTTTCTAATTAGAACACTGAAGAACATAGGCATAGGTGGCTTATTTCTTAAACTGATCGAAGCTATCTATGACAAACCCATAGCTAATATTTTACTGAATGGAGTAAAACTGAAAGCTTTTCCTCTTAGAACTGGAGCCAGACAAGGTTGTCCTCTGTCACCATTACTATTCAACATAGTGCTGAAAGTTCTGGCCAACACAATTAGACAAGACAAGAAAATAAAGGGCATCCAAATTGGAGTAAAAGAGGTCAAAC
>NW_003852432.1:9646711-9651435 GCF_000181295.1 Otolemur garnettii | reverse complement strand
ATAAATATTAGTTGTCTATTTTTTGAGACTTTGGAAAAAAATGATGAGAAGTTAATTGATGACTCTATACTGAACCTCAGAGTCAAAGCATTCTATAATAGACATACTCTTATTTGACAATGTGAATGTTACTTTCTTTGCATTACTATTATTATTGCTTAACACTTTGTTGCAGCAATTGGCTGATTTCTTTTCTGAATGTACTTATCATCATTCATGCTTTATGAGGTTTTTTCCCTAGTCCTTATCTTTAACATTGTTATTGTTGGTAAATATTAAGCCTTTTTAGTTCTGTGAAGGCAAAAAGTGGAAACCTAATAAAAACATGTATATGTAAAAATAAAAACATAATAAAAAAATAAAAGCCTGGGCACACACACACACACACACACACACACAAAAAGAAAGTGTTACCAACAAGTACATGCTGGTGGAGCATCTGAAAATTTTTGATCCTAGAAAGCAAATGGAACATTACATTGATCTCAGAAGAACATGAAAACTGGTGCAGAGGAGTCTTAGCAAGAGAGAAGGGCATAGCTTACTGATAGCTTTGGAAGCAGACTAAAAATGTGACAGTACAGAAAGGTTTTATGGTGAAATACACATGTAGTCTTAATTTAAAATGTAACCTAATAATTCGTATCCTCATATTAAACCAAAGTAAAAAAAATTAAAAGTATAAGGTGACGTCATCAGTAAATAATAAAGCATGAAGATTTTTAAGGAAAGCACTGAAGTGGGGGAAGGTGATAAACTTGGTGGATTTTCATTCCAGCTAAGCCTATAAATAGGATCTCAAAACTCACTACATTCCAGAGACTCAGTTTTCACATGTGTAGAAAAGAGCAGTGAAGCAATATTCCAGACATAGGACTACTGCGAAGATCCAGGAGGGAGTTTGTTAAACAACATATATCTCTGAATTTTTCACCCATAGGGCTTCTATTCTAGACAGCATCAGGTTTGGGATCCACTGAACCAGACAGCCATCAGGGTCTAAATAGCCAACATACTTCCGAAGATAAGTTCTATAATAAAATCTTGAAAGATCTGAAACCACACTGAGAGCAACAGTATACAGTAAACTTCTCTTAATAAAAATGTCACTTCTTGTATGAAGTGACTTCTTATGAACACTGTATTATGTGATCCATTAGTTTTGAATGTTTTCTTGAATCTTTCCTCTCTGTCACTTCACCTTCTCCTCCTCCACACCTAAAATCAGTGACCACGTTCTGCTAATCCTACCCATTTATAGCAAATCTTCCCTGGCTCCAATCTCCAAAGTTTACGTTCGGATCATACACTCACAATTTCTTACCTAGACTAGGATTGTAATTCTCTATATTTTTTCCCTCCATCTCTAATTTCATGTCCCTAATTAATTCCATGTCCTACTAAACATTTATTTCCAATGTTTATAAACTCTTGCTTAAAAATCTTCCAGTAGCTCTCAACATTTTATAGAATTATCCTTGGGGAAGAGTTTTTTTTTTGCTGTGACAGTAATCCATTGATGTGTCAGAAAATGAATTTACTCACTTAAACCAACATTTTTAATAAAAAGGAAAAGAATACACTAAAATAAGTAGATTTTAAAGCATCAGATCTAGTATGATATAATCTTTTGTGAAATTTTAAGTTTTGCTGTGTTTACACTCCTGTAATATAAAATATTTTACTATGAGTTGTGTTTTTAAAAGTTTGAAAACCCCTTTTGTAGATCATATAGATGATTTGCCTTTGCCTCTATTTATACACTAATCCTGCAAAGTTTCAGCCATACATTAGTTGAATGTTAGTCCGTACTCCTTCATATCTGGGGACAATTTACATAATATTGCTCTGCTGAAATACATCCCTTCACAACTTCCTGTCAACTTTGGAAATCTGTTTGCTTTTCAATATGCAACTTAAGTAGTATCTGCTCTGTGAGCCTTCTCAGTACTCTCCTCCTCATGATTTCTGGTGCCCACATCTCTCACAGGCTATTTTGAACTGGCCTACAATAGTTTGGTGACAGAGAACTACGACATTCTTTTTGATTGAGCTTTAACAGGGTGAGGTGGGCTATAAATAGGTTACTATTTCCCAATAACTTGAAACTACAATAGTTAGACTACCAGTTAATTCTCCAAAAAACTTTCCCAGGAACTTATCAGTTACACAACCTCTTTGAGCTTAGAAAATACTAGTTTTCTGTGTTTGGGGGGAGCTGTGAAAAAAAAAATGTTCTTGGAAGGCTACCTAAGACAAGTATGATGCGACTTAAGTTGCTTTCTAAAGGACCAAGACTCCTCTGAGTTGTTTGGAATGAAGCCTGGAGAGCAGTGCTGCAGTGTACAGACCACTTACCACACTAGCTAGATTTTTATGTCCATGCTAGAAAGGTGTCTCTGAAAATATATTTTTTTTGTAGACGCTGCATTTCCAATTGTTCACTTCACTAAGGAGTAGCTCTTTCTAATCATCATTAGCCAATAAGGTATTCGTTTTATAAATGAAAACCAATTATAGTTAAGAAGAAAAGTAAAGCCTCTGGTGATCAAGTTAGAATAGCTAGGGCTTATATTTCAGATGAAAATGTGCCTGACTATTCTGGTCTATAAATTTTGGATGACGAAAGTTTCTTAATGATATTTTAAACCATTATCTATATCTGCTATCAGGCAAATTATTTTAAAGTAAACTACAGATATCACTACACTAAACTTTCAATTAATATGCTTTGGCTGTTTTAAGTCGACCATAGTGTTGTTGAAATTAAATCACCTCACAGGTACACTAGTAATGATAAATATTAGTCTAACAGGGTATGATCTGTTAATTGAAATATGTGGCCAGTAAAAATAACATGGCTTAAAGTCACACAAGAAAACACAAAAACATATATACTACACCCACACCCACCCACACAGAGGCTTCCCAAAAATGTATACACATTTTAAGAAAGGCAAAAACTGCATTAAAATAACAATATATATTCATATATTACTAATAACAAAGAATGAATAAAAGTCATGTGGAGAACCTCTTGTTATTGCAGAAGTCAAACATGACTTAAGTATTAAAAATTTGATATAGTTTTTGCTTTCCTTAAAATTTGTATAATTTTATGGCACCCTGTGTGTGTGCGTGTGTATACATATATATGTGTATGTGTACACACACACACACATACACACTTCCCTGGAGAGACTATCTACTATTAAAACTTACAGCCAGCCAACCTGTAGGAAACTAGTTTTTTTTTCTTCTTGGATTCCAACATTATGTTCAAATAGGATGCTTCCCTCTTACCTTTGAATTTCTCTATAACATAAGTGTCAGAATACCAAAAAGTCACTAAAAACCCCTTATTTACAATGTGAAGAGTTAGAATGTTTCTGAGAAATTTTTACGTGTACTCTGGTAGATCCTCAAGTCAGGAGAAGGTTGTGAAAAAGAAGTCAGGAACAAATAGAAGTAGATTTATGAAGAAATTTGTTTAGAGAAAGTTGTTGCCACAATACAGCCCCCACTTCTTTGAGGGAAGGGAAGAAGGTATCCAAGCTTAGGTGCCTAACTCATAACTGAAGTAAATGCACAGGTAGGGTGACCAGACCTCCCGATTTTGGCGGGACAGTCCCGCTTTTCAACAATTTGTCCCGCGACCCGTGGTGTTCTAGAAAAGTCCCGATTTTTGAGAAAGAATGCACGAACGGGTGGGAGAACAAGAGAATATACGGTTTTTGGCCGCCATATGGCTATTTTGCCAGAATATGAGTTTTATATTATTTTTGTTAATTTTATAATGTTAAACTGTAATAAATGCTGAGAAGTGATTATCGAGAACTGCTCATCAAAGTTTGCATTGTTGTCAGGCCCTGCCTGCCCCATCCCCTGCGCTCCGCCCCCGCTCTGCCCCCCAGCCATGTTGTCCTGCTTACACATGTTAAAATCTGGTCACCCTATGCACAGGAGACTGGAGATTTTGAGAGGCAAAGGAAGGGCTGACCAACGGTTTGGGTGATGGCACCAGAGAACGAGTATGGAAAGAACTGGCTTCCCTCACCCATGTAGCCCATCCAAGGAGGCTACTTTAAACATAAGCCAGGACCAAGAGGGTGAAACCAGCCAGCCACATAGGACCTGATCTGTCCCACAACTTCTCCTTCCTCCCTAGGTTTTGAACCTGGCCAGGAACACCATAGCTTCTGATAAAGGGAGATGAGACCTGACCTTCCCTACTCCAGAACCCAGAGTGAGCAAGGTTTGCTTTCTTTATTGTAAATTCAACTCATATTTGTTATATAAGATGTGAAAAAAGAGATAAGAGGAAAATTATAATAGAAATTACTCAGTATCTCTCATAATGAAATATTCATTATATAAAATTTAATTTTGATTCTTCTACCTATAAAATTATATATTCTGTTGGGTTTTTTAAGAATGTGAAAAAATAGTTAAGAGTGTATGCTTTGAGACTTCTAAACTGGCCTCAGCTCTTTAATAGGTATGTGACATTGAGGAGTTACTTAATTTCTCTTATCCTCAATTTCCTTGCATATAAAATGAGGCTAATAAAACCAACCTAATTGGATTGTTATGAAGATAAGTTTGATACAATATAAGTGAAGGATTTATCACAAAGCCTGATAGGTAATACATGACCCAAATTGAAAGCTAGTGTTATTAACAGATTACAAGAGTTTATCTTGAACACTTTTTTTTTTTTTTTT
>NW_003852432.1:9626708-9645906 GCF_000181295.1 Otolemur garnettii | reverse complement strand
TGTACGCCGTTCTTCTTTGGAGAAATTTCTCTTCAAGTCCCTTGCCCATCCTGAGATGGGATCACTCGTCTTCTTCTTGCTAATATGTTTAAGTTCTCTATGGATTCTGGTTATTAAACCTTTGTCAGAGACATAACCTGCAAAAATCTTCTCCCTATCTTGAACACTTAAATAAGAACTATTCCACATACTTAATAAGGACTATTGGTAATAAAGTGCTAACTTCCTCTAAAATTTTGCTGAAATTTTCAAATTTCCTCTTTTTAGAAATTGCTACTATAATTTGTGCACTGCTTAACATTCTTGTATACACACACACACACACATATATATGTATATTGCTCATCATTTTTTCCCCATGAACTGCTTACTATTATTATGCAAAAGGATAATAGAATCTTCAAAACATAAAAAAATAGTATCTCTTTTTCTCCTCTAGTTATATATAAGACCTGCTATATAGAAGTCATTATCAAAGACTAAAGAACATACTCAATAAATACGTGGATTAATAAATGATTAGAGGAACAAATTCAATGTGTATATAAAGATTGTCTTTCTCAGGACACTCATTGATGTAAAGGAATTTTTATTTCCCTTATAGCTAGATTAAAAATAAATAGTCCTGTAGACTAGGACCTTGTTTTCTATAAAGTTTGCTAAGATTTGAAAATTAAGCATCATCCTAAATATTTATATCGTAAGAATCATAAAGTTCTCTTTTAAGGAATGTTTAATTGAACAGTTTCATGGAACATTAACCTGACTATAAAGCTTTCTGGAATTGGTCTAGTAATTCTATTTACAGAAAGAAATGGAGGTTTGGCTTTGTTTCATTATAGAATTAGCAGTTTTGCTAATGACTGGAAAATTGTTCTTGCTGCAGGTGAGGGAAAACATTTTAAAAGAAAAATGATTACTTAATGCAGAAGTTCCCAAACTGTTTTGCACATTAGCAGCACTTTGGGATCTTTTAAAAATTTCAAAACTCAGCTCCATTCCCTACCCTCCTAGACCAATGATCATAATCCCCACCCCAAACCAATTAAGTCATAATCTCTAGGGGTGAGACAGAGACACGTTCATATGTTACACATTGCTTTTTATTGAAGCATCTCAGCTGATTGCAAGTAAGTTTGGGAGCTACCAATGTCTTGGCATATGGTGGTTTCTGGCTTATATTAGCAGTAAGAGCAGGCACTCTGCATTAATTTTAACATTCCACTAAGCACTGTTAAAACTTTATTTGCATGCCTACTAAATATGCTGTGGAGAAAAATATATCTCTGGAAATCTCAACATGCACATTTATTATGCTTCTGCCATTGCTCTGCCAAGTGGCAAGAGCATATTTATCTGTCATGGAAATAACCGCATCTGAATAGACACTCATATAGCACATTTTATAACCATTTGGTCTCCTGTTGTGATACTGCATAAACAACTCCCTGAATATAGTAGATAGCTCTGATTTCAAGGTTTCCTATTATGACATTGGAATAATTTTTGAAGATATTGAAACTTTTACATCTCTTAATACTTCAAGTTACATTAACAAAGACAAACCTAAACTGAATTTTATCAATAGTCTAGTAATCTCTCTGAATCTCAACTTCCCATCAAATCTTGAATTAAAAAGTATCATCCTTATAGGCATAGGGTACCAAGGAGTAAGTTTGATCTTTTCATTCAGATCAATTGCACAACGTATTGAATATACTTAATAAAGAAAACTGTGTTTTTCAATATCACAAAGAGAGTAAATTGATAATTCTCATTGAAAAAATAAATAGTTGAGGTGCTGAATATATTTATTACTTAATCTGATAATTCCACATTGTATTCAAAACTTGTAACACCACTTTGTACCCCATAAATATATACAACTATAATTTTTTAATATGTAATTAAAAATAAATAAATTATATAAATACCTATCATCAGATAAATGGTGTTCTCATGTTTTCTTACTCTATAGATATAATCTTAGATTAATGGACATCTCAAGGGAATGTAAAGAAATATGTAATTATGTATATTTGCTTTGACAAGACAAATTTTCTGAGAATCATCCTCCCCCACCTGCTAGATGTAATTTCACTTCCTTCTGGGCTCTGCAAAGGGGAAAGTGGTGAGATGGGGAGGAAGAGAGAAATTCTGTCTGACTTTGATGGAATTCTTTACTTTCTTGTTTGGCATATGCTAAAGTAGACATCTCTGGGTAGCTCTAGAAGATAGTTAAAGCTGATACCATGCCCTTTGGATGCTATCATTTATTCCTCAAAGGTTTCCAGCTAGACTCTTTTTCCTTTGTTCTGGTGATCTGGGTGAATGCCATTAGTAAATCCCTTTTCAACATACAGAAAATCATCGTGTTGAAGATTATTATCAGTTATTCAAGGATCTAAAAGATTATGGCAAAGATGATCACACATTCATTCTCTCCCATATAATTGTGTCTGGGCCATGAGAAACATCCCATGAATTAACCATCTCCAGGAGCTTTAGTCCATGTCAACATAGACTCATGCTTCCCTACTCCAAAGAACTCGTTTAATGCTCTCTTCTTCATTTCTATGGTTTCTACGGTGGTTACGCCTAAGGCTTTTGTTCCTTGATAGAAAGGCAAAGAATAATTTCTGTAAACTATTTTATTTGTAAATTTTGTGTCCACACTCATTAGGTACTACATATTTATTTTGTCGTGCTTTAGTCAAAACTAAAATGAAGTCCAGTCTAACATCTGCTAGTTATATTCATATTGAAGAGGTTTCTCCTCAAATTTTTTATGAAATAAGTCTAAAAAATTCTACAATTCCTCTACTAGGTATATATCCAGAAGACCAAAAATTATACTACAACAAAGATATTTGTACCAGAATGTTTATTGCAGCCCAATTCATAATTGCTAAGTCATGGAAGAAGCCCAAGTGCCCACTGACCCATGAATGGATCAATAAATTGTGGTATATGTACACTATGGAATATTATGCAGCTTTAAAGAAAGATGGAGACTTTACCTCCTTCATGTTTACATGGATGGAGCTGGAACATATTCTTCTTAGCAAAGTATCTCAAGAATGGAAGAAAAAGTATCCAATGTACTCAGCCCTACTATGAAACTAATTTATAGCTTTCATATGATAGCTATAACCCTATTATAGCCCAAGAATATGGGGAAAGGGGAGAGGGAGGGGAGAGGGGAGGATGGGTGGAGGAAGGGTGATTGGTGGGACCACACCTATGGTGTGTCTTACAAGGGTACATGTGAAACTTTCTAAATGTAGAATATAAACATCTTAACACAATAACTAAGAAAATGCCATGAAGGCTATGTTAACCAGTTTGATGAAAATATTTCAGATTGTATATAAAACCAGCACACTGTACCCCATGACTGCATTAAAGTACACAGCTATGATTTAATAAAAAAATAAAATGCAAACTAACTTGATAAACTCCTGCTTGTCAGTTTTCCTTCTGTTGCCTGTGATTTTCAGGTTTTATTAAAAAAAATTTTGTCCAGATTAATGTCCTGAACCATTTCTCCAATTGTTTCTTATAGTAGTTTCATAGTTTCAGGTCTAACATTTGAGTTCTTAATGCATTTTTATTCGATTTTTATGTGTGATGAGAGATAGGGGTCTAGTTTCATGAAAGTCGCAAATAGAAAAGTTGTTACCAATGGGTGGGAAGGGTCAAGGGGAGGGGAGATAAGGAGGGGTTAGAAAGTGAGGTGATGGTTATGTTCATCAGTTTGATTTAAGCATTCCACATTGTATAGCAAATTATCACATTGTACCCCATAAATGTACACAGTTCAATAAAACTTAAATTAAAAAAATAAAATATTTACATTCATGAAAAAATACAATTCAGAAGAATAAATTCTATGGTTCATTGGCATAGTAGAATGACTTCAGTTAATAATAATTTATTAGGTATCCCTAAATGCCTGGAAGGGCAGATTTGGAATGTTCCCAACACAAAGAAATAACAAATGTTTGAAGTGCTAGATATCCAAATTACCCTGATTTGATTATTGCACAATATGTGCATGTAACAAAATGTCACATATACCCCATAGTATATATGACTCTTAGGCAGCAATTAAAAATAAAAAATGCAAACTTATTTAAAATACACAAAAGAATCAAAAGCTGAGGTCCATTAAGACTTTGATGATGTATGTTGTTGAGGATAGGTAGATAATTATACAATAAAGATCTATAAATGTTAAAAACGAACAATGTTTAGGAAGTAAAGATAAAGGAAAATAAAATTCTGAAAAGAAATTAGGAATATAGAGAAAACATGTGGGCAGAGAAAATATTTCATTTTTCTTTTTTTATTAGATCATAACTATGTAAATTACTGCATTTATGGGGTATAATGTGCTGACTTATATAGAATTTGGAGTGCTTACATCAAACTGGTTAACATAGGCTTCACCTCACTTATTTAATTGTTGTGTTAAGACATTTACGTTTCAATGGACTTGTAAAGAATATACTGGATTCATTGGTATAATTTATCTCCCAGTAGTTGAAATACCTTTTCTCTACCTACTACTCAATTCCATACTTTTGCACGGCGACTTCTAACTACAATAATAATTTTTTTTTTTTTTTTGCAGTTTTTGGCTGGGCCTGGGTTTGAACTGCCACTTCCGGCATATGGGGCTGACGCCCTACTCCTTTGAGCCACAGGTGCCACCCCTGCAATAATTCTTGATAAGTCAAAACAAGTTTAATTAAAATGTAATTTCAAGATAGGATAACTCATGTGCTGACACCTTTAACCATTTTCTTTAAGATATTTTATAATGGAAGAATACACCATGGAAAACAAAAAATATCTTTGCCACTTACATTGAAATCAATCACATCATTTCTTTAAAAAAAAGTTTTTTTAAGTCTAATTTAACCATCCACTTACCATTTTATATATTTTGCTACCATGATTGTCATATTTTATGATCTTTTAAGTAGAAAAAGATAAATATCTGTGTATTGGTTATTAACTAATCTTAAACAAATTTTGAAGTTGTCAGGCCAATACATTTTCACATGTATGAACCTGTAATAACAATAGTAACATATTAACTGAAGGCTTACTCCAGGCCAGGCAGTATACTAAGGGATTTACATGCGTGTCTTCTCTGATTTTCACATGACACTAGGGAGCTAGTAATTATAACAATCTCCGTTGTGTTTATTACCAGATGGAGGCCCAGAAGCTCATAATGTCCCAAAGTCACAGCCAATAAATCGAGACCTAGGTTCCAGACCAGGCAGTATAAGTACACTGCCACATTCCTAACCATGACAACTTTCTGTTCCCTCTTATTTCCAACTGTAGTGCAGGAATGCCCACTCAAAATAGAATTTTTACCTCATTTAAAATTTACATCTCTACCCTATACATTTATTTGCATACTAGTTACCAATGTTGTATATTATGAAATTAAACTTGAAAGATTTTTGTAGCCTGATGGTAACAGACTATTGACAAAATTGTTCCATAGACAATGTATCCTTTGGTTAAAAAATGTGGTATTTATCTATATATGATACAAATATATATGATATTTATTTACATATGGCCTCCTGACATAACCCAGTAAGTGACAAGCTCATTTGTTAAATGATCACTTATCCTACTCAGTTGGAAGCACATGAAATACCACTTGCATCAAGTGTGGGCGTATACTGAATATTGAAGGGATGGGTCCATAAACGAATAAATGAATGCCCTGAACTATGAGAGTCAATTAACAGTCCTAGTCCATTTAGGCGTGAGGCTGTCTGTCTTTATGTGTGTTTTGATATCTCAAGAATTATAGCTTAACTGCCAATTCGTTTTTAATCATTTCTTTGATGGAAATATAGTCGTTTCACTTTGACGGAAATGAATATGTGTATAATTTATTATTCCTTTCTTCAACATTCAGAAAATAAATTCCCTAATACCTAGGATATTAAGATAAAAGTTGTCCGTAAGATGAAAAAAAATAACCATAATGAATACTTGCAGTCGTCTGAGTGGAAAAGTAAAAACAAAACAGAGAAATAATAATAATAAAAAACCCAGCAGAGGCACAGTGGAGAGAAGACGCCAGTGTCGAGCACTGCTTCTCTCCGTCGTGATTACTGTGCTCTCCATAGATGTCACATCTGTGATGGATTGTTTTTGACTTGGGAGAATTTTACTGTACCTGAAGGGAGCACTGCGAGATTACTACCATTAGTAAAATCAAACATCAGGAGCGAAAATCCTACCCGCTGGCAAAATAATAATATACTTTAATAATCAACAAAATATCCATATCAGTGATGCTGCTGTAAGTCATCATTGATAACGGAGCTATTTCAAACTTTAATTTCAGCACTGCTCATGGCTTGGCATTTCAAATCAGACAACCAAGGATCTCTGACGCCTGCATCATTAAATATAAGATCAATGCCAGAAAGCACATTGAGGTTATTTTACTATTCTAAACATATTTTGGGCAGGATATGAAATCACTGGGCCTGTGTTTTATAGTTTCTTACCTTTCACACATTTTCTATAAGAAGAATTATACATTATGACAATGACCACTAAGAATGATTTTGGCATATGTTCATAAATCACTAAAAAAATTATCTTTGCATTGCTGTGATACTTTTAGTAAGATGTAAAATAGATTTATTTGAGTTTTTAAGGACAGCCAAATAAATAACTACAAAAATGACATGAAAGCAGCCAGATTTGGGGTCTGTTCTTGCAAGATCTAGAAAACTTGAAATACCAGAAATCTACCAGAACATATATTAACAATTCTTTGCAGGACACGTTGAATATCAGCAAACCAGTGTGCTTTAGAAACACTATCCTGGAGAAATATAATCTTAACAAATGGCATTTTTCATCAACATCTTCTTGAATAAAAGCCCCTTTTCATCGTCCTCAGAAAAGCATCTACCATATGCTATGTCATCAGAACCAAAGTCTATTAACGTTTGATACTAGTATTAGGAAATGATGAAACTGTGTTGCTTTTTGTGTGAAAAAAAAAAAAAAAAGGATGACTGTGGTGCAGAGGATGCTCACTGAGGATTTAGATTAGAGTCACACAGGCCAGCGGCTGACTGCAGTGTTTGGAATATGCTTTTCTGGTTGCTGAAGGTGTGAAAATGAGACAGAGTGTGAAATGTGCAACCTTTACCCAGAACATTTCATAGCAAAGAGAGCGACTTAAATGAACAGAGAGAAGTATGTATCCCTCTGCTAGTTTAGCAACTGTTAACTATTTTCTGTGTTTGGATGATACAGTGAAAAACTGATCATCTAAATCTATTTGGGCTGCTTCTTCAATTAGCTGACTTGGAAAACTTGTACCTGGCAAGGTAAGTCCTCCCTTCCCACATTGCCGAAGCACACAGAGGCGGAATAGCAAATAATGTTGATTTATGGAGTAGAACTGGCCACAACTGATCAAGCTAGACCCTTCTGCAAAATCATAAAAAGTACTGTATGTAAAAGAACAGGCAGGATGTAACTGTTAAACTCAACAAATCATATTCGGCTCAGAGCCTATAATAATCATTTAACATATTTTAGAAAATGACATTTCAAGTTGAATCAGCTAAAATGTCAACAGCATTTTAAATTACCAAAGTCAAGAAAAAAAAAAGAAACAAAATTGTTGAAATATTAGAATTCTTTTGAGGAGAGAAAAACATCACTCAATACTCTAGAATTCTTTGCTCTGAAGAATCCCTTTCCAGCTTAAGTACACTGACGTATGGTGGCTTGTGTTTCAGAAGGATCAGCAATGACACACACAAATTCACCAAACCCAGTCTGCCTGGTGAGCTAACAGTGTGATGAGAACCACATCAAGCATTAGGAAGTAAGAAATCTCTATATACAAGATATTAAATTCAAAACCAAGTTAAAAGAGAGATTGGTTATGTTGACTTTTTCATGTTAACTTGTGTTTAAGAATCCCTATATTTGACATTTAGATAGATTAAGTTGTTTCACTGTATCAAGAGCATAAATCATTCTCATCTGATTAGAGTTGTATCGGCAGAGAAGGAAAAACACCAGCACACCAACTGGAACTAATAATATTTATCTTTTTCAATAATACACAATTTCCTTCATTAGATATGTTAAACATTTACTTTCAACTGCTAATACTTACCAATTAAAATAACATTCATTTGTCAATCTCAAATATTAAGACTAAACTTTGAAATCAGGGAAGGCCTTCTAAACAGCCATACTGATATCTCTAAGTTTGCATCACATAGAGTACTTTAACTTCTTCTCATGAAAGATTAACAGAAGCATTTCTAAAATCATAAGTTAAAAAGAGAACTCCACTGTTAGAACAAAGTTTCCTGATAGCAGACTTTTTTTTGAAGGATGACTAACAGTCTGACATCTAAGAATGAAGATGTAGAAACTCAAACCACTAACTAACTAAATATAGTAAATTAAAAAATATAGCCCTCCGTGCTTTACTATTGTTCTGGCTAATAACTTCACTAGTCCTTTGAGGATATGTCTATATGGAAAAGAATATATAATCAATACATGTTTGAATTAGAGATTTATTATTGATGTATACTTTCATTTGTTTAATAATCTTTCCTTGAGAGGCTGCTACATGCCAGACCCTGCAGAAAGGACAAGAAAAACGCAATGACTAAACTTCAACAGAATTAATGCGTATCCTCAGTCAACAGCTGAGTAAGAATTACAATGGATTTCCACCACCCTAGAAAAATGGAAGTCAAATTTCCCCATTTGTGGTTTAGAAAGTCGAATCTTGGGAATAGAAAAGGCATCTGGTTGGTGATTTTAATTCAGTTTCTTAAATTGTATCTTTTCTTTGTGTTCCTCACATTTCTATTATCGCTGGTACTGAACTGACTTTCACAAAGGGTTTCCCAAATAAAAATCTGGCTCAAGTAAGTACAAAATGTCCTCTCACTTGGTCTCTCAGTACAGCTAAGAAAAATTGTGACTTTTTATAGTCGAAATGTTATTGGAGGATTACCTAGAAATAACATGATGAAATATGCTTACAGATAAATACACATATTTCATAAATATTTCATCCAAATACATATTTCTAAGGAAGATCTTCTAGTTTGGTGGAGTAAAGGCTCAGAAAATCCCATTCTTCCACAAAACTGATAAAACTAAACAAAATCATTAAAAACTGTCATATTAGGATTCTTGAAATTGATCAAAGATGTAAACAAATTAAGAATTATTCATTTAATATTGATTCTCAGGTTAAGAAAAAGCAATGGAAGTCTATTGCAATTTAGCCCAGGGACACTCCCTGCCACCACTCATCTCCTTCAGACCAGCAGCTACACCAGGACAAGGCAGGCTAGGAAATAAGCTGTGTTTATGGACCAGCAGACTGACTTGATTTGGGGAAGCCTGGAAAAATCTCATGCCCAGGGTTTTTGTTACAGAAGTAGAAGATAGGATAGCCAAACAAAACAACGACAAAAATCTCTAAAACAAAATATACTATTACTATACAATTTGCATATATTTTATCAGCTTATCAATTCAGTTTTTAAAATATTGCTTTATACATTTTTATTTTAAACCACTTAAGAAAAGAGAAAAATATATTTATTTATTTATTTATTTTTTGCAGTTTTTGGCCGGGGCTGGGTTTGAACCTGCCACCTCCGGCATACGGAGCCTTACACCCTTGAACCACAGGCACCTCCTGATATTTATAATGCCATTTATATTTACGTACATAGATGTAATTACTTTTACTGATACTCTTTATTTTATGCAGGTTGATAGGCACATAGCATATCAATAAACATACCTATATGTGTATATATATTCTTGTGTGTATGTGTGTATACACTATATTTATATAGTTTTGTATCTGTAAACAAGAAAATTAAAATGGTACTCTACAAGATATCAATGTAATACAAATTACAACAGGAAAGGATGAGGGAACAAAAAGATAAAGGCTATTCAGAAGACAAATAGTAATTTTGCAGATGTAGAGTCGATGTTATTAATAATTGCAGTAAATATAATTAATTAATAAGCCAAGAGTGTGAGACTAGATTTAAAAAAGAAATAAGACCCAAGTACTTATTGTGTTCAGCCCACACGTTTTAGATTGAAAAATACAAAGGAGGTAAAACTAAAAGGATAAACAAAACACGTGGCATGCAAGCCGGAAGCAAAGTAATCTGAGAGGCGTAAGGTGCACTATCATCATATGGTGTGGCCATTGGGACAAAACTGTTACTGGAGACAAAGGACATTTTATAATGATAAAAATGTCATTTCATCAGGACTATATATACTCATTTTAAACATATTAAAACTTAGTAACATAGACCCTAAATGCATGAAACAAAAACCAATATGATTGAAAGTTGATACAGAAAGAATTTAACTATAATAGTTGAAAATGTCAATAAATTATTTACAATAAGTAATAGAAACCTAAGATAAAAATCAGCAAGTAGATAAAATACTTAACAACAGTATAAACATATTGATATAATCAATATCTATAGACTACTCCACGTGAATGTAAGTGTATATATATATTTTAGCAAGTGCAAATGGAACATTTTCCAAGATATGCAATTCTATTCTTATGCTATCCTGTGAAACACGTCTGAATATATTTAAATATTTGAAACAATGCAAAACAAGTTTTCTGATCATATCAGAATTGGAAAACAGCAACAGAAGAAAAACATTTGAAAAATCCACAAATATTTGAAAGCTGAGCAACACACTTGTAAATAGTACATAGGGGAAAGAAGAATTAAATAGAGAAATTATAAAATATTTTGAAGTGAATGAAAAATCCAGAGAAAAACACAAAAATACTGCTATATATCATAAATACATTCAATGAATTTTCAGGATTTGAATTATACAATCATGTGCCACATAATGATGTTTTGTTCAGTGAGGGACCACATATATGATGCCGGTCCCATAAAATTGAAATATACTGAGAAGAACTGAAAAACTCCTATCACCTAGCCTTTCATATTATTTTATAGTGCTCTTTCTACTTATTTGAAAAACGATTAACTGAACAGCTTCAGGAGGCCTTTTGGAAAGTCTCCCAAACAAAGGCATTCTTATCACATATTATTGCTCTAAAGACCTTCCATTTTCAGTCTTTTACAAGTAGCCAGCCAGTTCACCTAGCATCATTTGTTAAATAGGGTGTCTTTTCCCCATTCAATATTTTTAATTGGCTTGTCAAAGATCAGGTAACAGTAAGTAGCTGGATTCATCTGTTGGCTCTCTATTCTGTTCCATACATGGGTGGAGGGAGGGTGACTTGAGGGATCACTTCTATGGTTTATCTTACAAGCGTACAAGCAAATCTTTCTAAAAGTAGAATACAAACATCTTAACACAATAACTAAGATAATGGCATGAAGGTTATGTTAACCAGTTTAATGAAAATATTTCAAATTGTATGTGAAAACACCACACTGTATCCCATGATTGCATTAATGTATACAGCTATCATTTAATAATAATAATAATAAAATTAGACCTTCCCGTGAGACCAGATGTGAGGCAGTGATGCTGATTATCCTGACCCTGTGTGGGTCTAGGCTAATGTTTGTGTTGGTGTCTTAATTTTTAATAAAAAAGATTTTAAAAGTAAAAGGAAAGAAATTGAAATAAATCGTAAATTATATAAGGAAAATAGGTTTGCACTTCTTATACCTCTAAAACATGTTTATGTTTTATTCCAAGTGTTGTTACAAAAGAGCTGAAAAGTAAAAAAAAAAAAAGGCTTATGAAGTTAAAAATTTATAATAAGCACAGGTAAATTTATTATTGAAGAAATACATTTTTATAATTTTTTATAATTTAAGTTGGCAGAGTCTTTTAAAGTCTAAAGTACTATGCAGTCCTGTCCTGGCCTTCCCACTTAGCACAGCACGCACTCACAGGCTCACCCAGAGCAACTCCCAGTTCTGCAAGCTCCATTCACAGTGAGTGCCCTAGATAGGGTACTTTTATTTTTTATAGTGTATTTTTACTGTATTATTTTTTGGTTAGATAAACAAATACCTACTATTTAGTGTAGTAATGTTCATGTTTGTATCCCAGGGTATCAGGCTATGCCATATAGCCTTGAGGTGTAGAAGGATACACCATACAGGCTGCGTAAGTGCACTCTGTGATGTTTGCAAAATGATGAAATTGCCAGATGATGCATTTCTTAGACCATGCCCCATCATTAAGTGCCACAGGAACGTGTTTTTATTTATTGGCAATGAACCTCTGAAAAGTTTAATTTTCTATAGTAAAAAATTAAATATAAAAATATATTTAGCAATAGAATCGAAAAACTTACACTCTGAAAAATGACAAAATATTTCTGAGAAAAATAAATGAAGATGGAATTAAATGGAAAGATATTCTATATTCATGGATTTAAAGACCTAATATTATTAAGATGGTAATTCTCTCAGAAGCAATGTGATAAAACTCCCAATAGGCTTTTATTTTGTAGAAATAAATAAATCACCTCTACACTTTATGTGTAGATGCAAAGAACCTAGAGTAGCTTAAATAATTTTGAAAATGATAACAAAATTAGGGGACATTTATTCTAAGTGTCAAAACTTAGAATAAGATATGATAATAAAGACAATGTGTACTGACATTAGATTAAACAAGTTATAAATTGTAAAATATACACATTATTAAATATTACACATATTTTCTGAATAATGTATATTCTTCTTTGCGAGGAGTGGTCTTGTATGTTGTAAGAAGTTTAACAGCATCCTTAGCCTCTACCCATTTGATGCCAGTGACACAATCACTCACCCCCAAATAATGACAATAAAAATATCTTCAGATGTTGCCAATTATCCTTTGTGGAGAAAAATAACTTCTAATTGAGAACAACTGGTATAGATCAATAGAAAAATTAAAAGTCCTGAAATAAATTCTTATACTTGTAATGAATTTATTTTTATTTATTTATTTTTAGAGACAGAGTCTCTTTCTGTTGCCCTCGATAGAATGCCATGGCATCACAGCTCACAGCAAACTCCAGCTCTTGGGCTTACGCGATTCTCTTGCCTCAGCTTCCCAAGTAACTGGGACTAAAGGTGCCCACCACAATGCCCAGCTATTTTTTTGTTGTTGCAGTTTGGCCAGGGCCAGGTTCAAACCCACCATCCTTGGTATATGGGGCTGGCACCCTACTCACTGAGCCACAGGCACTGCCCATGAATTTATTTTTAATCAATGATAAACTTTTCAACAAATAGTGATGGGATATCCACTGACAAAAGTCCTGAACATAGAGTTATGTAATATCATGCACAAAATTAACCCAGAAAGGATCATAGTCTAGATGGAAAAGCCCAAGTTCTAAAATATTTAGAAGAAAACACAGAAAATCTTTGTGACTTTGGATTAGGCAAAGATGTTTTAGCATTATCTGTAATAGATGAAAAAATAAATGTGACTTCCTTAAAATTTCTAAACATTTGTACATTAATAGATACCATAAGATGAGAAGACGATACCCAGAATAGGAGAAAATACTTTCCAACCACATATCTCTTAAGGGACTATTACATATGTCAGAATATATAAAGAATTGCTGCACCACAGTAATAAGATGAATAGTGCAAATTAAAAATAGGCAAAATATTTTAATAGAATTTTCACCAGAAGGGAATTAGGAATGATTAACCAGTGCATAAACATGCTGAACATTCGTAAGGAGGGAAATGTAAATTAAAGCTTCCATAAGATTCCACTTCACTCAAGAATTGATACAATCTACAAGAGCTATTGAAGATGTGGAGAAACAGGAACTCTAATGTATTGCTTTTGAAAATTTAAAATATTGTGGCCATTTTGGAGAACATTATATCTGTTTCCGTGAAGGCTATGTTAACCAGTTTGATGAAAATATTTCAAAGTGTATATAAAACCAGCAGATTATACCCCATGATTGCATTAATGTACACAACTATGATTTAATAAAAAAAGTTGAATTTAAACATATCAAGTAATAAGAAATTACATTTCTAAGAACCTACTCCCCCCCAAATGAAGTTTTATGTTCCTACCAAGACATGTACATGAATGTTCACAGTATAAAGAATACCTCCAAATTGGAAATAATCATTTATTAAAGAGACTATTCCTTTCCCATTGTGTGGACTTAGGGTCTTTGTAAAAGATTAGCTGTCTGGGGTTTATTTCTGGGATATTTATCTTCTTCCCTTGATTTAGATGTCTGTTTTTATGACATTACCACACTGTTTTGATTACTATCAGTAAATGGTATAATTGAAATTGATAGCACGATGCCTCTTGCTTTGTTGTTTTTATTCAAAATTGCTTTAGCTACTTGGGGTCTTTTGTCATTCTGTACAAATTTTAGGGTATTTTTGTCAAAAATGTCATGAGACTTTTGCATTGAATCTGTAGAATTCTATGGGTAGTATGAGCATTTTAACAATATTAAATTGTACAATTTATGAACACACGATATCTTTTCATTTATATATGTGCTCTTTTTAGTTATTTAACTGCAGCTTTATTTACAATAGCCAAGATGTGAATACAATCTAAGGGTCTAAGTTTCCATAGACAGATGAATTGATAAAGACAGTGTGATATGTTTATATAATGAAATATTGTTTAGGCATAAATAAGACAGAAATTCTACCATTTATATCATATATATAAACCTGGAGGACATTATACTAAATGAAATAAGGCCAACACAGAAAGAAATAATGTATGTGTATGGTCTCACATAAATGTAGAGTCTAAAAGTTGAACTCATTGAAGCAGAGACAGAGTGGTGGCTGTCAGGGCTGGGGTAAGAAAGGGGACAGGTTAATCAAAGGGTGTAAACTTTCAGCTACAAGATGAATAAGTTCTCTGGAGCTAGTATAAATGGTGGCTATAATTAAGAAAACACCTATATACTTGGAATTTGCTAAGAGTCAATCTTGACCACTCTCAGTACCCATCACACCTAAGGTGGTACCTGTGTGAAATGATGGATACTTTAATTTGTTTGATTTGGTAATTATTTCACAATTGTGTATATGTGAAATCATCATGTTGTACACCCTAAATATACACAATTTTAACTTGTCAGTTATACCTCAATACAGATAAAACAAAATAAATTTCCCAGAGTTGTCAAAGAGTACTGCCTAATTCAAATTTTTAGTATCTGATCCTACTTCAAGTTACGTGATGGCAGCAGAAGCATTCATATGATTTGGACTCTGCTTCCAACAAGATGAGCCGACTTTAGGCCTCCATCCATAGAGAATGTTCCTCTGTACAGTTATATTTAGAAAGTATGATAAAGGTCAAGTGGTCAATCCTGGGTGTAGGGATACCATACGTGACTAGTATAATTCCTCTGTTGACCCCAGAATATTCATCTTCTCAAGTCATATCCCCTTTTTTAACTAATACTTTAGCTTACCAATAAGCTCTCCAACAAAGCCACAGCACTAGTCAAAACGTGAGAACAGAGAAGATAGATCATTCAATGCACCAATCTAATCCGTGTTATTGAAAAATTTTCAGACTACGTATTTCCTGAGCAATGTGTTCCTTGAAGCACAGTGTAAGTTTCTTTCCCCCACCACCCTTCCTTCGCAGGCCCAGCATCTAATTCATGCAATTTGAAAGCCCTCCCTGAAAGAATAAATAATGGGCCATCATATCCTTTATATTTATAAAAGTGTACCATTTAATCTATGTAAGCTAAATCAGTTCATTATATACAATTGCAATGAACTATTTGGTACTGTCCCTACAATTATTTTAATATAGTCTTGTGATATATTATGAAGATAGAAAAGAGGGACTAGAAATCATAGTTTCATTTTTTTTACTTGATGATGTTTTAGCTGATGGTAAAATTTTACAAATAAAAATCATTTATTTATATGCTTGGGTTAGTTTCTTAAAACCAGAAACAACATAAACTACATTTCATAGACATAAAATGCCCCTGAACAAAATATTCCTTCTGATGCAGTTTATAAAGAAATTTTATGATTTCCTTCTAACGAGATTTCTGAGTTTAATTCTGTTGAAGTAGTTCAGTGTCAAGTTCTTTAACATACCTGGACTGTGAATATAGTGTTGTCAATAGTTATCTTAGTCAAAATTAGCATCCAAGTATAATATAAGCAGTTCTCACCATTTCCCTATATCATTGTGCTATAAATAGCTCATTCTTACTTCAACTTTCTTTTGATTTCCTTTTAAATTATTGTCCATCTTTAAGTCTTAGTTTGTGCAAGAAATATATGCTAGACATGTTCTGGTCTGAGGTATAATATGTGTTCATTTTGTTTGAAGTTCAACGCAATGCTGGCTCTCGGGTCTGGATTAGGAGCTTCCAGCAAAGATGTCCTGCAGCAGGGCTGCTCAGAACAAAAATGTGCTGTCTGCAGTGTGCCTTTGCTTTTATTGACTATTTCATTATGTAGGAGGTCATGTTCCACCTTTGTTACCCAGTCTGCTTACTCTTGCTAAATATCACTTTCTTAAAAGGCTTGTGGAATTGGAAACAACCTAACACTCTGTTGAGATTTGTGACTGTCATCCTTCTGGTTAGAATTGCTGGTCGATGGTGCAACAGTAGCAGTGATGCATCTGTAATAGCTGTCAGCCAGGATGGTCATTAAACGCTGTCTGCAGTCAAGATTCTTGTGCCAGATGGCACCTCAGGAACACTAGACAGAACATTCGAAGCTGCCAAGATTCATGCTGTGCCCTTTTAACTTAGGGCTAGTGGAAGAATAAAATAAAGCAAAAATACCTCTGAGAATAAAACTCCTAGCAGTAGCTTTCTAGCTCCAGGCTCTTTTGTTTATATACAAAGACAAATCAGTCTTCATTTTTAGAAATGTACATTGCCTATTAATATATGATGTGCAATATTATTTAGTTTTCTAAAATATATTTCTCTATATGATACTGTACTTCATATGGTGATTTTTCCCCCTACCTTTTGTGTCATGTTTAGAAGATACTTCAACCAACATTTCTGACTCATTTTTTCTTTTTTAAAGTTTTCTTCTTTTTATATATTTATATCTGTAATTCTATTGGGCATGGATTTGCAACTTAATGCTTTGTTAGTGGTAAATTAATGATTTCAGGATACCCTATATTGTATATGTATTATCCTCATATCATGGACCTTCCATATTTACTACATTAAATTGTCTTTGGGGGATATTATTTGTGAATCAAAGTATAATGTATCACTTTTCACAGTAATGTCACATCATTTTGATTATTATCTGTTTGAAATACCCTTTAAAATTAGGCAGAAAACAATTCCTTCTTCTTTTTCATAATAATAATTTTAGCTTTATCTACCTATTAATTCCTCCAAATACATTTCTTACATCCTTTTTTCATTTTTTTTCAAGAAGTAGCCTGTAGGAATAACGATATACATTATGTTAAGTGTGCATGCTGATTGATATTGCATATTGAAAGTAAACGAACTTGCTAATTTAGAAAAGAATTTCACAAAAATTAAAATTTAGATCATGATCTCCTAAAAATTAATTTCTCATTCTACAGATGTGAATATCTTTAATTTAATAAATGTGGTGGCAAAACATATCTGTGGCCTAACATTTACAGTAGTGAGATACCATAAAGGACCTCAACCAAGAGGAGTTTACCTACTCCACTCTTCCCCTCACCCCCCTTCTCCAATAAAAAGACATACTGCAAGATTAGGTCCACACTGAATTTACAAAAAAGCTTTCTGAATCCTTGATGGGATCAGACTTAAAGCTGCTTAAGATTTTCCTCAGGGCATTTGGGAGGGTGGCTGAGGATTGGAATCATGAAGAAATAAATTGTTTGAAGACACAGTAATTTGGAGTGATGTTTAGTAAGAATTGTTTTGGGGAGAAAAAAAAAAACACAAGGGCAAGGGAGATGGGTTGCATGCAGGAGAACTCAGAACTCAAAGGTTATCATTTTCGTGCATAGGGTGTAAATGTCTAGAAACAATTCCTTTTAGACTCCAAAGATACTTCAAAATAATAAACAGTTGTTAAAAAAATTAACAAATAAATGAAGTACTTTCACTTGTTCTTCAATTTCTTTCCACAAAACTCTTCTGCCTAGGTTTTCCATGGGTGACAACCATGCAGATAATGAGGAATTGCTTGGTAAGGGGAAAGGACAATTGTCTCATCTCACTCGTGAGTTTCAGGTAGTGGAATCTTACTCAATGTTTTGGGAAAGTGTAGAAAATGGAAACGAAGAAACCAGCAGAGTTCCCAGGATCTCCATAAAGAGAAGATGCACTCAACATTCTTTTCATCACACAGCAAATATTTTTATTTATTTTTCTTTTTTTATTAAATCATAAACACATAGATCATGTATACATTAATGCATTTATAGGTTACAATGTGCTGATTTCATACAGAATTAGAAACGCTTACATCACACTGTTTAATATATACCTCATCTCGTTTACTTTATTACAGTGTTAAGACATTTACTCTACACTAATAGATTCGACATATACCCTTGCTTTGTGCACCATTTTCAGAATTGTTATATATAGAGCACCCTGAGTGCTAGGGATACAGCCAACAGCAAAATCCACTAAAATAAATGGTCTCCTGGAAATAATATACTAGAGGATGGAGGACTGAAAATAATCAAAATGAAAAGTATAGAATGTATCCTTTGAAAGTTGATGAGGGGAGAAGTGAAGAAGGGGTGAGGGATAAGACATACCAGCAAAGTAAGGTAAACGAGGTTAGAGAGCAGAGAGGCTGCCCCAATATTTGGTGAGCAGTTATAGCTTTTGTTTTGAGTAAGTTGTGAACCCACTGGAAAGTTTTCAGGAGGAAGGGGTTATGATCTGAATTTTGTTTTAAAACGAGCCCTCTTGGGCTGTGCTTGTGGCTCAGTGAGTAGGGTGGTGGGTTCAAACCCAGCCCTGCCAAACTGCAACCAAAAAATAGCTGGGCGTTGCGGTGGGCACATGTAGTCCCAGCTACTCTTGATGTTGAGGCAAGAGAATCACCTAAGCCCAGGAGTTGGAGGTTGCTGTGAGCTGTGTGATGCCATGGCACTCTACTGAGGGCAATAAAGTGAGACT
>NW_003852432.1:9547525-9626688 GCF_000181295.1 Otolemur garnettii | reverse complement strand
ATAGTGATCTGTAAACAAACCGTATTCTCAGAAAAAAAAAAAAAAAAAAAAAAAAAAAAAAAAAAAAAATAAAATTACAAAAAAAAAAAAAAAAAAAAAAAAAAAAAAAAAAAAGAGAGCCCTCTCATTGCCTGTTGAAAATATACAGATATACAGTAGAGGGGAGGGATGAAATCAGGAAATTGATTAGGAGGCAATTTCAGTAGTTTGAGCAAGAGACCCTGGGGGTGTGAGATCACCCTGCGAGCAGGGGAGGTGGTGAAAAGCGCCAGAATTTGGATATCCTGAAAGTAGAGCTGCCGGGATTCAGTTACATATTAGATGACATGTATAAACATAAGGTGTTCTAAGGTAGTAGAATTCAGATAGATTGAGATTGGGAAAACCTAAGGAGCACCTGTTTGGACATAGTAGGAGTTAAGAGATAACTTTTGGACAAGTTATATTTGCACTGCCTGTGACATGCCTAAGCTGAGATTTTGTGCAGTTTGAAATCTGAACCTGATCTGATAGGAGAGATCCTGGATGGAAACTTAAATCTGGGAGTTGTCATCATATGGAAGGAAACATGAAAGCTCGTTGCTCAGTCTGTAGTGAGAAATGAAGCCTGAGGACTGAGCCAGTGATGCTATGATATGAGCTTACAGGATGAAGCAGAATCAGCAGATGAAGCTGATGGGGACTATCAAGGAGAAAGACAAGACCAGTAAAGCGAGGCACCAAGGAAGCGGAGCAAAGGGAAGGAATGGACACTGGAATTGCTGATGGGCAAGTAAGCTGAGGACTGAGAATTTACATTGGTGGCAGTAATATGGAAAGCACCAGCCCGGGGCTGTGATAGTTGTTAACTGTATGGCAGGTCAGACATAAAGAGAGGAAAACATTGGTAGTAAGGATTATATACAACTATTCGAAGAATTTTGCTATGGGGTAATGTAGAGAGCAGAGACCTCAGAGCCCTCACAGCCTGGGGACATTCAGAGAATGAACCCCCAACTGCTTATTCTCCATTCCTTTTTGTGTGTGTGTGTGGTTTTTGGCCAGGGCTGGGTATGAACCCACCACCTCCGGCATATGGGGCAGGTGCCCTACTCCTTTGAGCCACAGGCGCCACCCCTTCTTCTCCATTCCTAAACAGCCATTTTCCTTTCTTCATGCTCCCTCTGCCAGAAGTCACTAGCCCTTTCTTTGCTTAGTTAATTATGCAGAGATCCTTGAGATCTCTCCCTTCTTTCTCCTTGTGACGTGCTAATGAAGTTGAGCAGAAACCATAACAAGATGGTTTGTCTTTGTTAAAGTCATTTACATTTTCCTTTTGTACTGTAAGACCCAAACTATGTCTTTTGTTTATGCTATCTCCCCATTTTGTCTATGCTACTTCCTCTTGGACAACCCTATAGAGATACTACAAAATAAAGCTGATTTTGTGCATTGGGCCTGGGGTAGCCACCAGCTCAGTCAGTCCTCCCGTCCCATCCTTGTACTGTATTTTCCTCATTCCCACCAGTTCCACTCTGGTTCCCTCCCCTTCGCTGCGCTGGGTAGAACCTGGAGGGTAAAGTGGGGTTAAAACAAGCTCTTTTAAATTTTGAAGGTTTTTTCATTTGCTTTTCTGGATAGGAGAAATAGCACATTTGTAGACTGATGGGAAGATCAATAAAATAAAGGATGTCCTAGTGGGTGGAGGGGATTGCTCAAGTCCTGCGGAGGTTAGAAGAGTTGAGATCTAGTGCAAAAGTGGAAATTTAGTAAATATAGATTGTAAGCCCATATATTTAGGCCACTATTTAAGCCCGGAAAAGGGAAGGGATAAATTTAAATATCTCAAATAGAACAGTATTTTTTTTTTTAAGTTTGCTTTTTCAGTCATTGGCAGCATTTCACTGCATTTCCTTCTATTTGGTGTGGTTCTTATCATATCTAACACTAGCACAATGCTCAAGGCATAAGGTTAATTTGCTACCTAACATTTTTACTTGTTGAATGATGCTTTCATATCATACAAACAGATGGAAAATAATTTTTATGTGAAAGAGGGGAAAGTTCATTTATCAATAGAGTAGGAAGTAGAATTATCCCCTGAGAAATAGTGAGAACCCATGAAAAATTGATATTCAAATCTAAATAATAACTCTGCACTTAATTAAATACTGAGATGCTATAAAGATGTCTGCTGAGCTCTGCCACGTGGAGATCACCTTCTCCCTCTCTGTATTTTCCTATTGCTCTAAACAGTCATTTGTACAAAATGCTAGTCTGTCTCACCTCAGTCTTAGTGGTTAGACAAGAAGAGAACATTTGTCCAAGTTGCATCAAAGCTGCTTCCTTAAGAATTAGCAAATTACTCATTTCAGTACTGACCAATCTCTTAATGGCAATACAACTCTCAGGAAATGTAGGATAGCTCTGTTTTATATTATTTGGATTGGCAAACAAAGAAATTAGTGCAATGGACATGGAAGATTACAGAACTCCTTGGTGAAGCAAAGATGAAAAAACGTAGACACACAACTGAGATTCTTATGACCACCCATGGGTAAATTCAAGCACATTTCTCAATCCTGTCCCATTTCATATTCTCATGGGACAAAGAGAGGAGGGTAATACTGTGGCGAGTGGGTCAACATTGTTCTGGATAGGAAGGAATGTTCCAAGAGAATGTTCAGTGACACTGACTTGGGAGATAAAGGTGTGTAGATGGGGAGTCAAGTTTCTGTCCAAGATCAGAAAAGAGCTTTTAGTCAAGAGGTTGTGGACATAATTGATTTCCAGAGAACACAGAAGAGAAAGTCCAATAAACAACTAACAGAAATTAATCAGAGAGGGGAACCACAGATCAGGCTAGGAGTTCAAAACCACTTTGAGATGTCATCTAACTCCAGTAAGATTAGCCCACATCACAAAATCCCCAAACTGCAGATGCTGGCATGGATGTAGAGAGAAGGGAACACTTCTACACTGGTGGTGGGATTGCAAACTAATACAGCCTGTTTGGGAAGAAGTGTGGAGAATTCTCAAGGTACTAAAAGTTGACCTACTGTTTGAGCCTGCAATTCCAATACTAGGTATCTTCCCAGATGAACAAAAATCATGTTACAAAAAAGACATTTGCACTAGAATGTTTATTGCAGCCCAATTCATAATTGCCAAGTCATGAAAGGAGCCCAAATGCCCATCAACCCATGAATGGATCGACAAATTGTGGTATGTGTATACCATGGAATATTATTCAGCCATAAAAAGATGGAGATTTTACATCTTTTATATTTATCTGAATGGAGTTGGAAAATATTCTTCTTAGTAAATTATCTCAAGAATGGAAAAAAAAGCCAATGTACTCAATACTATTATGAAACCAATATATAATCACCTACACATTCATACAAATAATAAAACACAAATATAGTCCAGAAAGAAGGATGGGAGAAGCAGGAGAGGAGAGGGGAGGGGCGAGGGTAATTGGACGGAGAGTAATTGGTGGAATCTCACCTAATATGCACAATGCAAGGGTACATTTCAAAACCACTAAGAATATATTATAAATGTCTTACCTTAAAAAGTGAGCAAGTGAAATGATGGTTATGTTAGTCAGTCTGATTTAAACATTCCACATTGTATATCAAATCATTACATTGTATCCCAGAAATGTATAGTTATGATTTAATAAAAATTAAATTAAAAAAGGAAAAAAATGCAAGGAAGGAGAGCACTGCAGACAAACTAGGGTTTTATATGATTCTGTATTAAATATTGTTCTATAATATAAATGTTTCATCCTTTCAATGTGTTTTTTTGTGGAAAATTGTACACATACACAGCTAGAGAAAACAGTTTAATGAGCTCTTTCGTACACCCATCAGTTAACAGGAACGCAACAAATAGATCAGACACAGGCAAAGAATCTAATAGCCAAAATAAATAATATTAATTTTTCCACCCAAAATAGAATCTGACAAGAAATATAATGATGTATAGTATTGTCAAAACTTCTCTCCCTTGGTTGCCTAAAGAAAGACTAGCTCATTTCAGTCCCAGGAATTTCTGAAGAAATTAGCCCTGAGGGTAGGGCCATTGGATCTTCTTTTCTGGTTTCCAAGCGTGGAAAACCCGAGCTTTGGAAAGGGACTGCTCTTCTATAAGGTCCATAACCCTTCTCTAAGGGTGTCATTAAGAAGGCAAAAGACACCTGAACTTGAGCCCAGACACCTGAACTTGAGCTCCGCTCTCTTTAATCCATATTCTGAAGATCTTTCACAGGTAGGAGAAGTGGTATCTGGTGTCATTGCTTTTGCTTGGAAATTTACTATAACCAACAAAACACCTTTTTTTTTATTCTTTCTATTTTTAGAGCCCCCATATTAAATATCAGGATGAACCAGGACAGTGAATGAAGGAGAAATAAAATAGACTTTCTGTAAATTAAGTTAGCCTTCTAAATCACCCTAGAGCAATCCATTTAGCATTTAATTAATTATTCAATATTTTAATTTAAGATTAAGTTTTGGACCATATAGTTTTGGAACAAAGAGAACTCAGTTTAACTTTCAACTCTGCCTCTTATTCTATGGTAAATTACAGGAACCTTAGAGACTCAATGTCATCATTTGTTAAAGGAGGTCATTTTCTATTCCATAGACTTTTTTTTCCCCCTGCAATTAATTATTCAGTACATGTAATACACCCGACAAGGAAATCAACCCAGTGTAACCTCTGATTAAATACTTGGTTCCTGCTCTCATTTCTTAAGCAACAGCCAGTGCCGCTTAAGGGCTATCTTAGGGGCACCAAAGATACTTTATCACTAACAGGGTTGACTGTGGCCATACCCGTGCTATCTAATAGTGGCCAAGCAGTTTGAGAAAAGACAAGTTATTTTGGACTGATTTGTTTAAATTCTCAATATTTATAATGTTTGGGAAATAGATAACCATGTGGAAAAGATAATAACTCTTTTCCTTACATCCCAGATTTTTTCTAAAAAGACATTGTTCTTTCGCTTGAACAAGAACATGCTATTATGTCTAGTTCCCTTAAGATATTGTGAAATCTGGTGATTCTCTTTCAGTGGGCATAATCCAACCTGTTAATAGTATACTTTCTTGATATTGCCATTATCTTTAATATCTTCTTAAAGTATCTCACTCTCTTGTATCCATTAGTAAGGAAAATATTTTGAGATTATGGTTATAGATATTTATGAACCAGGAATTAAAAGGCATGACGAAAATAACTGGCAAGAGATTTGCCCTACTTTGTCACCAATACAAAAAGCCATGGTTGCTGCTCTTAAATTGACTTAGTTCAATATTAAAATCAGGGAAAGTAACCAAGTCAGGTTTTCTTTCTCATTATGCAATGCTCAATGATGTTTTACAAATCTGAAAGCTTTACCTTTATATTCATTTCCTGTATGAATTAAACATTAACAAGAATAAATTGAGCTTAAATCCTATGAAAAGGTCAATATATTCCCTAGCGAAAACTGAAGGTTGTTATTTTATGTTATTTTTTCTATAGCTCTGTAATTCACCACTTAAGCAATGCAGGTAGAATATCGCCACAACCAGGTGGGACAAAGTCAAGAGCGGTCTTCCTTAATATCTTATTACCTCTCTTAATCCTAACCTTAGTGTTAAGATTTAAGCCCTTTCTGAACAGTTTGACAAGTGTTATGTAAGTTTTAAATATTTTCTGGCCTACTAAAAACTGACTTTGCCTTTATTTATTGATGAAGTTTTTAACCAACCACAATTACCTATCACTGAGATTGTAACTCCATTTTTGTCTTCATAAATTACATTAGACTAACTTTTATGTTTCTAAAATCCAGGTTTGAAAAATAAATATGAAATTATTCATCTTAGCAGTGATGATTAAAATTGAGCTACTACTCAATTGAGCTACTACTATTTCATTATTTTCTCCAAGAAAAATGTTTGGGAAAATCAGTTAAGAAAAACATTCTTATTAAACTAAGAAGTTTTTTGATAATTGAATTTTAAGTGTATAAATATCAAACTATTTGCCACTAGTACAGAAATGTGACTCATAGGTTTGAAAATGGCTTGTGCTTTTGTTCCAATCAAGAGAATCACCAATGCTACTAAAATTGTTAACATTTTAGGCTATTACCTTTTCACAAGTGTAAGTAAATTCATAGAAGACAAATACCTCCTATGTAAAAGCTACTTAATTATTAGATATTATAGCATGTATGGATAATGATGACCAGGTCATTATTTTTGGGGCTGATTACAAAAAGTTAGTACCTAGTGCTTGTTCTCTGATGCTTTCTTGATTCATTGAAATGTCATTCAGAATGTAAAAATACCTTCTCGTAGCTTTGAGTTTCCCAAATAGGTCATTGACATGAAAATAACTCTCGTGGTAATGAGCTGGTATGTTTAATGACATCAACTGAGTGGCTTTTTGAGAAGAAAAAGACGCTGGGAAAATGTCTTAAAATGTTCCAAAGGGACATTTTGGTTCAGAGACTGAGGAATTCAATTCGCAGGATGATAGAACATTTTGATTACAAAGAGAAGTAGTCTATATTATGAAATAAGATTTTCAAAAGGGCAGATATTATTACTAATAAATTACAGTTTTACAGTTTCCTGTGTTTTCAAATATGTGATACTCAGTGATGAAAAAAGGAGAAAATATGGACTCAGAGCCTTTTTTTGTACTTACTGAATTGTTGTAGGAGCCATTAGTCTCAAGGAATTCTGCTCAATATCTTGAGGCATAATCTAAAAAACAGTAAATGAGTTAGATTTTATTAAAAGCTTTCAACAAGAAATAAAGGCATTTGTGAAGAAGAACATTATACAAACTAAAGTTAAAATTCCTTAGATAAGTCAAAACCCCAGACATCTACCACAAGTATATCAGATGGTTTGATATTTAGTTAAATCAAATGTATCATACCTTTCAGGTTTAGTAAATATTCCACTTTGGAATCTTAGGTAGATTGTTTGGTAGACACAATATTGTGATAGTCAGCAGTCATTGTTTCTGATAAATAATTATTTATCTATAATTAGAGTAGGAAGTGTAAATAAACCACTATGCAGCTTGGCCTGCACATGTGAAATAAATCGCCCTGAGTAGGTTGTTCTTTTGTCTTTAAATAAAAAAGAATGTGAGCATACTCTATAAAATCTGGTGAGTACTTTCAAATATCTGAAGTAGGAAAAAAAAAAATCTACCTGCACACTGGAATACCTGGGAAATGTAAAACTTAACTCATGCCTGGATCTCACACCTAAGATTCTGATTAGTTTTCTTGGGATGTAGCTTGGATCTCTGAAGGTTTAGATACTTCAGCGGTGACGCTAAGAGAGTGCTTTCAGCTGGAAAGCAGTGATTTGAACAAAGATCAGGAGTGTCCACAGGATAATCTTCAGGGTAATTGATGAAGATAATTTATAAAGAATGGCTTTTGATAGAGCTGGGACATCTGACTTTAACCTTTACGAAAAGGAAAAAACCCGGAGTGAGTCTCTGAATAAGATCAGTGGGAAATTCTAAACAGTGTCTCCTTTTGGTTGTTTTGTGCATTTTTTACAGAATACTATCTAGGGCACATCCCGCTCTCGGATAGTGCCAGTGGATGAGTTACTTCAGCACTATAGAAAATTGCCTCAAACAGTAATCAAACAGTCCCAGAGCGTTTGATCCATGAGAACTGCTGTTTTACATGGCAAAGGGAATCCATATCCTGGGAAGCCTCATCAATGAAGTGCACAGCGTCTCCAGACTATTGAGGTGGATTTTATTAAAGTGACGGTTTACACCATTTTCTCATTCTCATCAATAGGCACCATACAAGGGCTCTTGCTTAAAAAGCCTAGGAATCAATTTTGCCAAATTAGATTGGCCTCACAAGTTAATGGAAGGACCTGAAAACTGGACTGAGACTTAACTGAGACCACAGCAGACTACAGGGGTATTTCTTGTTTTTATTTTCTGCTTTTCCTCCCCCATATTTTTTGTCCCCCCTTCACATAAATTTAAGTAGGAGTGTGCAGAGCAGATTATAACGAATTTCTAATATTTATTTATTTCATAGAAATTAGACAGCAGATTGTTTACAGCACATTTACTATTACTTAAAAATACTAACTGAAAATATAACTATTTCCAATTATTTTTCACACCATAAAAATAATCAAAGATAGATGTATCTGTTATACATTCAGAGGATTTTCCACCTAATAATAAATATTTCTTACAAAATTAATTCACAGAGCAGTGGTGTTTTTCCCTTTGCTCCTCCATTTCCCCCTTCTCCTCAGGGTGGGTAATTATCATGTTTTTCATATTTAACACATTGCATTTGTTCCCCTTTATTTAAGAAGCAAGGATATATTTAAATGGGCCCAGTTTAGAGAAGTACTTGGAGAGAAAAGTAAAAAGAAAGATTAAAAAACTGTCCACATAAACAGTCTTATCTATTTCATCTAGAATTAATATTTTTATCTTAAAATCTTGTATTTAGTGGGATAAGAGAGTAAAAATGAAAAATATTTTAAAATATGGAATTCTGTCTTCCATTTCTGAAGCATCAATAGTTAATAAACAGACTTCATTAGGGAAAAATTGTGCTTTTCAAAAATAGAAAATCTTGGTTAATTGAATTTATCATTATTATTAACTTCTACAACTACTAGGTTGAGATAACACTTTACTGTCAATAGCTCTTGCTTAATTTTCCAGAGGTATATATATATGTGTGTGTAGGAAGAGCATTTAGTACTATACCCACTCGTAAAGGAAAAGCTATATGCGTTAGGTATGTGCATTTTGGTATCTCTAGCCTACAACAAGTTCTTTGTCTAGACCCATAATGAACAATGAAATAAGGAATTTATTTCTGTCCCTGTCTCTTAGATAACATTTGTAATTTGCTACCACTTGTTGTTCTGTTTTAAAATGTATACATCTTAACTTTCTAATTCGACTTTAAAACCCTTAAGAACTTGAAATGTTGTCCACTTTTCATTTCCCATAAATACCTAGAGCTCTGAGTCTGCCAAGCTAATTACACCTGTATTCTGAAGCCGCATTAAAGTAATTGCAATCTAGTTAAAAGGTCACAGAATTTTAGTCTTGGAAAAAACCGAAAAGCCGCTCTTGTTCCTACCCCTGCCTCAAACATGTTTCTTCCTTTTTGTTTTCTGGGAAATCGTATTTGGGTTTACCTGTATTTCTATCCTAAAAATAGTTAATGAATATTCCCTGTTTTGATTTGAAGACTTATAGAATTTCTTGTTTTACCTGGAAAAATATAACCCTGGTTAGATCTTACCCTCTGCTGTCCACAATTTTTGCACCCCTCCCTTACATTGTACATTTATTCTCAAAATTTGCATCATCTATGAATTCCTTCTTGGTGTTCAGGATGAATTAATAAATATAGAGGGATGATATTAAAAATATGTATGTTTTCAAGTTACTGTCTATAATATCCTGGAAGAGACTTAGTTATGAAACTTCAAAAGTCCCGAATAAGTAGCAAAACACTGTATGTAATGATAAAAGAGTGTCTGATGTTTAAGGCTCATGAAATATATTTAGATACATTTAAATATTGGACACATTATCATAGCCAGTATAAACATAGAGAATAAGAGTAAGTAATTATAGAAAAATCCAGGACATTTTTATTTTTCAGGAAAATATTTTTAGCTCCAAATAATCGTCTTTCTCCAAATATAGCTGACAGTTCTACAACTTTTAAAAAGTGTTTATGGGGTTTATACACTTAATTCAGAGAGAAACCATATTCTGATCAGTGTGATATCTGATAGCAACACTAGGCATTTGTGTCATATATCTTGTCTCCATATCATGTCTCACTTCAACTTTTGCACACACAAACTCACAGATAGGCATATGGGTGCATGCGCGCACACACACGCACACACACAGACACATTCTGTAGAAGTGATGAATGGCTGGGTCTGAGGTTATTGTGATCAACTGGCCTCTATGTAGGCACTATTTTATCCTCCTCTTTCTCTGTCTCCCCTTCATGTCTATGACTCCCAACCTAAATAGAAAACATCAAGCATGTATTCAGAATATAGTTCTATTCATTCTTACATTGAGAGTTATACATGTTGAAAGAATTGAAGCAAGAACTTCTTAATGTCAAGACCATTCTTGTGCCTGATATTGATAGATCCAGTTTTCTTCTAAAACGAGGTTTGGAATGGTTAAGAATTAAAGATTCTCAGGCAAAAGACATTAAAAAGAGGTCATGGTTGCTAAATAATTTTGTTGTAGGGCAGGAGTTTATTTTCTTTACTCCATTCTTAGTAAATGATCTAATAGTTATGATAAAATATAATAGTTTTATGAGTATCAAGACTTGAAGCATATCAGAAATAATTTCAAGATTTATATATTGGTCTTATATGGTAGTTGATAATAAAATAGCTTCCACAAATGAATTAGAAATCTAAAAGATGGGCAGGGAATAGGAAAATATAGCTCCTGAATGCTGGTAAAGAAGTCAGGTCTTTAAATAAAAGTACAAATTAGACTTCACAGGGCAGCAGTGAAATTTCCCCTTGTCTCAAAGTACCTTTTATTGAAATAATTAAACTACTACTGCTGTTTTGGGACAAGATTAAGATGGCTTTTCAGGGGCTAATTTCCACAATATAAGATTAAGTTAATATGCAACAAACTCACAGTCCCATCCAGTGTTCCAAACTGGAACAAGTTATTTCAGGACCACTCCAACATTGCAATGTCTAAATGAATCAGCTTTTAGTAACATGAACCAACTCAAGAACTTCCAGGGCAAAAGAGCCAATCACAAAATTTAGTAACTGAATCAGACATTGGGAGAATAACCTATCAGGTGGGAACCATCATAACACCATTATTGCAAAATCACCAGCTGGACTTAAGGATCTAGGCCAAATGGGTAATCATTTAAACACAATCTAAAATGTTAATATTATGCCTCATTGTTTATTGATTCTCTAGCAGCCAAAGAGCCAAATCAAATGAGAGGAAAATCAAAGACTATGTTTTAAAGATCAATGAAGACACTTCCTTTCTCTGAATATAAAAATAAATAACACTCTTGTACTGAATACAAACTAGGTAAATACCGTGACAGTTAAAGCATCTTTGCCGTTCTGGTTGGCAAGTTGTTACCTTTATTTCTGGCTAAATTACAGTCCTCACTTATATTTATGCCAAGTTCATATTCTTCTTTTATATCATGATGCTAAACTAAAGATGATTTCTTAACAGAGATAAATATTATTTTCACTAAGGGAATTAAAACTGCAAAGCCCAAACATATAAAACAATCAATATTGCCAAAATAAAAGAGGTGAACACACAGAGAAATCATTCATTTTTACATTTTTACAAAGATCCTTAGCATTCCTCTTTACAAGCTGTTAGATAAAGCCATGATAAATTTGAACCACTCTTCCTAATCTTACTCTATCTCTTGAATCGCATCTTGACCAGAACAAAGATTCGATATATCTTGCAATATTGTATTAGAGAAAGAAACAAAGAAAAATAAGTTTCTAGAACCCATGTAACTTATATCTAAAAAATAAAATATTTGATATACGTCTGTTCTTTCTGATTAACATTTTCCCAAGAAATAATCCATACCTGGGCAGCGCCTGTGGCTCAAGGAGTAGGGCACTGGCGGGTTCAAACCTGGCCTCAGTCAAAAAAAAGCTGCAAAAAAAAAAAAAAAAAAAGAGAGAGAGAAAGAAATAATCCATACCTTGTGTCCACAACTTGAACTTAAGTACTTCAGTAATGTTGTTGGATAGGAGAATACCAGAGACTGATAGAAGAGTTTACTTCAATTTTACACATTTTCCATACAATGTTTAGTCAGTTAATTGTCTTATGTGGAGCATTTTTCTGAAGTATAACAATATAAAAGTAGGAAGAAACTAATACTAAGCCTGTTACATCATCATTTACACACTGCATGACCTCAACAATTACTAGCCACGTGTTTTATTTAAAGCGTGTTTCTATGTGAGTTGAACATATTAAGTGGCAGTTTTTGAATTTAGCCTGATAAATGCTCACGGGGCTGTCTGAATGACCTGTTGGGGTCTCATTGAACTTTAGCAATCACAGATCTCATTGATCTTTTGTTCACAAGTACCTGTTAGGCTATAAGACAGCAGTTCTCAACCTGTGCGTCGCAAACCCTTTGGGGGTCCAACGACCCATTCACAGGGGTCAATAAATAAATAAATACATCCTTCATATCAGGTATTTACATTATGATTCATAATGGTAGCAAAATTACAGTTATGAAGTAGAAATGAAAATAATTTATGGTTGGGGATCACCACAACATGAGGAACTGTATTAAAAGGTCACGGCATTGGGAAGGTTGAGAACCACTGCTATAAGATAACCTGGAAAGAGAGGTGAATAACAAATTGGTCCATGACTTCAGTTTCGTTTGGCAGTTCAGACAAAAATAGGAACAAATCCTAATGATACGACAAATGCACGCAGGCTGGAAAAGGAAAGAGATCAAAGACAGCATCCACGTTTCTGAATTATGACGCTCTCCTTAACAGCCCCCTCAATACTAATCTAGGACCTCAAAGAAAACAGACAGATGGAAGTTGTGGTAAACAAACAAGTGAAAAGCCAAGTTGTTTCCACATGATGCTTTGACCTTAAACTTTTACTTAGATCCTAGCATGACTGGACTGCGCAGAAACTTCTCTCTCTGAGAATATTAACCAGTTTGACCCTGAGAATCCATGCAGACAGCATGCTTCCTATGGCCTATTGTTTTCACCTGGACTTTGAGCCTTCTTATTTCACCACTCTGTTGGTGAGTAAAGACCTGTCACTATTGTTGCTAAGGCCAGTTCCTCTCCAAAATATCCCCTGTCAAGAAGTGTTCACAATTCATAAAGAAAATTCAACTAGAAGAGGAGTAGAACCAAGAAGTGTTTGCCCCACATCTTGCACAGAGCTTGACAGTCTGGTTTTTACCCTAGAGACAGCAGCCTAAGTAGGATCAGTCCCAGACCACTCTTGTCTTAGCGTGGAAAGAAGCGTTTCAGTAAACAAACAGATGAGAAGAATGCTGGATTTTCCCAGACCGCCCCAGAGCTCTACGCTTCTAAGAAAAACACAAGTCTCCTAAAAGACCAGATATACATGAAACATAGATCATAGTACTTATAAATATAACTTAAGAGAAATTCTCCTATTTTGTGGTAGAAAACAGACGACTGAGTGAAAGGGAGAGACATGAGCTTCTCTGTTAGAATCGCAGGTTATAATAGAGATAAATTCAAAATGCTGTGATGGTTTGATTAGGAAGGGAGGATTGACGTGATTAACCTGGAGAAGTTAATAAAGACTTTAATTAAGAGGAAAAACTTCAGAATAGCCATACAGAAGGCTCACATTGATCAACTATGAGTGTCTAAACAAAGAGACCTGCTGCCAATGAATGTCCCTGTGAATCTCTTTAGTTTTATAATTTTATACTAGTATTTATTAATTATTATATTATTTTCAGATACATCCATTTGGAAATTAAAATTTATATTATACACAATAATAAAACCCATAGCAACATTCTCTGGATTATATTAATTTGTTGTGCTGTCTTTTCCTTAAATTTCCATCAGTTTGCATTTTTATTATGAGATCCCTTAAGAACAGTAGTGAGTGCTGATTTATGGAGACTCAAAATTATACAAAATTGCTTTGTCATCATTGTGAATGAATGTGAGATCATTAGATGTACTAGACTGAGAATCGGAAAATCTCAGTTCTAACTTCTGTTCTCATAGTTTTGGAGATAGGAACCTTGCATCACGTTATTCATTTATTTCAGGTTCTATCTCTTTGTCTCCACTACAAATTATTTAATCTGAGAACTGTAATGGTGCTAATTACAAGAATGTGTTTAAAACTATTGGGGTAATTTTTGTAGAAAAGGGAAATGGAAACATTAAATGAAAATACCATCTAATAGGGGGGCATTTTGTAAGTGCATTCTACTGAAGGAGAGATATTCGCACTGAGAGTAAGTTAGGAAGAGTTGCAGGAACGACAAAGCAGTGTCGCACTCTTTCTCTTCCCATAAAATGGATCTATTTTATTGAGCTACTTCAGTAAATTGGACCCCCAATGATCACCGATATGTGTGTAAACTTATACATTTTAGTTTCCAAGTAAGTTTACTGTGCAGTTGTAGCACCTACGTGTAGGGTGTTTGCTAGAATTACATGAAATCCACATAAGGTTCTTGACTTATAGTAAGAACTCAATAAATATTAAGTCTATCTAACAAATAATGTCTGGGCCATGTGACAAAAACAAAATAATTCGATCATGTGACTGTGATAACTGTTAGAATGGTAAATCAGAAGACTTAGATTTCATTCCTGGGTATGCACATTCTTCTGTTGTTTTACAAATGAAAACATTATTTTGATAAAAAGAAATATCAAAATAAAGGCCAGTCCTTTGAAAAACTCAATTCCCAAAGATATTTATTTATTCATTGCAATTTGAGCTCTCTTTATTCCAAAATATATTTGGGTATATTTCACTGTTTGTAAAAGGTGACACAAAGTAAAGTGTTTTTTAAAGTTAAAAAATACTAGTGAATGGATACTAAAAAGAAAAACAGAATAATTATTTTCAATGCCAATAGCTTAATTCAAGAAACCCAACAGAACATAAATATTTTTTAAAATAAATTTTAGATTTTTTTTTGAACCTCTAAACTCTGCAGAAAGTTTTGTGGATTTTCAATTGCAGTAAAAGCAAGGATGATATTCCATAAATATAAACAAGTTGTAATGACCTAGCAACTACTATAATTATATTTGCAAAGACATGATGAATGTGCTTATATTATATATATATTATAAATTATATTATGAAATGATTCAAGTATGATTTCGAATTATAAATTATGCTTTATTTATTGAGTACTGAGCATTGAGGGAAAAACATATTTTAAATTATTATCAACGCAATTAAGAGGACTTGAAATGATGAAGTTAATAAATAACTTTTCTCACTGCCTAGGGTAGCTAATAAGAAGGTCTAAAACAAACACACGGTAGCAAATATAAGAGAAAAAATACTACCTACGTGTATGTTGAACCACTCCTGTGATGGCAGGCAATCACATTATCCCAGTGCACTGATTGTTTATTTGCAAACTTATAAAGACATGGTCGCTTTTAAGGTTTGTTTCAGCTCAAATCTGAAGGCATAAAGATAATTTTTTGTTACCCTTGGAGGATAAGCTGGCCATTTGCTCTTTAAAGGGACAAGTTGATAGAAAATTGTACTGAGTTATTATTTTCTTCTGATTTTTCTCTACCCTTGAATATAATTGACAATACCATTTATGTACAGTTGCAGAGAGGAAAATGAATAATGAAAATATAGGATGCATTATGTTCATAATCATAGCTATGTAGATGTAACTAAATGAACCAGTAAGTATGATATGTGCATGTATATGTGTATATGTATGTATATATGTGTATAATTATGTTTATGTGCACATATATGTGTGCATATGTTTTTAATTCACTTATGCTATATATGCATAACATTAATTACTTGCTCAAATAATCTGTAGAGTCATAGAACCTCTTGTTTACCAAAGTGTTCCCCTTTACCTTCAATGAATTGGAAAATAAGATTTGACAAAAATATTGAAAAATGCATGTTAAATCCTGCTGGCCTGAATCATTTTTTGATATTATAAACTTACCCTGTGATACATCAAAATGGTACCATTCAATATTGTCTCCAGTAAATAATCATCAATGATGTTTTGGAAATGTACTAACTGTTATACAATAAAAGACAAATGGAGTTTCTACTTTCTACTTTTTCTCCCTCTAGAAATAGACTTTTACTTTTCTTTATGGCTGCCACGTTGTTAGAATTCAATTAGGACTGACACACAATTTACAAATATTTACTGAGTGCTGAGTATTCATTATTTGCTCATTCCCAAGGTTAGATTGCTGCTGAGTTCCAAATAACTACATTAAGGAATATGATGAAGGAGGCCGGGAAGTGGCCTGCTCTTACTGGGCTTTGTGCTCGTTGTGGATACTCGAGAAAGGAAAGGAGGCAAAATATTTGCAAATTAAAATTGCTTTTTCTAAGGAAAGAGGAAGCTGAAATAGAAAGAGGAAATGAACTAATAATAAGTAGAATGGTCAGGCAGAGACTGGCTGAGACCTAAATTAAGAGGAATTAAGTCTTTGCCATAGGAAAATAGCGCTCAAGTTGAAGGAGCAGCATAGACAGACGGCTTGAGATGGGAAGGAACATGGCGTTTTAATTAATTGGAAGAACAACAGTGTGACGGGAATTTAATGAGAAAATGAAGACTGGCACAGGAATAAATTAAAATGCTAGGAAGGGGACCAGTCATTGGGAGATCTGGGGGGACATTGGTTCAAGCTGGAATTTTTTTTTTTTTTTTCAGTTTTTGGCCAAGGCTGGGTTTGAACCCACCACATCTGGTATATGGGGCTGGCGCCCTAGTCTTTTGAACCACAGGTGCCACCCCTACTTTGGGGTGATTTGAAAACACATTGAAGGTTCTCAGAGGGCTAGAGATGTGATCATATTCTGTTAAAAGAAACATTTTTTGCTATTATCTGAGAAGGTGATTTGATTAAGTTAGGCAAGAATGAATAAAGAGACATTTCTGGTAGAGTCACTTAGAATAATTGAAGCAAATAATAATAATAATAGCAGAAGGAAGATGACAGCTGTGGAGCTCCAGAGAAGAGGGTAGTGGTCAAGGAATGGCCAATGGATAAAGGAAAAATCCTGGTGGGTGTTTTTTCTCCTTAGTGAGCTGAGGAGACTACAACACAAAGATCACTTTTGAGAGAAAGGGAGAAATCTTATTTTCCCCAAAGAAGTCTGAGCGCCCCCATCCCCTCCTTGGCATATTAACGTAGAGACATCAAAAGACAGTGGCTTATGTAAATAGATCAGAAGGAGATACTAGTTAGTGAATCATCAGAGAAGATAATGTATAAACCTACAAGAACTAGTTAAATGATCCAGTCAGAAAATAAATGGAAGAAAAGAAAATTAGGAGCACTGGACGGTTCGACACAGAAAAAGATTAGGTAGAAAATAAGGAACCAGCTAAGGGGACAGTAACAAATTAGTGAGGGAAGAAAACCTGAAAAGGACCAGCCATGAAATATAAGAAATAACACTACTTCAAGGAGCAGGAAGGAGCCCACAGTCTGCTTGCTTCTGAGGGATAAAACGAGATGAGGACTGAGAAATGCAATTGGCAACCTTGAAAAGAGCTGTTTCAATGACATGTGACAGCAAAGTACTTCCATCAGGAGTTTATAGTCACGAGAGGGAAAAAGGACTAGAGTAAGTCACTGTGGTATAGAGAAAGGAGACAATTATTTCCAATTAAAATATGTGTCTAGGTGTCTGTTAAGTTGTATCAAGCATTCTTCCCTATGGGATGCATACTATATATATTTGGAATAATAAAATGGTTTAAAAGGGGTTCTTTCAATTTCAGAAACCTCTGCTTTTGATATTATCTTGTCTTCACCAATGAACTTGCCAAATATGTCCCCTAAAATAGTTTTTGGTTTGATTCAACCAGAAAAAAAAATAGTATTTTCAAAAAGTATATATAACAATCCAGGGGTTTTTGAAATTAGGAATTCTGGGCACTAGTTGGAAGCCCCCTGATTTTATTTTTTGCAGTTGATTAAAGCAATCACATTATGTGATACTCTATTTAAACTGTTGTATCCTAAATTTTTGTTTACATGTGTCTCTTCTCAGTAGAACGTAATATTTTGGAGACCAGGGATAGAAACGTTTCATCTTTGTTGCTCAAGTTACATGTGACACAGTAAATACCAAGGTAGATCATTGGTGGAATGACGGAACAAAGAGAGGAGACATTGTGTGGGAATGGGAACTAAAAAAAAAAAAAAAATCTGAGCAAAATCTGAAGGACTGTAGGGAGTGAGGAGGAAAGAAATCCACTCAGGAGATAGCTTGAAGGAAACTTGAATAGCATGTGCAGTGAAAAGGTATCGGCTGGACTAGAAAGCGTATGGGAGAGGGCGGTTCAAGAAACTGGAATAAATATCATAAACATCAAATTGAGAAGAGCTTTGAGCACTGTTCTGCAATCCAGGGTGTCCAATCAAAAATTTAAGCAAAATAACAAGAAGAAAAGTTTAGTGTTTTAGGACCATAACTTGAGCAGTAGTGGAACATGGTTGAGACCACCCATCAGGATAAGAAGGTAACCTCCAATTAAAGCTAAAAAAATGGCAGACAGCAATTTTGAGGAAGACAATCATTACATTTGATCTTGACATTGTAAGTTTGAGAGGGTCATCTGTAAGAGGAATGTGATGGCCATCAGTAATTCTGGAATATGAACCTTGATTTTGGAAAAAGTTTGAATAATGGATGTGAGGAACGTGATTAAAGGTGATTTCCTCTGGTGGTTCCGAATGTTCCAGAAAAAGGTGTAATTTTAAAAACTAAAAAGAGGGCTGAAAAAACATGTGGCTAGTGAAAGATAATATCAAAAATAGTTTTTAAAAAATTAATTCTAAAATGAGAACAAAGTTAAAATGATTTGTCCCTGAGGTCCAGCCAGGATCAGGTAGGTGACTTAGGAGAGAACATTCAGAAGAATTAATGTTAATGATTGGGATGGGCCAGGAGCAATGGCTTATGCCTGTAATTTCAGCACTTTGAGACATCAAGGCAGGTGGATTGCTTGAGCTCAAGAGTTTAAAATCAACCTGAGAAAGAGTGAGATCCCATCTCTAAATATAGCCAGGCTTTGTGGTGGGTGCTTGTAGTTCCAGTTACTTGGAAGGCTGAGGCAGGAGAATCATTTGAGGTCAGAGCTGTGACACCACTGAACTCTACACAGAGTGACAAGTGAAACTCTGTATCAAAAAAAAAAAAAAAAAAAGATTAGTGTGAAGAGAATTTGTTCTGGAAGACACAGAAGAGCATTCATCGAATTGTTTATTTATACATGCTTTCTCTTCCAATTTTTACCAAAAATGTGAGAATAAATTGTTTTCATTGTAATAGAGCGTCAGTGAAATGATATTGTTTGTCCAAGGTTATGGTCTATATATACAGTCAGGATTTTAAACCCCAACCCCTTGTATCTAAAGCCCATAAAATTAAGAAATTGGGATCAGAAAGAACAATTCTGTAGTAGGAAGTCCTAGAAATAGAGCCCATCTCTAGGATCTGAGACGTCAGTTGTGGCAACACCGTCAGAACGGACATGAAGTCAGGGATGAAATGTGTGGTTAGGTTGTATGAGGAAAAGTGGCATGATTCATTACCAAGAACATAACCTCAGTCCTTTCTCTAATCTGAGTTACAACACAGATTTAACTTGTACCCAAACATTACGCTAGAAAATACCTTAAAAAACAGACATTTTTATAAAAATAATTTTAGATTTTATATAAGGCTTGGTTAAAAGAGTGGAACTCAGACCTAAAGTTGTATTCTAAGACAGCTTCCAAAAAATCTACAGATGTTATATTAAGATAATTTCTTCCTATGGGAAGGTCTAATTTGGTGTTCATTCTTTGTAATAATAATAATAAACATGACTGGTTATACGGTATATGTGGATAAAATTTCAAAGATGAGCTATATAGTTTGGATCACCTGCCTGACTCTCCACCATGCTCTTGTTGTTTTACAACATAAATTAGGAAGACAAATTGACCAACCTTATAGCTAGTGTGAGTAAATAATATTAAAAACTGATACATTTCTGGTCAGTAGATAAAAACACAAAGAGGAAGTTTCAACATGTAACCTAACTAGTAATGACTAAAGAAATGTAAACTATTTCTGTAAATCTTAAATTCCAGTCATTTAAAGTCCTAATTAATTCCTTTAAGAAATAGATGAGCCATCTGGTTTTACACTAGATCCTGGAGACACCTTTACATCTAACACAAGGACCCTGGTTATAAGGAGCCCGGAAATGACAAGCACTTGTGTACACAAACACCTGAAATACTATGTACTGCTCAAGTCTCATTTCAAAATATAAGAATTTTGCAATTACTGAGATAAAAAATATAAAATAAATTAACTAAAATGGGATGCGTAAAAGGGAAAAAAAAATGAAGACAAGAATTTTTCCCCTTGGAGAAACATTTATAACAAATGCAAACAATGTTTCTTAGTTGTATGTACATTTATATTAATCTGAAATTAAAAAAAAGAAACAAACTAGAACAGTAGACAATTGAGATATCTGAGATTGTAGAGTTGAAATCTGGGACCTCCTGTTCACCTCCTTCTCAATTTTGTTTTTGTAAGTTTGGGAACCAGAGACAGCCAATGGCATTTGTGCCATTAGCTCTTTAGTGCCACTTTGAAATTGTCTTACATTTTTCCTGGAAAGTTGTTTTTGAGAAAAGCATCTGAGACCTGTAGTCTTTGCTGGCTTTTGCACAGAATGCTGATCACAGAACACCATAGTTAGCATAGCATCACATCTAGGTTAGGTGACCGGTCAATTTTTAAAGCATATTTGAATGCCATTTTCAATAGCATGACCAGAACATATTCCCGTATGGGGTCAAATAGCATTTGGATTTTTAAATATGTGAATAGGTTCATGCTTTCTCTTTAGAGGTCCTAGCATGGTTATGATTATAATTAATATCACACTAATTGAACTAGGGAAAACATAATTTTTTCTAAATTCTGCTAAACTGAGGAAAATACATATAATTCATGATGAGGCAGATCAATTAACCTTTTGCACGTGCTGTGTGTTAGTATAAGTAGTTTTTTTATGCCATCTGCTTCACTTACAGGATTTAACTCACTGTTGGTACCACCATTAAACAGAAGGGATTACACAGATTTACCTAGATTTTATAGGTAAATATGATATGAATTCCCTGATTTACCTAGAATTTTATAATTAAATTATTATATGTGTGGTAGTGTATGTATATAATTTATAAAGTGCTATCACCGTATGAGGGTGCAGTATGTATGTATGAGAACATACATCTTTGAAATACTGCATTGTAAATTCCCTGTTAAGATCTGTTAAAGGAGTTGTCTTGTTGTTTTATTCTCTTGACGGGATTTCTCAACTATTTTATAAAAGTAACCATCTCGCTGGACTAATGGCCTGTATTAATGAGATATTAGAAAGAGGCAGAGCTCTAAGAATCTTATTAAAGGTAGTATTTATTTTATGAACTCCTGTTTATATGAAAAAGTAAAAGACTTTTGTATTCTAATTTATACATAGATTCTTCCAGCAAGCTGCTAGCCACTCTAGTTTGAGAAAGACACAGATTGAAAATCTTCACAAGTGCTTGTTATTCAATATACCCTAAATTAACGCTTGGCAGAACGTCTAGAGTATAACGAACCCTTATTTGTGGATAACAGTATTATAGTTATTGACGTTTTGGTTTGTTGGTATATATTAGGTTTAAAATTATCAAGTTAGTCCAAAAGTTATTAAAATAATCATAAAGTACTACAAAAACACATGAGAAAAAAGTTGTATCTGTTTGGCCCTGTGTCGCATTTTTGAAGGACCTCGCCTCCTTCAGCGCCTCCTCATTCCTCCTACCTTTGCCTTCTGGGCCTCTGCCCGGTTGGTCCTTGCTCCACGGCCCAGAGCTCATGCAGTGAAATGATCTCTCTGCTGGATTGCAAAGCCTGCTTCCTAGAAGCCCGCAGTATTAACTTCTTAGGCTTTGAATAGTGAGCATTTCATGCTTTGGAGTAGAAAATATTTAGGGATATCTGAACCTCACATTGCCTGTTTCTTCTCTGGAAAATATTCCAGTTTGATTACTCAGCCCTTTGACTATATTTGTTGGCTGCTGTGACTACCCTGAGCGCTCTCTGTATGTGTGACATGATACTTACAAGCCAAAGCCTTTGGTATTGAGATAAATATTACCAAGACTGAATTAGGAAATGCTGTACCTGGTTAAACTGTGTAGCCGAAAAATAAGACCTAACATTATTGTCTTCAGTCTTTTGAAAATGCAGATCAAGTCTCACTCAATCACTTAGTAAAGTGAACATGGCATTCTGAACATAGACCAACAAATGTTTTATTTATTCTTTTTGACCTGACCTAATATCAATTTTCTTTCACACCACATCACAGGAAGTTGCCCTTCCTTTAGGCGGATGAAGATCAATTTATCTGTCTGGCAGGAAGCATGTGGAAGGTTTTCTTAAACTTGTTGACACTGAGCACACTTTTGCCTTTTCTTCTCCTATAATCCTGGTATCTTCAGGGAAATTTTCCTCCTAACCTGTTTTCTACTGTTAATGCTTGTATTTAAAGCAATATTTGTTACCCATTATGAGTTAAACTTTATCAACTTACATAGAAGATAAAGAATTTCCCACATTTTAGAGTCTTGTTTTAATCAGACTCTCTAATGATATAAACAGTTATCACTGTAAATATGGAAAATGATTAGATTTTTTGACTAAATCTCTAAGCAATTAAGAGATGTGCCCCTGGAGAGTTAATATCTTTATATCATGTCTTCCAATCACTTAAAACCTATGAGGTAATTAGACCCCAGAATCTATTAACTCATTATGATTATTTTTGGCCTTGAGAAATAGATTACTGTAATAGATTTTACATGTGTAAATGTCATAATGCCTGGAGATGGTTCTTGCTTGTTATAAAAGGAATTCAACATGGTCTTTGTAAAAACCCATATTAATCCTCTAATTTTATTGTGGCCTTTAGAATAATTTAGTTAAGTGCCTAAAAGATTTTTATTTTGCATTAGAGAGCATAGGATTTGGTGTAGCCTTTAAAGATTTATTTAATGATAATATTAAATGTGTTTTTTTTTCTTTTTTGGACCTCAAGGGGATTTTATGAGTCTAAAATAAACAAATGTGGCTCACAGATCTTTCATGACCCAGATGATGCGTTTCCTGCACCCGATAACATGCATTTTGCAAATGCTCCAAAGCGCTGGGTGCCTGTGGCAATAAATGTACTAAGTCATCAGCTGGTAAATGACTTTGGAAATTAGTTGGAGGTTAATTCTCTGCCTCATTTGCCCCCCGAAGTGGACAAACTATAATTGATTTTGATAGCATTCACGAAGCACTTTTTTTCTGTTGAATAATGGAAGAGTACTCATAGAAACATCCTCTGGATGCAGGAACAATTAAATGAGCATCAGTGAGATGTCAGAAAGGTCTTTATCTCTATATTTAATAAATTCTCTTTATCTCTGGCAATTCTGTTGCTTTTAAAAACTAGCAAATTTTAAACTGTCACATAGGTTTATTTTTTCCAGCCAACTATTTCTCATTTGACTCAAGTCTCTTGCACTAATGTTCTATATCACTATCTACTGTTATAGAAAGAAGCAGCTATGGTAATGTATATTTATTTGTACCCACAACCTCAGGAAGGAAAGCGTGCACGGTGGTCCTCTGGGAAAGTGAGGGGCTCAAATGCATCTCGAGCAAAAGGAGCAAAGTTGATCAGGGACATGTTCACTGTCATGGAATAGTGCAAGCATTGAACTTGTTCAATCGTTGCATAGAAAGTAAGTTAATATTTTCATATTTAAATAAATTCCTCTAACAGCTCACTAACAAATAAATCATATTTGCATCCGTTAACTACGTATTTTGCAAAAATCGAACCTGGACTCGTAGGATAAATAGATCTGGTAGCTCTTTTTAATACATGAAAGATGTCCTGATTAGTTTGATGACTGTCACATATCTAACTGCATCACATGTGGTCTTCTTATACTGGGACAGAAGTTAAGCTCAATATATTTATCAAGCCCACCAGCACTATGGGCACTGTGATTTGAAAGAGACAGAGGAAAACAAACATTTTTCAGTGGTAAATGTTTACTAAACACCATGTGAAGCCCTTTTTATCTATCATTTAAAAATTACATAAACCATTAGAAGTAAATTCAGTTATTATTCACCTTTTCCAAAGGGAGAACAGAGGCTTAGAGAATGTAAGTAATTTCCCAAGGCCTACGTAGTAAGTGCGGGAGTTAGAATATTGACAGCATGTCGACGTGAGATAATCTGTGAATCTATAACAGATTTTTAAAGGTAGGTAGGACATCCTTCAAATAGTACACAAAGCTAGCATGTTCATTATCTATTCTGATGTCTCTCCCAGGTATTAAGTAAAAATAAACCCAATTCCTTTCTTTATTACCCTGATAATACTGGGGGGGAAAGGAGGAAAAACCATTACTTAGAGCCTCGCAGTTTCATGGGAACAGAATGGAGATAAGGAACGCTACAGATAAATGAAATACTATCTTTGTCCACATTTAAGTTTACAGTTCATTTACAAATAGTACAATCTGGAGTATTCCGATAACCTTTTATATTTCAATGACTGAATAGCTACACACACAGGCTTTTGCATTTATATCATCATAATAATTTGTCAGGAATGGAGGTCATGCCATGCACAGCATCTGAATAATGAGGGGAGATACTGAATTGAATCTGAGGCCCACCCCAGTCCCACCAGCTCCCTGCCCAGGAGGTTTAGGGCCGTGTAGCGTCTTTTCCTCTCACTGTCTTTTGTTTCTAGGCGGCATTTTTCATTTGACGAAGGCTTGTTTATGTGATGTTGAAGGATCACTGGAGCCAAACAGACCTGTGAGTAATTCAAGACATGTTATTTATTAGACCATCGATTTCCTCATGGTTAACAATAGAAGAAAAATATTTTTTACCCTTAGCACAGGGTTAAGTGAGGTTAAGTGAGGTAATCAACCTAGGACAGTGCCAGGAGCTCAGCAGAGTTCAGATTAGTCAGCCTGAGCTGCCATAACAAAGTGCCATACAGTGTGTGGTTTAAACAGTGAAAATTCATGTTCTTACAGTTCTGGATTCTAGAAGTCAGAGATCAAGGTCCCAGCTGATTCAGCTTCAGGAGCGATCTCTCTCTTCCTGGCTTGCAGATAGTCACTTCTAGCTGTGTCCTCAAATAGAGGAGGAGAAGGAGGAGGAGGAGGAGAGAGACAGAGAGATGAAAAAGGGAGAGGGAGAAGAGATAAGAGACGAATCTTTCTCTTTTTAAAGGCCACCAATCTCAGTGGATTAGGACCTAAACTTATGACCTCCTTTAACCTAAGTTACCTCCTAAGTTACCTCCTAAAATCTCTCTCTATGAATACAGTCATATCAGGGCTCAGAACTTCAACATATAAATTTGGGGGGAGGCACACAATTTCGTCTATAGTAGAGCTATTTATAGTATTTTAAAAGATAACTAAAAAAATATTTATTAGTTGCAAGTGCTAGTTGAGATTGTATGAAATATTTTAGGAAATTTTTCTGAAAGTCTCACCAACCAAATTGGCCTGATTAAATTTCATGTTCTCTGCCTCCGTGGGTTTATTTGCAAGGAAGCAAAGAAGTCTTTTTCTTCTTTTATGCTCTTAATTCTCTGAACTGTGCCTGACATAGGCAAACACGGAGTCCTCAGAGACAGGATAGAAGCACTAACAGGACTATTTGGCATTATGGCTGGGGTGTAATTGCTTTTCAGTTTTATAGCTTTAGTAGGAGACTATTATTGCTCTATCAGAGCTGTTTCAGAGCCAGATGTTTAAACAATAAAATTTGTTCAAAATAGACCTTTTCTGACAATTTTCCTCTTTGTATTGTGGCTACTGCCTCCATAAACTCAGCTTTTTTTCTTAGGGGGCTGATGGCTGCCAGAGTGCTTTGCAGCTCTTTCAGGGGTGCTACAAAGCATTTAGGATATATGGTTTTCTTTCTTGCTTGATGATCTTATAGTAACTCATAAAATGAAGAATGGGTTTCATAGGAAAACTTTGTTCTATTTCTGAAGTGGAAGAGACACTTTAAAAAATGATAAACTAAATATAAATTCTACATGAAACACAGAAATGAAATACTAAATTTCTAAATGGGTTTTATAGCTATTTAGCTCCAGCAGAAAACAGGAAAAATGAAAGGAAAGGTAAGCCAATAGAACATATTTAAACAGAAACAAAAAACAGGAGAAAGAAAAACCAAGAAAATGGTGTGTGTGTGTGTGTGAGAGAGAGAGAGAGAAACAGAGAGACAGAGCGAAAGAGAATGAATGAGTTGGTAAACAGTATAAGAAGGAAAAAATAATATGCAGAAAAATATATTCACAGATGATAACCAAGAATGATCCAAACTGCTGAAAGATTAATCACTAATTCAGAAGCTCTAAAAACAAATGCATAAGAAATGTGATGAGAGCTAAATGTAGACCTGTTATAATCAGATTGCTGACAAACTCAGAAATGTAAAATCAGCCAGGGAAAAGTGACATTATTTCCTTTTAGAGAACAGAAATAAGTCTGAGATCTGACTTCTCAACAGAAACAATGGGTACCAGAAAATTATAGACTACTATGCAATTGTCAAAAAATTAATTTCAGTTCTAAACTTAACAAAATATGTCTTCCTCAAATAGGATAAAATAAAGACCAATAACAATGAAATTATTAAAAAGAAGCAGAACATTTTTGTGGTATTGTGCCAGACAGGGATTTCTGATATCCAACACGAAATTGGTAATGCATGAGGCTTTAATAAGTTAGATTGTATTAGAATTAACACTTTATGTTTACCAACAGACACCACTGAAAGACAGAAAAAAAAAGAAGTGGGAAAATATATTTACAGTACATATATTTGGCAAAGTATACATGATGAGAATATATAAAGAATGTTAAGAAAAGTTAGAAACATAATAAAAAATTAGGCAAAACACTTGAATAGCAATGATAATAAAATAATAAAATAATATCCACATGACTGATGTCTCAAACCCATTAATAATCAGGTAAATGGAAATTAAAGCTGCAAATACCATTACTAACCCACATGAAATGGCTAAAATAAAAAAATTAAAAAATCTCAAAATAATAATTTATATGAGTTTATATCAAAATGTGGAGCATATTTCAATGCTTGGGGAAATGTGCACTGCTAGTTGTTTGGAAATCTGTTTATCAATATCTATTTCGGTTGAGCGTATATGCACTCTGCACGGCCCAGCCTCTCTTAGGGGTATACTCAACAATATTATACACGTAGGTTAACCCAGAGAAATGTATAAAAATATTTACCGCAAGTCCACTGGTCATATATAGGCAAATCAAATTTACATGAAAGAAATAAATTGATAAACATTTACAACGTATGCATGAAACAGCAAGGGGCATGAACAGATGACCACTCTCAATACCCACGACAACATTGTAGGTATAAGCGGAGCACAAAAAGGTAGATGCAAAACGATTTGTATTGTGTGCTCATATAAAGTTAGAAAACGGAGATTACCTTTGGAGGACAAATGGTGAGGGACTGAAAAAGAGAATTGTGAGAACTTTTTGGGTGTGAACACATTCCATTCTTTGATCAGAGTGCTGTTTACACCAATGTGTTCACTTTGTGAATGTTTGTTGACCTGCAAAATTATGTGCGACTTCCCACAAATAACAGAAAAAATATCAAGATACTATGTAAGTATTGAATCAGAGAAAAGTGCTATTTAGTAAGAGAAAAGAGAACAATAGCAAGGTTTAGAACAAAATGTTTCTATCATTTAAAGATGAATATCTTAGTCAATGAATAGAGCTACTCTGAAACCTACAAAATCTTCACTTTCCAAGTAAACATTACTTTAATAAAAGCAATGCTACTATCGTTCTTACATATCTGCACATTTTTGTTTCAGTTATAATTCTTCAGATACCTATCACTCTTTTATAGTTTCTAGAGTCAAATCAATGTAATGTGCTGCCTGTTATTTCATTGTTATGTAAAGAATTAAACTAGTTTTAATTTTGACGTGAATATTTTATGCACTGCAAAAAACACAGTAAAATATAAATGTTATATCCATTAGTTTTTTATTTGTTCTTAGATTGATGCATTAAATTAATTTTGCCTTTACTTCAACTTCATATTTTGACCCATACTAATATATTCAATGCATTATCCAAAGCTGAACGTTTTGAATATTTAATAGCTGCTAATTGCTATTACTTTGAATGTTTTCTATGGAAATTATTAAAATCTCATATTTGGAAATCATACACAAAATCAATTTTTAATTAAGGATTAATTTTTAAGATATCTGTTTTATGTATTATTAATTGTAAAAAAGTTAAGTAATATCAACTTGAAAAAAGTATTAAAATTTGTGTAAAGTTAACTTGTTACCTCTTGGTGTCCTGCCTTGGATTCTACTGCATTATATATATAGCAAAATAATAAAGAAGGTATAAAGTAAGAACCTGGATCACCTTAGTAAACAGGTTATATTAATCTAAGAGGACTTCCAAGTTTTGAAAGAGATATACAAAGAGGAAAGAATTTTTTGGACTTCCTTTTTGTCTACTGCATCAAAAGTAGTAGACATCATCATCAAAAGACAACATCAAAAACAGAGGTATCTTATTAGTGTAAGAAAGCATCTGATTTTGATGAAGAATAGAGCTTAACCTTAGTTTAAATTCTGAGGAAATGAATGAATGAATGTGAGAAAATTGTCCATATTTGATGAAAATGGTGAATATTTGCATTATTGTTAATTAAATAGTTTAAACATATAAATACATTTAAGTACAAGATTTATAAAATAACTTTCATCCAAGGAACTCAAAAATAATATAATAATATGATTACATACCCTTTGATAGTCAAGTAAATGAAGTAAATTGTCATTTTATTGATTGATTGATTGATTGATAGTTTTTCGTTTCAGATTAATATGTTGGTATAAATGACTTGGTTACAATGCTTGTGTTTCTTAGGTAATGTTCAAGTTGTAGGTAAGCCCTTCTCCAGGGGGTGTGCCTTTACCTTGTGGACCTTAGGTAAGAGTTTACTAATCCTCCCCTTCTTCCCCCCTCTTCTTAGCCATCTCCCCTTTCCCCTGACTTGAATTCAGTTGTGTTCTCTGGTGCAGACCTGCAGTTTATCTATTGGTTTCATAGTATATTGAGTACATTGAATACTTGCTTTTTCATTCGTGTGATATTTTGCTTAGAAGAACGTGCTCCACCTTCCTTCAGGTAAATACAAATGATGCAAAGTTTCCATCCTTTATGGCTGAATATGATTCCATGGTATGCATATACCACAGTCTATCAAACCATTTATGCGTTGATGGGCTCTTGGGTTGATTCCACATCTTGGAAATTGTGAATTGAGCTGCAGTAAACATTCTAGTGAAAATATCCTTATAGTGAAATAATTATTTTTTCTTCTGGGTGAATACCTAGTAATGGGATTGCAGGATCAAATGAAGAGTTTACATTTAGCTTTTTAAGGATTCTCCATACTTCTTTACATGAAGGCTATTAGTTTTCAATCTTATCAGCAGTGTAAAAGTGTTCCCTTCTCTCCACATCCACGCCAGCATCTTCAGCTTTGAGATTTTTGTGATGTGGGCTATTCTCATGGGGGTAGGAGATATTTCAGGGTGGTGAATATATTTTGATTTCCATTTCTCTCATACTTAGGGATGATGAGCATTTTTTCATGTATTTATTGGCTATTCATCTTTCCTCTTTAAAGAAGGCTCTGTTTAAATCTCTTGCCTAATCTTTTCTTGTTCATTAGTTTGAATTCTCTATAGATTCTAATTATCAGCCCTTTGTCAGATTATTAGCATATAATTATCTTCTTCGATTCTGAAGGCTATCTGTTTGTTTTAGTTGTTATACCCTTCATTGCTTAGGAGATTTTTAGCTTGATCATGTCCCATTTATTTATTTTTGATGTTGCTATAATTGTTAAGAGGGTCTTCTTCAAATAGTCTTTTCCCATGCAGATTTTGTCAAGAGTTTTTCTTATTCTTTCTTCTAGAATTTTTATTTTTGTGTATCTTAAATTTAAATCCTATATCACACAAAGGTCAATTTTTGTGTGTGGTGAGAGGTACAGGTCCAGTTTCAGTTAGAAAAGTGAGACCTCTAGTAACCTCAATCAGAAATGAAAAAGAGGAAATAACAACATATACTATGGATACAAAAGATTGTCATTGACAACTATAAAAAAACTCTATGCCCCAAAATTTGAAAATATGGAGGATATGGACCAGTACCTGGAACCACACTATCTTTCTAAACTCAACCAGAAAGAACTAGAAACTTCAAATAGACAAATTTCAAGCACCAAAGTTGCAATAACTATAATAAATCTTTAAAATGCAATGTTCTGGACCAGACCGTTTTATTTATTATATATTTATTTATTTATTTTGCAGTTTTTGGTCAGGGCTGGGTTTGAACCCACCACCTCAAGCATTTGGGGTCACTATTACTTTGAGCCCCAGGTGCTGCACAACCAGATGGTTTTAGAACAGAATTCTACCAAACCTTCAAAGAGAAGCTTGTACCTATATTTCAGAAGCTACTACAAGCATAAAGAAGGAAGGAATCCTCCCCCCCCCCCACACACTCTACCAATCATTATATTTATTTTATAGACATGGAAAGAAGGCAGACACAAAATGAGTAAGTCATTTTTAGGACGGTAGGTGGAAAAAATGGTGTGGTAGAAGAATATTTCCCTTTGAATATCCTTGCTTATGATATTTTATACACATCACATTTGATGTATGAAGATGCTGTAGTTAAACCTTTCTAATGAAAATTGCTTTTTATTATAGATGTGACCTCTGGGTCTAATGAGATCACATTAATTAGTTCACACCAAGATGTGTAGGTGTGATTAGATTACATTAAGAGGAAACAAATCAAACTTTATGAAATCCTTTCCCAGCCAGCCTAAGGTTGAAGAGCATCAGAATCTTGCAAAATCCTCATTCATCCCTAAATATTTTTTAGTATGTCCTACACTTAATTTCCCTGTGTTTTTTGGCTCTAGTTTTTGGCATGGACTTCTCTGACACTGCTTTTGATGGTGCATTGTTGTGGTCCTATCTACTGCCTCTGACACCTCTTCTACCTTATATCCTGATGTTCCTGTTAAAATGGGACCAGTGGACCCCGAAAACCTCAATCTCCCAGAAGTACTGCACTCTATGAGAGGTGATGGGAGTGCTCCTCCTCTCTTCCCCTACTTGTCTCACATGTTGTAACATCGGTCCAGAGGAGTGGAGCTTATGTTTCACATGATCCTTAATGAAAACATCCACTTTAAGTCCTATTTGCAGCCTCTATATCCATAGGTTCTATCCTGAGGACATGAGGTCATGGAGTCCAGAAAGGGCTCAGTACTTAAGAAAAAGGTCTCAGTACTTAAGAAAAACCCTGATATTCTTCACCAGATCTTCACTAAGTTCCTTTAGCAAATTCTTTTTTCCAGAAGAAATATTAGTCAAATGTGTCCCAAGTAGTTCTATCCTCCACACCACTCTTCTTACCAGGAGGATATGTCAAATCAGACATAAAGGTGAAATGGACGATCATCACCACCTCCACGGAAAGGGAAATTTGTGCAAAGGCATTATGAATGAACTCAAGAAAAGCAGCATTCTGTGAGTCCTTTCATGTATTGTGATTAGAACGTATAATGTTTTCCTGAAATTAAGCTTTTAAGTGAAAGTGAAGAAGCCTCTGGGCTTCATCTCCATTTCCATAATAGTTTGACTTACTTAATCTACTCTTTTATGGAGTTCTTTAAATAAGAAGCTGTTTTTGTTTCCCCTGGATGCAATCAACTAAAAATACACCCAGGATCAAAATCATTTTAGACTTTGTTTTTACTCTCTTTTATTTTAAGTATTATGCTGAATAAACAGTCTGTATTTTGAAGAAAAAATATAAAATACTTCTTAATTATACTTCCCATGACATTTTTCTCAAGTAATTCAAGGGATATCCATAAATTCAATGGAAACATAAAAAAATCTTTCTTACACACGATTTTGTACCTTATTTAGCATAAACACTTTAGAATTCTAATTAATTTATTGAACTAAAGCATTTAGATGAATGAGTATATGCATGAATGCTAACTGGGTAACCTCTTTACAGATTTAGCCTCAGGAAATCCAACAGTAGCCAATATTAATTTTTTAAATTTGATTAAGGAATATTTGTTTATTTGTCATGTGCATGAAATCTTTTTTTAATAATTTCTTAGCAGTGTTATAGTATCATGTATATGTAATCTTGATGCTTGATGGAATGTTTGAGATAATGAAATAATTCTTATAATGTATTTTTGTATGATTTTTCTGTGAAATTAATCCTTTTTAGCTGAAAAATAACTCTCTGGGTCTCATCTCCATTTTCATAATAAGTAAGTTTAATCTACACCTTTATTCCTTCAATGAAAAAACAATTTTGTTTACCCCAGTAGTAGTAAGCTCTCTAAAAATAAGTTCAAAAAATTTATTTTTGTCTTTCTTAATTCCCTTTTTTTTTGATATCCTATGTTGAGCCAGTCGTCTCTATTTCAAAGAAAAACTTAAGTTATTTCAAATTGTTTTCATGACATTTTTCTCATAACTAAACTAACCCCCACAGCCACAAATGATTTGAATTTAAAAAATATGAACCTTGGGCGGCACCTGTGGCTGGCTCACTGGGTAGGGCGCTGGCCCCATATATCAAGGGTGGTGGGTTCAAACCCGGCCCAGGTCAAATTGCACCACCACCAATAGTAATAGCAGGGCACTGTGGCTGGCACCTGTAGTCCCAGCTGCTTGGGAGGCTGAGGCAAGAGAATCACCTAAGCCCAGGAATTGGAGGTTGCTGTGAGTTGTGTGATGCCACAGCACTCTACCAAAGGTGATAAAGTGAAACTCTGTCTCTAAAAAAAAAAAGAACCTTTTCATAGTTTTGTATAATATTCAGCACTTAATCTTTTTATTTTAATTAATTTTTTGGACAAAGATATAACTCAACATATAGATGAAAACTGATAGGAGAATGTCTTTACAGCTTTATTTATAGAAATATTACTTTTAAGAAATTTTTTTTTGGCTTAAAGAGCATTTTGGGTGATCTATTTTGTATATGGAACTTTAGAAGAAACCATAGAAATGGAAAATGATTAGAAACTGACCTATAGATATTTAGTATCTAGTGAAAAGAGATGGTGGATATAACCTATTCGTCTATCACAAAGAAAGAATACCAAATAGCAAAAGTGAAAAAATAAAGAGAGAGACATGAAGGCTCTGAGGACAGAGTTCTCACCCACTGGGGAAAAGGTAGGCCAGAGGAACTGGAGGCAGAAAGATTGTGAAAGACGTAACAATGTTACTTTGGAACATTCTGGGTCAAAATAAAATTTAACATCAAAAATATGAAATCAAGAATATAATCAAAATAAAACAAAACAGAAACTTCAATGAGTTTCATTCTGAGTGTGAGGAATGTGCCAGTCATGTAGGTAAAGATCAGTAAGCAGATATTTGGATGAATTTAAAGCTAAAGACAGAAATTTTACTTTTGAAGAATCTCTGTCCCTCTCCCTTTCCCCTCTCTCCCCTCCCCCATATTTCTGGCATTGCTAGTTACTTGGGATACAAAGATAAATAAGGCAGAATTAGTACTCAGGAAGCTCACACAATAGTTGGAAATTAAACATATAATCCAACAATATTCAAGGAATAAGATGTCACATTAAACTATTAGCAAGGTTCTGTCAAGGAGGAATCTAATATCTGCTTAGGAAAATGAGGGGAAAAAAATGATATATGGTGATGTGTCAGTGGTGTATAGAGGATATGAGGTGTGAAAATTCCTGAGGGAAATGTGAAAACATGACAAACTCTAAAACTACAAATAGCTTGATAAGTGTAGAGGATACTGTTCATATAGGAGGATGAGGTAAGATAGCACCAGAACAAAATCATTTACATATCCTACGATACTTGATGGTGCAACTTTGATGGAATCCTATGGGGAGAAGTTTTTAAATAAATATTTGCATTTTAGAAACAACTGTCAGAATGAATTATGCTAGGATAAATCACAGCATGAGAGAGAAAAAAACCTTTAGCAGTTTACTTCAATAATACAGGCAATACATAATGAGGGTCAAAAATAGATCAGTACTGAAGATTTAGGTCTAAAATGAATCAGTATCAGAAGAATTTAAATTTCAAAGAGAGGTTTGTATTTGTCAATCTGTTGACCACTGAATTTTGGAGATTGGAGTAATATGTAAATTAAAAATTATATGAAAAGTGGATAAATCTGACCTCCTGCCTACACACACATGCGCACATGCCATGCACACACACACAGAGTTTTTAAGGTTTTAATAGTTCTTTGCAAACCGCAAATTATCTTAAAATGTCTCATAATTCACTGTAGTTTTTATTTGTGTTCTTTGTGTTCTTGGTTAATGTGTAATAAATGCTACTTTCTCCTTGTAGTCCACTAAAAAACTTTAAGATGAGCTTCATGCTTGAATAAATCACTAATATGTATTGATGTCCATTTTTTTTGTTGTTGCTGTTGTAAGCAAATGAGTAGATAATGGCATCATTTATGAAGGCAAGGATTACAGCAAAAAGAGAAAGGACAATGTCTTCAAGTGTGGCTGTTGATCTTGAAGTACTTACAGAATTATTTCAGGCGACAGTTATGACTATAGCCAGGTGACTGGCTCCTAGAAAGGTCTGGGTTTGCTCCATAAACTTGGAATCTAATGTTCTATCAAACTGACCACCCAGCTAACGACTGCTGAGACCATGAAGAGGGGGGATGTGAGAAGGGGAGGAAGCTGAACACAGGATTCCCTACAATAGAAATCATGAAGAAAAGGCCATGAGTGTCCCCAACTACAAATTGTACGCTGGTAGAAGAAGTAAAAGACCAAGAAAAACATCCTAATATCTAAGAGAAAGAGGGACCCAGGCTCTCAAAATATTTTTCTGAATTCTGAGATGAGCATAATATCCTTTTATTCTGTTCTTATATTTTAAAAATCTTTATAATGCAGTTTATATTCAGATCATTTGTATATGTAATTATAGAAGTATTTTCCTTTAAATGAAAAATAAGTCATCATGTAAGCAATCACTTGCCCTCTTTATTAGTACAATTAAAATAAGAATTAAAGCATAGTAGTGATGTGACATTTTATGAATAATATGAAATCTAGTGTGTAAATATCTGATCTACTTTGATGATATCCTGTAAGACAGAATATTTTGCTGTAATCGCACCTTCATTATTTTTAGAATGTCAGGCAAAAGTTCTCAGGGTGAGTAGTGCCTGAGAAAAATATAAGGCTTTAATATCTTTTAAAAACCAATAGTTTGTGGAAATTGCTCATGGAAAAGAATATTGCTTAGGAAGACTAGCTTATATTTCATTTATTAAAAATCCAGTCTTGAGTGAACTAACCCACCTTGAGAGGGAACTGATGGGCAGCAGCTAAGCGTTTATAACATGCATTCAACATTTTGAGATGTGTAATTTTAAGACTCCTCAATATAACTCTAAAATGTCATCCATGGTGAAGCTTTCTATTCATCATTTTGCTAGGGTGGGGAATGAACATTCCAGGAAATAAAATTTTATTGTTGTTGAATGTATATATAGAAATCATTAATACTCCTGTTCTTAAACCTATAACCAGTAATAATTTGCTTTGGCTTAAGAAACACAAATAGCCCTGAAATGAAAACGGAAGTACAGATATCCCTACAGGTTGCAGATTTCATTTTCTTGGCTTTATCCTCAAAAGTGGTATTACTGAAACTGAACAACATTGTGCTGAAGTAAGCCAAGTACTCAAAGGAAAATACTGCATGATCTCACTTATATGTGGTATTAAGAATCAAACAGTTGAATACATAGAAACAGAGGGTAAAATGGTGGTGACCAGGGGGTTGTGGATTTATTCATACTATGTAATGTATATATCCAATGTACACCATGAGGACAGTAGTCAACGATGTCATATTACATAGTGGAAATTCGGTAAGAGAGGAGAGTTTAGGTGATCTTACCACACTCACACATACATACACACACACACACACACACACACACACACGTCACTACCTGAGGTGACAGATGTGTTAATGTGACTGCAGTAATCATTTCACTATGCATATATGTGCATCAATGCATGGCGTTATGCCCTTTAAATGCACACAATAAAGAACAAGCTGCAAACAAAACAGCAGAGATATTTTTAGAGGCATTAGGTTTTTCTTAACAGTTTTGGCAGAACTTAGCATATCTTCCCGAGGAGAAAGATTGACTTTGCTCTTGCTTTTTGTCACTTAAACATCAGTGACTAAGCTAAGGCTTTTCATTTTCTTGGTGTCAATCTTGAAAACTCCCTGGTCTCTAAATGACCAATTAGTGTCAAAACTGTGAAGACACTTCAGTTATCTTGGTTTAGACCCCGAGCTGAGCTTTCACTTACGTCTGTTAACAGCCTTATAATTAGATTTCTTTCTGAACCTAAGCTAAATTTTGAGAAGGATCCTGGAGTTTTACAAGCCCATCACTCAGTTTATTGTAGTCTAAATCCAACTTGACGGTTTTCCTTTTTCTCCATATATTACACTTCATGATGTAAATTACTGCTACAAAGAAAAAGAATATGTTAAAAATTATTGAATATATGTCTTTCCTTTAAGATTTGTCTGTACACTTTAATAAATTTATTATACTTAAATAATTGACATACAGTAAAATTTGATGTTTACATTATCAACTCACACAAGTTTCATCTTTCTCATTTGAAACAGCCGTTTATCTGAAAGTCTGTTTTATTTCATCTTGGTTTATTTTTCACTTTATATATCCAATGATAGAATACCATAGTACGATTAGCATTTAGCTGTGTCTTCTGTACTGCAAGCCCTAAAAAATAATGTTGCATAAATTAATGAATTTAGCAATCATGAAATATTTAAAATAGGAGTGAATATAAATATTAAAATTTTATATTTTCTTTAATCACTTTCATGTACTTGCAATTACCCTATTAAGACATTTGTTCAGTATTTGAAGCTTATTACAATATAATTGAGATGTATTTTATTATATTTTCAATTTTCACCATGGAGTGATAATTTTCTCTGAGTGTTTTTATGGCTCATGAAATAGAAACTTCTCTGGACATGGTCCAATGTGCTACTTTGTGACAAATTTAGAATATGTGCTGTATTTTGAATTTTTTTTTTTTGGCATCAGGCTCATAGTAACCTCAAACTTTTGGGCTTAAGCAATTCTCTTGCCTCAGCCTCCCAAGCATCTGGGACTACAGGCACCCACCACAATGCCCAGCTATTTTTTGGCTGCACTTGTCATTGTTGTTTGGTGGGGCCAGGCTGAGTTCCAAACCGCCAGCTCTGGTGTATGTGGCTGGAGCCCTAGCTGCTGAGCTATAGGACCAAGCCTATATTTTGAGTTCTTGAGTATTTAATAATATATTTAAGTTTATTTATTTGAGGTCACTAAGTATTTTAAGTATTTTATAAATTTTATACTTAATATTTTGTTTCAAATCACTTTAAGTACTTAATTAACATGATTTTTTATAATTTTAGTTTATATAATTAAATTTTTCAAAAGGTTTCTTGGGAAGCCCTGATTAGCTGATTTATAGATTTTTTTGTTCTTCTTCATATTAGTATTGGAAAAGCTTCCAGAGAATTTCAAAGTTTGATCTCACCAGAACTCTGGGACAAATCCTGACCTTGTCAACAGTGATTTGACCAGATGTCAGGTCCCCATGTTCACAGGTTCTTGGTTCTTAGTTCTGAATATTGGTTACTAGCACCAAATCAATGGAATGGATGAGTGAAGCAAGCAGGATCGAGCAAAGTGCCAAAGTTTTATTAAAGATTAAAGCTTAGTACATTCCAAAGGAGGAACAGGTCAGCCTCTTGTGAGTGGAGGAGACGCTGAGTTTAACAGGGTTCGTAGTTTTGTGTTGACTCCCTAATCTTATGTTAAGTGGGGGATAGAATATTCATTATTTTTCTTGGAAAAGGATGGAGAATTCCTGGAATTAGTAAACCTCCCCTTTTCTATCCTTGTAAGGCAGTTTCTGGAGTTTGCCATGGTATTTGTAAACTGTCATGGTGCTGGTGGGTGTAACTATAAGGAGCACCGTTATGCCAACTGTGCATATGCTCTAAAGCAGGCGTCCTCAAACGAGAGCCCAGGGGCCACATGCAGCCAGCCTAGGACATTTATCCCGCCCGCCGGGTGTTTTTGCCACTGCTGCCTGTCCTGCTTAGCAGCTGACTGGTCCCAGGACCTGCAGTTTGGTCCTCCACTGTCTGAGGGACAGTGAACTGGCCCCCTGTTTCAAAAGTTTAAGGACCCCTGCTCTAAAGACCCTTTATCAAAACCTTGACAATACCTCTACTTTGTGTGTGTGTGTGTGGGTTATCTCTTTATGATTGGTCAGTCCTTGGAGACCCTCTATTGTAAATCAAATGGGGTCAGTCTTTAGGGATCCCCTTGATAAATCATCTGTTCTTTCTTGGGAGCCCCCCCTCTAGGGTCCTAATCAGGCTCTTCCAAAAACAACCCAATTCAGTATGATCACAACTGTCCATCTATGTCAGAAGGTTCAGGGACATTAATCACTACCCTAAAACAACTAGCTTCCCAAAACAACCCACATACAAGGTCTTGTACCTGTGAGTTACTAATTAGTCTTGTTCCCATAACAACTCGGGCTAGTCTGACCCAAGCCAGTCCACCATCCACTCTGCTCCTGTCTAACTAACTATCTAAGCCAACAGTGCGATCTTTTTATAAAAATGTAGGGGGACACAAAATGTATATATATGTATTTTAAGGCAGGAGTCATTCTATTGCCCAGGCTAGAATGCAGTGGTGTCATCAAAGCTCACTGCAATCTCCAACTCCTGGCTCAGATTTTGTCCTCATCTCCCAAGTAACTGGGACCGTAGGGTACACCATCACGCTCGAGTAATTCTACTTTTTGGAGAGATAAGAGTCTGGCTAAGATAACTAAGCTACCAACTAAATAATCGAAGATTCAAAAGTACAAAACATTTTTTTGTATATGTCTTTTCATTGAATCTTTCTCCATGTAGAGATGTATAATCACACCAAGCACACAAGCATATATACATGTACACACACACACACACACACACATTTCTATTAAACAAGCACTACCCTCCCTCAAAAACTATCATCAAGCAACTTTATTTTTCTCTCCTAATCATACTTTAAATTTGTCCTATGTTTTTCCCCTTCACCAGGATAAAATTTTTGGTCAATTTCAGAATAGCAAAAAATTCTGAAGTAACTTTAATTACTAACTACAAAATTAGTAATTAAATTTTCTAGTTCGAGATCAGACAAGATGCATGAAATTTAACTTTCCCTGAGGCATCAACCAGATAGAAGTAGATGCATTGCTGCAACACTTACAGAGAACAGTGGAAGCAATAAGGACAACATTTTCACAAAAGAAGACACTTTGAAGGCAAGAAAGCCGGTGGAAAAAGTGCCTTATTCTCCTTGTATGTGTCCCCTTCAAAACAGATATCATACATACTCTGAAGCCATTCAGGCAGGGAGCTGGGGAGCCTTACTGAGAAAGTCTGAATGTCACAACCAGCTGTGCTCTAGGTTTAGACTTTCATGTGCAGGTAACTTTCATGGGAGAGACAGGGCAGTATTTTAATTTTCTATGGCTGAGTAGCATTTTAAGCAACTTAGAATATACACATCTGTATTTTTTTTTTTTTTTTTTTTTGACCGGGTCAGATTTGAACTTACCACCTCTCGTATATGAGGCTGGCGCCTTACTCCTTGGAACCACAGGTGCCACCCTGCATATCTGTATTTAATTTTTTTTTTACATCGATAATTTTTCATTTTTGTGGGTTGGAAATCTAGGCAAACTGATTGAGGTCTCTGTTTAGGGTCTCATAAGGCTGACATAAGATGTTAGCTGGAGAGGCTCTTGTCTGGAAGTTCACCTGGATAAGAAAGAATCTTCTTCAAAGAACAATCATGGGAAGATTCCATTTCATGTTGTTGAAAACCACAAATCTCTGTTTTTTGCTTATTGTGGGCTGTGGGTAGTTATTAGCTTTTAAAGGCCACTCTAACCTTTCTGTCTGAAAATAAAAATGAAATGGAAAATTGGAAATCATTCCAGGAGACAAAAGCATCAGCTCAACATAGCTTTTATATGCAATGACTTGTGTATATATGTAGTTTTTTTAAAAAATAGGAGATATGTAAAAGGAAGCATGACTAATCATCATAAAAATTAAGACAATATAAGCAGACAACAAGTGATTCAGATTTTGGAGTTTTCCAGGTAAATCTTATAATAACTATCATTAATATCTTATGGAAAATTTAAAAAATACACAAACTATAAAAAAAGGATAAAGAATTATAATAATATGACCTATTCTATGGAATTAAAATTTACATTTAAAACTTTTAAAAGTGTATTATCTGAATTTATGAATTTAAAGGAGGGTCCAACAGACTGAACATAGTAGAATACAGAAATAGTGAGTCAAACTATGAGTTCATAAAAGGTCTCTAAACTAAAGCACAGAAATATCAAAAATAGAAAAGTTAACAGAGAACATGATAAAATAAATATATAGCACAGCAGAAAGTTCTAATATGTGTGTACTTTAATCCCAGGAGAAGAGGAGAATGAGAATAGGAACTACACAAAATTCAAAGTCATGATGATCAAGAATTTTACAAAACCAATATCCAATTTGGGGGCAAGACACGATTGTAAGAGGGATTTTACCTAACAAATGCAACCAGTGTAACCTGGTTTCTTGTACCTCAGTGAGTCCTCAACAATAATAATAATGAAAAAGAGCATCAGTCCGCATATTAAAGAAGCTCAATGAAGCATAAACAAGATAAAGAAAAGGACAGAATACATCATAGCAAAACTAGCATTACCAATGAGAAAAGAAAAATCTTCAGCACATAGCCTTCAAAATAATAAGCAACAATAAGTTTGATAGCTAACCTCTCAACAGAAAGTATGTCAACCAAATCCTATGCATTGGATGAATTATGTGCTCCAATATTTGTATGCCGAAGCCTCAACTCTCCATATGACTAATGTAGCTATACTCAGAGCTAAGGGTATTTAGGAGGTAACTAAGGTTACATGAGGTCTTAAAAGTGGGGCCCTGATCTGATAGAACTGTAGTCTTATGAGAAAAGGAAGAAAGACAAGAGATTCACTTTCTCTCTCTCTCTTCACCCTACCCCACCCATACACCATAGTGAGGACACAGCCAGAAGGCAGGAGAAGAGCCCTTAACAGAGCTCAGCCATGCTGACACCCTGATCACAGACTTCTAGTCTTCAAAACAATGAGAAAATAAATTTCTATCATTTGTTACCCAGTCTGTGATGTTTCCTTATGATACCCAGAGTAGATTGAATGCCAGACATCAATTAAATAGTATTTGAAATGTTGAAAAAAAACTTCGTTAATTTAGGACTCTAAATCTAACAGCGATCCCCTTTATTCCTAAAGGCTTACCTTCAGACAAAAGATGAGACTTTCTTTTTCTTTTGCCAGTTGACCTTACCACAAGAAGTACTTTATCTTCAGGATGAAGGAAAGTGATTCTAAATTAAAAAAAGAAACTAAGGGAAGAAATGAAATATACTAGGGAAAATAAATAAATGTGTAAGTATACATAGGTATAATAAACAATATTGGTTGTAAAATAATAATATCTTGTGCGACTCAAAATATATGTAAAATAAAATGCAAAGCAATGATGTATAAAGAAATAGGCAGAATATAAAAAGAAAAATGTTCATGAAGTCTAGTAGGACTGGGGATATTTGTATATTAAACTATGATAAGTCAAGGGCAACCACTAAAACATAGTAAGTAAATATAAATTTAGAAAGTTAATAGAAGGGAAAGTGCAATAATAAAAATATTGAATTAATGGAAAAGTTGTGAAATAGGAAAAGAATAGAACATAAAACAGAAAGTCAAGGGAGAACATGGTCATTATGATGGAAAATATAAACTCGTGTCTCAGTAATTGCATTACATGTAAGTGCTTTCAATGCTAAGTGAGCCTGGAGTGAAAACAACATACCAGAATATGAAGCTTCTTACTTGAAACAAGAATAAACAATAAGAACACAAACAGTTTTAAAGAAATGGAAAAAGGCATGCAATGTAAACATTAAAAGCAAGGTGAGGAAGCTAGGTTAATATAAGAGAAAATGAGCATTTAAGTTAAGAAATCCAGGTTGCAAAATCTGAAATCAGAAAAGGGAATGTATGTGATTGGCTCCCTGTATTTTTTTTAATAGGTCTTTTTCTCATCTTTCTCATCCGTCTCCTTAATCACAGTTTTGGGTGCCCCCCACACCTTCCCTGCTTGGAGTTGTGGTGAGGAAGGACTGTCAACTGTCACAGGGGAGGTCTCACTTGACCAGTACTGTCACGATGATGGGCCATTGTTTACATTTTGTAGGTTTGTTTTGTTGGCATTTCAATGGTTATTAAGAAAACTCACTATCTCTGAGAATCTCTATTAGTCCCCTTGACAAAGTCTCAATTTCCTGCTTCCAGGTAATTGCTACGATTTCTCCCACATTCATAGGTAATTGGTATTCTACTACTAAATTTCTCTGATTCTTCTAGGTGTCTATCTTAAAGAGAATTTAAGAAAACCCTATGTACACTTTCTTGAAAGTATGCTCTGTGCTCTATATCTGACCCACAGGAAATATTCTTGCATTCCTTATTCCAGTAAATTAAAAGCGCAAAAGAGCCCTTTGCTCTATGGTCTTAGGCCACATTATATTGGCTCTACCAGTGGTATATCGTAAATCAAAACCCAGCTCCCTGGGAACCCATCCATTCCAGAAATCTCCTTATAGCACCCTTTTGATTTAAGAAGGAAGGAAAATCTTCACTCTGCCCACTTTGTGTGGAAGAAAAGCAGACCAGTTCACTCCAGAGAGATTTTATTTATTCTTCTTACCTCCTTCCCTTGCCCTTTGATGCCCTCAATGTCAGCAAGAGGTTTCAAAGACAGCCAATTGGTTCTTAAAAAAAAACACTGTGGAGACTCGCACATTAATTTAATACCTCACTTTGGAAAGTGCCTCAGATCAAACTTCCATTATAATATATAATTAAACATTTATAATTTTACAGGAATGACTAAAAGTGGTCATATAAAATGTATCATTATTTTTAAATCCTTTTACAGTTGTGTCTGGGATCTTCATTCATGACAATTACGAGTAATTGTTAGACTTACAATTATAGTTGATTATAGTGAAAGGAAATGAATTAAAAGAAATAAAGAAAATGAGCAAGAAGCAAAGTCCAGGTGAAGCATAAGCTTCATAAGTTTCTTTTCTCTCTCAGTGAAGTTGCATGGAAGTAATTCTGTAGGAACAGTGTGACAGTGTGATGCAATGTGTTTTCAACTACAGAAATACAGCTAAGCCTTGGTGTATAGGGATTTTATTAGGAGTCAGTCCCATAGGCTTGTGGCCCCTGCATGACTGACCTTAGCTAGAAGATAACCACCCTCCAGAGTAGGAACAGGCATGCACCATAAATCATACTGTTACCTTAAACTCTCTGATCAAACCGTTACTCTGTGGCCCAAGGCTTCAGGCATACAAATGTACTCTTATCAGACAGACTATTCCAAGGCCTCTGAGCTCATCTCCCTTGAGCCTGCCAAGGGTCAGCCTTGAAGACAGACCTTTTTAGCAATCCAGTGTTGCTGATTTAACGTCCTGTGCAAAAATCTTTTCCTAGACTTTTCTATAGATTTTTTTAAATGTAGGCTATTGTGGAAATAAAAATTCACTAAATGTCTCCATGGTCCTATAAAAAGTTCTAGCCTACTGAGACAGAGAAATGTATAAAATATAAAAACAGGGAATGTTTGCTTTTTCTTCTAGAAACATTTTAGTTTTCACACGCCTTGAGACTTGTATATGTAGCCATTTGTCAGGTTAATGCCTCTGATCCAAGAGGGCCAGATGATTACAGATTGGCCTGCATCCCCAGGTGTGAAGAAGGCTGCGACGCCATTCTCTAGGCATTCCAGAAAGAGTGGAGACCTGGAATTTTTGGACATCTCTAGAACATAAAAGTCAAGACACAAAACTCTCTAGATGCCATGAGGTTTATATATTAAAAAAATAAAAGATAGACTAGAAAGGAGACTTTCAGCATTAGAAAATGCTAGAAGTTAAAAATAAAAAAATAAAAAATGGTTGACACAACATCTCCATGAAGCCTGATATGAAAGTGAATACAAACTGCAAGCAGCAATGAAAGGCAGATTTCATCTTCTAAGGCAGATTCTCATCTCATATAGGGTCTGTGGACTTACTGTCTCAGACTCACCTATAAGGCTTATTAAACATGCAGAATACCAATTTCTGTCCGAGGCCTATAAATCAGAAACTCTTGAATTGTGGCCCAATAGTATGCCTTTAACATGATCTTTGGTGTTTGTTGCAGATGGTAAATTTGGGAAGCAGTCTTTAGTGAAGAAAGTATCAGAGGAACCATTTCACATGGGAAGATTGTGCTGCCTTTCAAAAGATTCTGTGGTAGGAACCCAGCTATTAATTCAACTTGGCCTAACCCCAGGGACATATTTGAAGCAATTTAAATCCTGAAAAGTAAGGCTTTGGATGTGAGCTACTATCAGCACATGGATTTCATTTATTTTGGACACTATCAGGAGAAAATGGAATAGCCCTAATGGGAAAATCTGTGATAATTCCTTCAAACAGGCTAAAGTGACAACATGTAGTTTTGCAATAGAAATAAAATAATGGCTTAAAAGGAATCGTTGTGGTTTGCTTAAAAACCTACTGTAATGAACTGATAATATCCATGAAATAGTGTATCACATTGAATTTTGGTTAAGAAATACAAACAATGAGTTGTATGGAGTCAGGAGGAAAGCAGAGATATCTGACCAACACTCCAGAGCCTCTCAGTGCAGCTTAGGCCTCTGCTTTTTCTTCTTTCTTCCATTAGCCCCAGGGATTAGACTCCCTAGCACTTTATTTCAGTCCCTCACCCAAGTAGAATCCTAACTTCGGTCTGATAACATGCCGTGAAGAGACTTACTAGACTCTAACTCTATCCTGCCCTATTTAATCTCAACAAGCTCAGAGTCTCTGAAATTTCAACACTATCAAGTTGTTTTTGTTTTTTTTTTTAACACATTTTAACAAAAATAACAAAATATTGAGAACTTAGAGAATTATGAAACTCTAACAATTACTGGTAGTTTTTCTCTCTAGATAAGACCAAAATGAAAATGGAATTAGAATAAAAGCTTTCTTTTCAATCAGATATGCAATTTCCAAATTAAAAAAAAAATCCATGACTCAATAATAAAAATACAAATAAACTGGTTTATAAATAAGAACATTATGTGAATAGACATTTCTGTAAGGAAGACATACAAATGTCTAATAAGCACAAGAAAAGATGCTGGACAGCATTAGTCATCAGGGAAATACAAAACTACAATGAGATTTTATTTCACATTCTAATGTTCACATTCTAATGTTTAGAATAAAAAAATTCAGACAACAAAACATGTTTGTAACAATGTGGAGAACTCAAAATTCTCATATCCTGGTAATAAGAATATACAATGGAGCAATTATTTTTAAAAAATAGCAGGTCATAAAATTGTTCAACAGAGAAAGTTACCACATGATCCAACAGTTCTACTCCTAGGTATAACCCCAAGCAAGTTAAAAATGAGTTCACTGAAAAATATGCACACAAATGTTTATACTAGTATTATTTATAATAATAAAAAGATGGAAAAATTCAAATGTCTAGAGATCAATGAACAAATTTTAAAAGGTGATACATTTATATATAGAGTACTGTTCAGCCTTAACAAGAAATGAAATACCAATAACATGCCAAAACATGGATAAACCATGAAAGCATTTCTCTAAAAAAAAAAAAAAAAAAAAAAAAGTTAACAAATGACCACATCACATTCATATTAAATGTTCAGAATACAGAAATCTATAAAGACATAAAATAATTTATCAGTCACTTATGGTTCAGGGCAGGGGATAGGGTTTTCATCGGTCAATGGCATGGTTTTCCTTCCAAAGCCATGAAGTGTTCTAAATTTGTCTGTGGTGTGGTGGTGGTTGAAGAGGATGAATTCTATGGCATGTGGTTTATATTTCAACAATACTGTTAAAAATGGAATTGGGTCTTCTTTCCATTTCTAGTCTAATTTCTTTCTTACTAACTCCACAGGCAGTGGAATTAGTGTACTACATACTTGTACAGGAAGATACTGATTTATTTAAACACTATGTTTTCATATATATATTTCTGTTCCCACCTCTATTCCACTTTAAGCAGGTAGCCAGATATTGTCCCTTCTCACCTAAAAGGAATTTACTAGTGGAGCAGAAAGTGGTTTGAGTCTATTCCTCTAAGTTTCTCTTACTTCAATCCTGAGTTCCTAGAGTAGGTTACTAAGTGGAAACATTGAGGGGAAAAAAGTGGTGGAAGAAAAATATACCCCTTTAAAGAGAAGAAGACAGCAATCTCAGAGTCATACGGGCACTGGGATTCCATGACTCAGGCGCATGACAGCACCCCAAATAGCTGATCTGGCAAACAGGATGCATGGATTGAAGGTAAAGCTAAAGTGGCTAGATTCTACACACCATGTTTCTTAGTCCCACTCCCTGAGCACAACAGAGAAGAACCAGCATTTCAAAGAATCGTATGTGCCAGCGCCTCCATGACCTCAAGGGTGACTAACGTGTACCAAAGTGGAATGCTTCCATTTTTGGTGGTGTTTTGTTTTGCAGATGTTTTTATAAAACACTTGTTGGCAGTAGGTGAAGAGAGAATTTCAGCAAGATTTAAGCACATTGCCCCAAAATCTAGCATGAGAGCTCAGAATAAGGTTAGTTTTATTTTAAAAATAGTATTTTTCAATCTACAGTGTAGTAAATCACACTCACCATAATAAAACATGGATTTTGTTCTCCATATTTCACATTGTAACATAGATGACAAAAGTATTTGTAATGCCACGTGGAAGATACGTTGCGTCACAGTGTACTTTGAAAATCCCACATTAACTATAACAGGTAGACAGGGATCCATTGCTAAAGAGGACTCAAAGGAGCCCAAAGGCAGCACTGATGGATGGATGGTTCATTGAAGGAAGAGTATAAACTACAGCAACAACATTAAAGTAATGATATGTGCCCCAGCTAGGCTGCTTCACAGGAAGGGATATATATATATATATATATATAGGCCACTGCCGGCTCATATGGTCCTCTCTCAGCAGGCCTGTATTAGATGTATGAGTGCTTGTTCTCTCCCTCTCTCTCTCCCACTCCCTCTCTCCCACTCCCCTTCTCTCCCTCCATCTGTCTCTCACAATGTGTGTGTGTGGGGCACCTTGAGACCAAAAAGGCTTGAACAGGTTTTGGATACCCTATTGGTCATCATAAATATGCTCTTGCTATGTAAGAATCTTCCATGTTGTACTATGAGGATTCCACTGAGACAGCCACAAATCGCCAGTCTGACTACTATCAATACGCAATGCTGATGAGCTGGTGCAAATTGCCCTCCAACAGCTCAGCTATGGGATTATAAAGCTGCACACTTAACAGTACATTTTATATGTCAATCAAGGGTCGGTGTTCTGCAGCTACTTTACAAAAACAATTTAGGGCAATTCCCAGCTTGCTAGAATTAACCATCACAGTACAGGAGCATGTTAAGAAAGTGTTGTAAACGCATACTGGAGGGAGGAACTGTAGATGTAGTACTTGAGATCTGTAAAGCTTTTGCTTCAGAAAAACAACAACAACAACAACAACAACAAAAACAACAAAAACTCTACAAACATAACCAACTGAGCCTGAATAGCCACAGAGAGACTGGACTGGATATTAGATTTCAATAATTGAGCTTAAGATGCATTTTGGTTGACTCTTAGACAATTTCTTCGAATTCTCAGCTCCCTGTGGAAGTGATTTCTTAATCTATTTTTCAAATATACTCACTAAAATTTTAGGTTATCACCAACACTAACACCAGGACCACCCTAATCTCTGATGATAGAATATTCTACATGCTCAGGAAATGTTCTAGAACTCTCAGTTCCTGTCACTGTCTTTCTTTTCTAGAGTTTAGAAGCTACTTGGAAGTTTTGTCTGAAAAATCTCCTTCCTTGTTCTTTTTAGATTGTTTGCCATAAACACAGCTGAAAGTTTCTGCATCTGCATTTCTATTAATAAAAGACTCTTTTCTCCCAAAGCAGTACATTTTTCTGTTCTGCTCTTCTTAGTCTCATTGTATCATATTTCCTAGGTTTTTTTTTTTTAATTTCAGATTAATATGATGGTACAAATGATTAGGTTACATTAATTGCATTCTAAGGTGGTGTTCAGGTTGTAGCTGAGCTCTTCATCCAGGGAGTATGTTGTAGAACTTTATATGGTGTCCATCAGGTGAGAGCTTACCATCCCCCTTCCTCCTCTCCTTCCTCTCCTCCCCACTCCTCCCCCACTTGAACATACTTGTGTTATTCTCTCATATGGGTGTATAGTTGTTTTTATTTTGGTTTCATATTACTATTGAGTACATTAGATACTTGCATTTCCATTCTTATGACATTTTACTAAGAAGAATGTGTTTCAGCTCCATCAAGGTTAATATAAAAGATATAAAGTCTTCATCTTTCTTATGACTGGACAGCATTCTATGGTCTACATATACCACAGTTTAGTCATCCACTCATGGGTTGGTGGGCACATGGGTTGCTTCCATGTCTTGTCAATTATGAACTGATTTGCAATAAACATTCTAATGTAAATGTTCTTGTGATAAGATGACTTTCGTTTTTCTTTTGGGCAGATACCTAGTAATTGGATTGCAGGATCAAATGGAAGGTCTACATTTAGCTGTTTGAGGATTCTCTAAACTTCTTTCCATAGAGGCTGGTATTACTTTTCAATCCCATCAGTAGTGTAAAAGTGTTCCTCTCTCTCCACATCAATACCAGCATCTGCAGCTTTGGGATTTTGGTTATTTATAAAGCAGATATTGTGCTTCTCATTTTAATAATACATAAAATTTAGGGGAAGAACACTAATTTAGAATAAGTATATCTAACTTTTGTACTTAATGGTCAACTTGATATCTTATATTTTTGATAACCTTGGGTCATCTAGTGATTTTTGAGTTACTTCTAGTTTTCTACTTACTGACTTCATTGTCTTCAGAATGGAAGGAGACACATAGGAATGGGTGTGCTGCTTTATAATACCTCCCAACCGCTGAGGTTTACTCATACTTCAAAACCAGGTAAGAGCTGGTGAGTCACATTGTACAACTTATTGGTTTCTTTATGGCTTCAAATAGGAAGCTGTTTCTTTAAATATATTAGTGTAAGTCTGGATCTTTGCCTTTAGTGATAGGTACGTGTATCGAGTCATTAATGGATTATTTTCTATTCAACTGTACGATGAGATAAAACAAAAATGATCCAGAAGGTGTACATGGGGGGTTATACTTCATTGTTCTTTACATTTTATCTTCTGTATCTTTTAAGATGATACCAATAATCACAATAAACATACCATTTACTAACAAGTGTTAAGTGTTATGTTGTGTGACATTGTTACATTGATTGTATCTAATCTTCATACCAGTGAAATAAATGTCACTCATCTCTGTTTTATAATAGAAGAAAAAAGAATGAGAACATGACTTAAGGGCCATGTTAACTTGGCCCTTAGAATTCTAACTTGGAATTCTAATCCACATTCCTGAGATTTAAAAAGCAGCTTGCCTTCACCTCTTTCCTTCATACTAGTTAAATGGCTAAAATTGTGCATTTATTTGTACAATGTTTTGATTGATGTAAGTTGTGCAGTTTGAGTTTGTTGAATATGCTTCTTCACTTCTTTTCTACCATACTCCAATTCCAGAACATGATCTGGAGTCATATGTGGTGTGATAGTTACTGAGAATTTAATCTTTTACTTACTTCTATTAATCCATGTGTCTAGAAGAAATAGGTGTTCTTTAATTTAATTTTCAAGAGGGTAATTAAATTAAGTCTTTTGGTTTCTCTGGGCTTTGTTAATGACTATAGTGTCTGTGACCTCTGGAAAGCCAAATTTCTGGTCCAAACTTTTATTGCTTTAATTAAAACAACAAACAATAGAAAGCAGGTAAGCTGGAAGTACAAATGCAGAATTAAGAAATGTCTTAAGAGCTTCCCACAGTGACTGGGGCAAGATTGGAATTTTAAGGATCTTTCATCCCATTGGGAGACTATACACCCTCAATTCCTGTCAGGCAGAGGACAGAAAGTGGGTGAAAGTGGGTGATACTGAGGTACCACCTCGTTGAACCTATAAGTGAAAGCTTCTGTTTTAATTCCTGAAAAAACAATTGAATTCAAATGAAGCACAGAGGCCTCTTCAAGAGCCCCTGGGTCAGTGAGGACACCAACAGGACTTGCATGGGTAAAGAAAACAAGTCTTCCTAGTACAGTATTAAAGGGGATTTAGGAAGACAAATAATTTCTCCCACCTAATCTAAAAGTACATGACCAAAATGAAAAATTCATTCCATCTTTCTGTCCAGACAGTGGATATATGGGTTTAGCATGGTCTCAGCAAATAAAGGAATATGGTGTTTACTATCTTTCTCCCTCAGATATTTCCCTCACAATCTTCCGTGTGACCTACTCACACAGCCTTGTGAAGAAACATGGAAAGTAAAGAGGACAAGAGAAGAATGAAATGGGGCTTCTGCAAAATACACTTCCCTTTGGACTCTGGAGAAATGGAGATTCTCATGACTGGGTGAGAACCTATTGTCAACTATGGGGCGAGCATGATCAAGAAGAGAAAAGTATGGACAAGGTGCAACCCTGAGCAGATTCTCCAAGAATGGTTGAAAACAGAAGATCTAATTTCTGCATTTATTCTGGAAGGGAGAATATTGACTCATCAAAGCATCTGAGTGTATAGGAAAGGCTGGTAAATGGGGTAGAGGTTTGATTGGTAAATGTATCTATCTATCTAATGTAGCTTCTATTACCTTGAATATTTAATTAACTCAGTCTTATTGTCTTACTCTTCTGAATAACTTTTTCCTCCAAATATTTATGGCCAGGCTGTCTTAATAATGTAGAACCACTCTGGCTTATGCTGGTTCAATCAGTGAAACTGGTCCAAGTGAACATGTTTTTCAGAGATCAAATGATAGAGGCTCATCTATAATAATGCCTACAGGGAAAGAGGGTGGAGGAGTCTAAGCTAGAGGAGTTGAATTTGCCAATGTCGAGAGAGTCAGAGATGGAAAAGTCTCTGTGACAGGAGGGTCTACAAAAGAATCCATCTGCAATAGATTCTGTGTGTTAGGCCTGATGTGAAGTGGTGCTACTTCAGACACGGGCTCTCTAGCAGTGATGGAAATGGAGGGAACCTGAGCGAAGAGAGAAAAAGGGCAGATCTTATAGTCAGAAACAAGGTGAGTGCAACATAATGAGTGGTGAGGCTGAAGTGACAGTCAGGGTTGCCTGTCCTGTTAAGAGCTAAAGAAAATATTAAAACAGCAGTGTCCCAAAAGACATCATAGCTGTAGGGGCAATAAACATATTGCTTTGTATATAAAACCAAATGGATTTATGAATGATGAGAAAATGGAGGACAATGCTCTAATAATACATCACGACCTCCTGCCAGTTTCCAGTTCTGAGCCAGTTTTCATACTTGGAACTTACTGATTGAAGGCAAGGCCAGGTTCCATGGAGAAAAGGCACTGCAACTGTGGGATTGAACAGTAACAATTACTTAGTCTTTCCCCAAAGGTTTCTCTAAGTATTAGTTCAGGTGACTGTACACTAGGGAAGTGAGAGATCTAGGTATTTTGTGCTGACAGGCAGAGGGTCACAATTTTCACTGATAGCAGTGCGCTCAAAGTACTGTCAAGGCTCATTGCTGAGTCCCTCAACAGACTGTGCCCTGTGTTGAAAGGAGCTGACTCACCTGAGGTCATGCCCCTGTACTGGGACACAGTGTAGAATATTTGGTCCATTGGAGAATGTAGAGATAGAAAATCTAGCCTCCTTGCCTCACATTTGGCCAACTTTAAAGGGCTATCTAAGCATCAGAGCTTCCTATGAGTGCAACTGAGACCTCTGTTACTAGAGCTTCACAGCCCAGCCCCTCCACCTGCCTAATCCTGCTTCTTTTACTTTTTTATGAGTATTTATGAGTGCTTCCCAATAAATTTCATTCATGAGAATGTCTATCTAGGAGTCTTTTTCTAGATATCTTACCTAAGATGGCACCCAACTATGTAATGACTGAATGGCAGTTTTAAATACCCACCAAGTCCAGTGAGTGCTCACAGCTTCTCCCAAGTCACTTCTTCCATCTTCCACTTCTGATGCAGGCAGAATGGGGATCAAAGACTCCATTATTGGCAAGGGAAGACACCCCCAGGAAAAGGGAAAAACAGAGAAATAAGCTGAGTAAGGTGGAATAAAAACAGTTTAGCTAGTTTACTTTTAAACCACCAGCTAAATGACTAATCTGAATTACTTATCTGAGCATTTCCTGCTTTTTCTAGAAGCCTTGCCTGTAGGGGATTCAGCTTGCCAACACCCCTGCTGGGTCTGTAAACACCCTGAAGAGGAGAATGGCCATAGAGGAGGCTATGGCAAGGCCAGGCAAGGAACATTAACCAGATCTCCCCCTGCCCAGTCAACAGTCGAAGCAAATACCCATTGTGGAGATCTGGATTATGGCCAGGGTGGATATCAAAAGAACAGCTCGAGCCCTGAAATATGCACAGGGGGCCTTGTACCCTAATCAATAAAGGAAGATACCTATGGGGTGGAGATCAGAGGAAAATTCTTCTGTTCTACCAATTCTTCAGAGGAGCCTAATGCCATCATGTTTACTCCACAGTGAACTACGTGAGGATTAACCTCCCCTAAGGCATCTGTGTATGTGATCATGGACAAGAGGCTGCCTCCACACAAGGCTCAGGTTTTGGATTTCTCATGGCTGCCCAGACTCTTAAAGTTAATGATTATAGATAGAATAAGAACTAACATGTGTACTCAGAAACACTGCTGACATTTTTGTTCCCTTCCTCAGCTTACCCTCTAAGCTAAATGGGATAATAGCCTTTGATAAAAGCTGAATGAGACGAACACCCAGGGCCATTTGCTGGAACCCCACAAACTATGTCCCCTATGTTCCCACCTGTAAGAACTCTATTTTGTGTGTCCTGTCTCTTTATCTCTCACCACTTTTAACTTTATTTTTCTTTAGTTGACTGCTGCCAGTTCCACAGATCTTAAGGGACCCTGCCCCTAGGGTGGGACCCCAGTATCTATAAACCTAGAATAAGCTAAATGAATGAGTAAACATGGAAAAAAATTGTTCTTTCCCTCCTTACCTCTGCTTGCAGACCAAAATCAGGAGAGGAAGAATTCTTAATTGTAAATAAGCTTAGATAATTTGAATGTTGTGCAGTAATAAATACATGAATTACCAAACCTATACTACTTACGGTGATAAACTGACCAGAAGCTTTTCCGTTTCTTAGAATGACACACAGCCAAGAATTCTGCCTTAGTGTTTATACCAGAGGAAAAAAAAATATTGGTTCTCCCAGCAAGAAAAATGACACCTGTGCTTTCTGTTGCAGTATTCTCTAGCTTGTCTCGTGTAATGATCCACACATAGCTCCTCTGATAATGGTCCAGACCAAATGAAAGATGCAGCCTGGGCAATTGATTTTAGACTCCTTCCTACGTCATTGAATCTTGTTTACTTTCCTCTCTGCCAGTCCATTTATTGAAAATGTTAAGCTAAACTATTTTTCAAAGTTCTTGACCAAAGCAAGAAAAATTGACACTTTTGTAGATAGATGGATAGATGATAGATAGATAGATAGGTAGAACAGAGAAATGACTTTTAAATCAAATTGTGAAGATGAGAAACAGATGTTTGAAGGTGGTGCCACCAAAAATGACGTAGTTCACAGATTTTTGTGACTTTTACTGCAAAAATTCTTCACAGGAAGTTATGCACTTCTTCTATATAATGTTATATTGTCCAAGTTTGAGAGCTGTAACTGACTCAGTACTTCGCATGGTTTATTTTTAAGTCATCCAGAAAATCTATAAAATAGTCGTTGAGAATGTACAGGGCCACGCACTGCTGAGGGGCTGTTGTTAAGCACTTCACAAGTATGGGTTTCATAGGGGTTTGCAGAGCAAATGATAGGGATGCACTAGAGCTTCAGATTTCTGATTCTTAGATTATAGCCCCCAAAGGAACATAGAATTAGAATTAATGACTGACATTTGTAGAGCACTGCATGACTCTTACATATCAGCTAATGCACTTTCATTTACTTTTTGAGTTTACAATTCTAGAGCCAAGTACCAACTATCAATTCAGAGAAAATAAACCATATTTTTGACTGGCTTCTTTACCCTAAAATGTTAGGCTCTGAAAAAATAGATATACATTTTTTTTTCTTCACAAATTTCACTCCCTATCCTGCCTGGGCAAAAGTGGCTATTACTTTCTATGGACACAGAGATGTAGAAAAGAAACTGCTATTATCACAGTGTTAAAGGAAGCTTTATTCTGATACTTAAATAAAAAAGAAAAAATTGGATAATAGTGTATTTTAAACCAAGTGCTTGCCAGTCATTTCAAACGGTCCAATTTTATGTTTGCTTTATTTGGAAAAGAAAATGTCCTAAAGTTCAGGAAAAAAACTGTGTTTCTTCCCATCAACTAGAGTACTATTAATTAGTACCAGAAAAAGGAATTAAGAGAACAATTACGAAATTTTGATTCAAGCAGGTAGAAAAATAAGTATGATTTACTAACATTGTCTTGCAACCTTACTTTTTACCTTACTTATGTATTTCTGTCTTCAGGACCCTGAAAACCTGGAAGAAAAGCCAAACTCCATGGGTTACTCTCTGATTTTGTCAATCATAGTATCTTGTCCTTGATTCAGACAAAGAACAAATAGATCTAACTAAGAGAACCCGGTATCTTCTATGCATAATTCTGTTTTAATTTGTTATTCTGGCTTTGTAAAGATGAGGTTGAAAAGTGAAATCAGATAAATGCAGCAGGTGTTGAATCAGCAGCACAGTCCCCTTTGTTATCACAACGTGGCTCCCTTCTCCTGCACCTGTTACAGGTGAATTTAGTTGAAAATCTTGCTCCTCTCTGGAGTAGCAGGAAGTGGTGGATAGTGGCGATGTGTTCCCCTAGACAATACTCAACATACATACATTGCCTAATAAGGGCTATTAAGTCTTACTTTCTTGACTTTAAAGGCTCAAGGCCAAGGGCGGTATGTATGGCTCAAAGGAGGGGGTGCCAGCCTCATATGCTGGAGGTGGTGGGTTCAAATCCAGCCCAGGACAGAAAAACAAACAAACAAACAAAAAACTATGATTTTGGGTGGTGCCTGTGGCTCAGTGAGTAGGGCGCTAGCCCCATATACCGAGTGTGGTGGGTTCAAACCTGGCCTCGGCTCAACTGCAGCCAAAAAATAGCTGGGCATTGTGGTGGGTGCCTGTAGTCCCAGCTATTCAGGAGGCTGAGGCAAGAGAATCACCTAAGCCCAGGAGTTGGAGGTTGCTGTGAGCTGTGTGATGCCACAGCACTCTACCAAGGGCGACAAAGTGTGAGACTCTGTTTCTACAAAAAAAAAAAAAAGCTTGAGGCCGAGCCCTCTGTTGTGATTATGAACAAAATACATTGAAAAATAAGTTTATTTACTAAGTTATTATCTTGGTTGATACCATTTTCACTGTGACTATACATTTAAGGATAGACTGATTCAGAGTTCTAGATGATAGACAATACAGTAGGGTGATTATAATTGATAATAACATATTGTGTATTTCCAAATAACTAGGAGCGAATTGCAAATGTCTTATCACAAGAAATGGTAAATAAGCAAGCAAGTTAGGTGGTAGATGTAAGTAGCTTGATTTAACCACTCCAAATTATAAACCTATATCAAAACATCTGTTGTACTCCATAAATGTATACAACTATGATTTGTCAATTACAAATAATATTAATAAAAAAAGATAATTGATGGAAAACTGAAACATGCTTAATGAAAAGTAATGAAATTTATATTAATAAAGTTGATGTGCGGACTCTGAGACCTGCAGATTCCAGGGGTGTCACCGAGTCATGCACATGCTCCTCAACGTCAAGGAAGGAAATGAGAAATGACGACATCACATTGTGAATCTTACCAGCCTTACTAAAGCAAAAGCTTTTTCATTTTCACAAATAGTAAGCTCTATATGTTTTAAAGTTTGTAATTAAATATCCTGCAGTTTTCCCAGAAATATAGATTCTTTTGCCTTTTAAAAAATTAAGGCTAAAATACCAAATAATTCTGCCTAAGTGATAAGTGAAGCTTCTACTTTGGTGATGACTGACTGCACTGCCTTCGTACTGTAATTTACAATCACACGCTTGGAAAGGTTTTCCATTGTTTTTCAAAAATTTAAAACATATTTTTGCATTGAGTTAGTGGAGAAAATAAAAATTCAGCCTAAAATGATAACATGTAAAATTGAAGACTTTAATAACAACATTAATTCAATTGCATTGCTCCCAAAAGAACCCGATAGTTAAGCCACAAGTGTCAGTGGTGGTGTGATGTAGCAGCAACAATGCCATGGGCCTGGGGAGGTTCACTCTGAACACCTACCTTTTTATAATTTATTGCCTTTTTATAATTTTACCAGTAAATCCTGGAAATATTTTTTAAAAGACATTTAGAAACTTTTCCTGTTGTAATTTTATTCTTATATTTTTACAAATACATCTGAGTTATAAAAGAAATAACCCATCAGTCTGGTTTTGAAGCTGCTCTTGCAATATTATGATTTCACTTACCCATAATTACATTAATTATTCTACACTTAGTATTGCTCTTTCAAAGGTAAAATTATGTGGCTTTTTAATGGAATTTGAACAAATGTAGCATGTTAAGACCATAACATCTTTCCAGAAGTATTAAAATTGCACCCCTATTTACTGGTTCTAAGTGCATTTATAATATATAAAATGCTGCAATGCTTTTCTCAAATAACTTAATGTTTTCACATTATATTATAAAGCACTAATTTATAAATCTCACAAATGTGTCTGCACATTCACTTCTATTTCTCTAAATGTGTGTGCAGTATCTCTTTAGAGTTCTCAACTAGCTATTACTCAATACTTAGGCAAGCTAGAGAAGTTATAGTATGTTCAGGTGTGTTCCTGTCCTGGCTACATTGGGCTAAATAACTTTTAAAGTCCTTTAGGGAGGCAAATGCTGAGTCAAAAGATCCCTCCATTTAGTTGTTAGTCAACCAACATAAGATGAATTTCCTTAAGCTATCTATATGATATCAAATGATCTAATTTTCTTAATTCTTCATTTTTAAAGAAAAATATGAGAAGGTATTACAGATGCTTATGGTTAATATTTCAGTCTTCTGTTGACTGCTTTGGTATTATGTAGAACAAATATCTCAGTCATGTTCTTATTCTTTTCTAAGGTAGTGGACAAACTTGAAACAAAGAAATGCATAAAAAACATTTTACACCAGAGATTCTCTATGCTTAGAAGCAAAACCATTCTACACGTTACACGTTCCTTGATTGCAAAAACATATTGCCAAGCTAAGAAATGCAAAAGCTTCATACAAATTTGAATTTTCCTGCCAGAGTATCAGATATTTTAGCTTTAGTAGTAGGGAAAAAAAAGATTCTTCATACATATATCATCATTAAATTAAAAAGCAAAAGTGATATAACCTGCCTAGCAAGTAAGATGACAGTTTATATTCTAAAATATGTCACCCTTCAATTTGAGCCTAATATAATTTTCCCCCTGCCAGCAGGATACTATAAAACTGATGATTTTAAAAGTATGTCACATAAATCTAATCTTATATGTTTGTACTCCTTTTTACTTTTTTCTTATTGTCTCAAACTAGCAGGGGATTGTCAGCTCCTCACTTACTGTAAAACTGCAAGCATTTCAGCAACTTCTCTCTAGCAGTCTACCTTTGGTGACCATACAGTGCCCCGGAATCTTTGTATATTGGTGTCGACAAGTGAAGATCCTTACAGAGTGAAATGACAGGCTCTAGATGAAAGTCAAAACTGTTTTAAACAAAACTACATTCTTAACCAAAATTCACACTTAAGAAAATTTGAAGTTATTAAGAAAGATTTTTCTATGTCTTAATTATTTTATGTTTTCTTATATTTATGAGAATTCTTCAATATCAATACATTTTTCAAATGAGAAAACATATAAATAGTGTCACACAAAGAATGCCTTGAATCTACTGAGATTGTTTTTGGGTCTTTATAAATAAGACGATAAGCAATACTAAATAGTTAACCACAAATCTTCTCGAGTTATTTTCTCACCAACAAAATTGTGAAAAGAAGGGTCATTACCAATCTAACCACACAGTGAAAAATTTATTTATATTAAATTAGATCGGATTGTTTGCTAGAATAGTTATTTTCACTTCTAATTATAAACCATTAATACAAGGACACTTGAGAAGTTAATTTTGTGTCAATCTACATAGAGTACAGTTAAATAAGGAATCACAGAAATAAATGTTACAAAAATAAGTTTAAGTTGGAAGTGTGCTGAACATTAAGCAGCATAAATCTTAGCAATTAATCACATTTAGCTATAATCCTTAAAAAATAATAGCAAAGGAAACAGCACAGACAAACATCACTAACCATTCATTCCTAATCTCAAACTTTTTAGACTATTTCCATCAGTACTCTGTGATTGTGATTTTAGTTTGCTTGGGCTGGCATAATAGAATGCTAGAGATTGAGTGACTTGAACAACAAAATTAATTTTCTATCCGTTCTGGGCATGGCAAGTCCAAGATCAAAAAGTGTCAGGAGATTTGGCTTCCCCTAGGGCATCTCTCCCTGGCTTAGAGATGGCTTCCTTCCCACTATGTTCCCAATGGCATTTTTCTCTGTGTACTGTGTGCCTCGCCTTACAATGATACCCAGATTTTAGATTAGGGCCTGATTCTTCTGACCTCATTTAACCTTAATTACCTCTTCAAAAGACCTGTCTCCAAGTAGAATTCTACAGGGGGTTAGGACTTCAGCATTTAAATTTGGGGATATACTGTTTTTTTTTTTTTTTTTTTAAGTAAACCCTGCAAATGCAAGGCCTCAAAAAATTGGTTAAAGACTTTGAGTTGTTCCTCTCCTCAGAAATTTTAGTAAAAGGTGAAAATTAATATAATCTGAAGAGAAACCAGAGTATGGGATATGCTATTTTTAAAACTTAAATGTTTCTTTAAAATATTGTGGATTTTGAAGATCCTTGGAGGAGAGTCCTTTATGAGGTGCCGAAATGCAGATAATGGAGCAACTATAGATGCTCAGGGGTGTTCGTTTTGCGCTTTGTGTGGAGGAAAAGATCATAATCAGTTTTAAAGTACTTAAAATTTCTATCAGGCTTCCTTTTCATGCTACTGTGTCCTGTCAATTTCAGAACTAATATAAAACAGACATTCCCTGCTGTTTTGAAGACATTTAGTATGTGCATGACCACTGAAGAATTTACTTGTCATTCATGAAGTGCTCTTTACATCGTGCGAAATTTTAACATTTCTTAAAGGATTCATAACTATCAGTTCACTGATATTTTGTTGCCACTCTTGTAATAAATAATTGAGCATTAAATGACCATTAGGCAATAATTATATGACATCTTTGCTAACATTTATAAACAACCATAAATTATGTAATATTTGGGGGGGTACTTATTAAGTAATTTGAAATGCCAGTGCTCCCAGGTGATGGAAATAATTGCTAATATAATAGGTGAAAGTGAATTCACTTCAGCTTTTAAAAGAATAATATTGGAGGAATATTAAATATATAGGATAGACTTTTTTAAAAATAGTTATCGCTTGAAGGTTCATCTAGATTCAACCATAATCTTTATTCCCTAAAGGTTAAAGATGCAGAGAATTTCTGGGTAATCTTGTCCTTGTGTTCCTACCAGTGAGTCTATAAAATTCTTTTGTGCTTTTACCAAAACCTTCATCCTATTTATACTTCTTGTTGTAATGATATAATTTAATTAAATATTAGAGAGTAGTGAATCTTATTTTCTATGAACACTGAGTAGAATGTTTTGGAAAGATACCAAAAATGTGAATTGTTAAAGCTGCTGTTAAATTAATGTTGACACAACTTTATAAATTTAGAAAATTCATAAAAGTCTAGGGTTATCTGATCTTCTAATTTCATTGTTTTTCCATTGTTCTCAAAAGAAATGGAACATGAAAATAATATTCACCATTTCTAAGAGAAAGCAGAGTGTGATGGTAAGACAGAGATGTCAGAGTTAGACTCATGAAATAACATCTTATGTTTTATATTTTTAGAATTATTTAAATTATAATATTTTGGTCAAGATTTAATGAAACATTCTAATAATATTCTCATATTGCTTGAAATAGTAAGATGAAATATTGTACCAAAAAGATAGTGAGATTTGAATAAGATGTTGTACTGTAATATGAAATAGAAAGTAGCAAAAGATCAAGATTGTGTACGCGGGGTAGAAAAAATTAAGTCAAAAGTGCATAGTCCAGATGTAAAGTTGTATAGCAGTTATGAAAAACGATTACTAGAGAACAATAGACCTTAGCAGTCTGATGGAGCAGCACTTTCAATAGAAGGACTTTCTGCAATGTATGCTATGACTTATTATTTCATTTTGGGTTTGTGTGAATTAAATCCATAAATTTAATATAGACTTTATTAGAGCAGTGTGGTGGTTCAAGGTAGTTGCCAAAATAATTGAAAAGATCAAGTAAAGTTTTAGTAACAAAAAGAAAGTTTATTAATGACTTACACAGCAAGTTGGACCCCATCCTAGTAATGACTGCAAGGCTCTGGAGAGTTTTGGGTTTGTATACAACTTTGGGGAGAATCAGTTGCTTCTTGGGAGTCTCTCAGGGTCTTCATTAACTCTATTCTCAAAGAAACAAAACCAAAATAAAACAAAACAAAACTGCAAGGTCTTGAAAACGACCCACCTACTAGATCTTGATAACACACCTGCAAGGTCTTAATCAGACTCATTTCTGTAACAGACCAGGCCAACCTGATACAAAGTCATCCACACTGTTCATATGTAGCTAAACTGCCCAGAAGTTTCTCAACAATAGATAATTATATGTGAACACCAATAGAAATAATGATTGGATCAAAATTATTAATAGTAGATTATAAACATGTATGGCTGGACCTTAAAATCAACCTGGGTGCATGTAAGTAATCAATAACATTCTCTGCCACCCTACATCTAAATATTATAACCATGAATCTAATTATCTGTAAACAATATTTGGAAACAGTTTCATAGTTGATCTGATATGAAAAATATGAATGTATCATAATAATATATATAAAAACAAAATTTACAGCTGAGTGGCCTGAGAGATAAAAAATGTTTTCCCAATAACCATTTCAACAACTTTTTTTGGTTTTGTTTTGAGGAAGGGTCTCATTCTGTCACCTGGGCTATAAAGCACTGGGATCACCATAGCTCAGGGCAACTTCAAACTCTTGGGATCAAGCCATTCTGCTGCCTCAGCCTTCTGAAGAGCTGGGACTACTGGTGCATGTCACCACATCCAGATAATTATTTCAATTTTTTTGTAGAGATGGAGTCTCATTTGCTCAAGCTATATCAAACTCCTGACCTCAGGCAGTCTTCCCCCTTCAGTCTCCCAAAATGCAAGGAGGACAGGCATGAGCCACCGTGTCTGCCCTTAACTTTTTATCAAATAGCAAGTATATAACAAGAACTACAAGAACTCCTCTAAGGTAATGATTTCATGGGAATAATTATTTTTTGTTTGAATGTAATAAAAGCTAATGTAAATGTAAAATTCCAGTGGAAAATCAAAGCTCCTTGGACTTGGGACTAGCATCATCTTAGAAAACATGCTTTGAAGGTGGACTGGGTGCTACAGTTGATGCATAGCTCTCTACAGGGACTACTTCAAAGGTGACCATAGTGATATTCAGCAGTGAGGTATGTAGCACTTTTTCTAAGATGAGTTCACAACTGAATTGTCAATCTTTTACCTATATTCTAAATATGATTCTGTCTTCAGAATCTGACATAGGGAGAAGTGAAGAATCATTTGTTCAAGAGATATTCTACAAGTCCACTTCTGTGTATTAGTTCCGTTTTTATCTACTAAGTTGTCATCATCATTGATAGGACATGGAATAAGCAGAATTAGTGTGCAATTATGTTTGGATGACAATTTTCAGATATGTACTATAGCTGAAATTGAGGCTGTTTGTTCACAGCTTTTCTTAAAAGTCAACATTATTAATGTATAATTTGTATACATTTAAATTAATATTTTTAGTATAAAAGTCTATGTACTTTGATAAAAGCATATGATTATGTAACAATGACTACTATAAAGAAATAGGGCATTTGATGTCTATCACATCAGAAAGCTATTTCATGCTGAGATGCAGCTTTGCAGAAGATAAATAAATAAAGTTACTTTATACCCCTTTTAGCTATTTCCCTATAACTGATTATCTTATATATGTACTTTTGATTTGGCTTTTGCAGAATGCAAATGAATGAAATAATATATTGTGTATCCTTCCTTGGTTTTATAATTTTATTGTTTATATCAGTAAAATGATCCTTTTTATTTTTAAATACTATGTCATTACATCAATGTGGCACAGATTGATTATGTCTTCACCAGCTTAGGGACATTTGGGTTGATTCCAGTTCTTGGTGCTTATAAATATCAGATATAGGTAGTCACATGTAAGCTTTTGTGTGAACAGCTTTTATTTCTCTTTCTTGTGTGGACATGTTTTTATTCTTGTTATGAACCATATTGTTAGGACAGCAGTTATCGCCCAATTGATCTATAGTGTTGTGACAGTTAATTTCATATGCCAACTTGACTAGATTAAGGGATACCCAGATAGTTGGTAAATCACTGTATCTGGGTATGATTATAGGAATATTTCCCAAAGAGACTGGCCTTGGAATCAGTGGACTGAGTGGGGTAGATCTGCACTCTTCTACTGTAAATGGGCACTATCCAAATAGGCTGAAGTCTGAAGTCCTGGATAGAACAAAAAGGCAGAAGACAGGCAAATGCTCTCTTTCTTCTGGAGCTGGGATGCCATTTTCCTACTCCAGGACATCAGAATACTGGGTTTTCCCAACCTTGAACTGTAGCACTCATACCATCATCTCCCTGCTCCCATAGTTTTTAGAGTTTCAGCCTCTGGACCAGGGCTGGTCCAGACCAACCTACTGGCTTGTCTGTGTCTCCAGTTTTCAGAGAGTCCATCATGATGTGAATTCTGAGGTTCTCAGCTCCCATAACCACATGAGCCAATTCCCCTAGTAAATTTCCTCTCATATATCTGCATGTACATATATATGTATATATTCTATTGGTTCTGTTTTCTGGAGAACCATTCTAATACAAATGCCAATAAAATCCTGTTTAAAAACCCAGCAGACATTTTTGATGAAATTGACAATCTGATTTTAAAATGTACATAGAAGGCTAAAACATTCTTGAGGTAGAAGACCAAAAGTTGTATGTACAAGCACATATGTGTACACTTACACATGTGGTGTGTATAAGTTATTAAGTTTAAAGTTATTGCACTCATATTACCAAAAATCTCTGTTTGGTTATCTCTTTTTTCTTTTTCCTAGACAACTTGTCAATGATGGCAAAGTCAGTTTTTAACAAGATCTACTATAACATCTTGGGATGTGTAATAAAAGGATATTGAAAAATAATTTCATATAATACACATATAATGCAAATATATGTGTGATTTCAGTCAAATTCTTTGTTTTATTTACAATGGGAATTCTGTCAAAAATAATTGCTTTTCCAAAAGGAATCAAGAAATTATTTTCAACTAATCGTGCATAATTGCCTATAGCTTTGTCATGCCTGGCTTTTTTAAAAAGTATGTCTTGATTAGGTTTTTAGACAATCAGCATACTGTATAAATTATTAATTGAAGTAAAATATTAGATCAGATCATCACTATGAGATATATTGATATTAATAACTCCATTAAAATATGATGAATGTCAAGGCTTATTACTAATAATTACACATGAAAAGAAAGTACTGTTAATTTGCTGAACAGTTGGTAGCATGGGTACTTGGAGTTAATGAAAACAGGTTGTGAATTAAATCTAGATTAGCATGGTAGAGTTTTAATATTTTGTAATAGGATGATGATGTTTTCAACGAAAAAAATAGACTCAATTTTTAAATTGAGATTGGTGTATTCCAATTAAACAAACATATTTATAATAATAATTCCAAATTACTTTTAATGTAGGGCATTTGAACCTTTAAGCTATCTAATCAGTCAATGTTAATGGTATTTATATTTTAAGAAGCCTGCTAAGGTCTTTATAAATATCTCCCTAAATTATTAGTTACAAAGTGGTTTTAGACCATTTGAGGGTTAATGTGCATGATTTGTGTATTTGCCCACCTATTTCTGAGCATAAAGTAACCTTACGGAGTCCTACGAGATAAAATGAGTGACCATTACTGCAGCAATTCTGCTAATATTTGGGGTATTTTATTGTTGTCTATTGAAAGTACGTATGTTTCTGTGGTCTAGTAACAGTGGAAGCAAATGTCAGACTGAGGCGATTTTTAATTATATTGTTGAAGAAGTTACAGCATCAGCACACTAAGCACTGCCTGCTTCCCTTTATTCCTCCTGTAGTTTACTGTTTTACATTAACAATTATTTTTTCCCTCTGATGTTTTCCAACACAAACATGTTCCGCACACTCCAAACAGTGCTCCAAGCTGCTAGCCACTATTAACTTTCTCATTCCCAGTCTTCCTTTTTAAATATAAGCTCCCCAAAATTAATACATAGGCAGTCGTTGGTATTAATCTTAAGGAAAAAGAGCACTATACAAGAGACAGGCTTAAAATATCCTGGCTCTGTGTACAAATCGCCTTGACAAAGGCATTTCAGATTTGACTAGATGACAGTGGCTTGCAAAATGCATTGGTTTAAAGAAGGTCTTCTAGAGTAGTACAAGGAAATTGAAGGAGCATATACAGTGAGTGGAATACTTCAGCCACATTTAAATAAAAATGATAACATCTTTGGGCTTTAAGACGTATGTAAATATAAACTGATTCATACGTACACATAGGAATACATTTTTATTTTATGACTTTTACTGTCTCTTTCAATTAATCATAGAATATATTGGTGTGGGTCAGCTATATCTTGAAAAAAATAACTTCTTTGACGAAAAACACCTATAAATTTAGTTTACAAAGCATGCTAACAGGAACATTAGGCATTCAAAGATAAGAAAAATAACAAATTAATTTTTTGATGTAAATGTTCTCTCTCTCTGTATACTTAGAATTTAGAGATATAAATCAGTTTCGATCTGGCCATATACTTAACAATGTTGAGGCCTGAGTTTACAAAAGGCAATGAGTGGGAAAATAATTCAAACTTCTATGAATATTTTAAGTAAAAATCTAGTTTTCCATAAAATATTGATGAAGAATTCAATAAAAAGGCAATACTTTGAATTGAATTCCTAAACGCTATGTAATGCTCTTCAAAAAATAAATCCTCTTTAATTACAAGGAAGTGAATGCGAGTATATTTCATCAGAGCAAAATGACCTTCAAATACAGAAAATACTTGAAAGAAAGTAGAGAGGGTCTGCCAACAACATGTTTAAAGTTAAGTAAGTTGCTGGAATTAACTTCACAGGGCGGTTTTGAGTGAGACCTGGTGTCTCGTGAACTGGCAGGAATCTACAGGTTGGGGCGTGGGTGGGCCTGTCAATCTTGAACACTCTTAGCACTACAAGCTGTGTGGGTAATGTTGATAAAAATTATGGCTGCATCAGTGATGGCCCTCCAGTGGGATACCCTCTGCTAGGTGTCGCCCCTTCCTGCCCTCTCATAATTTGATTTGGCTACTGGGTTCTTGAGAAAGCTGCTGAAGTTAGCACTAGATCTGCAGAAATGGTCACCTATTTCTCATGTTCCAAATGAGATTTCAACCTTCAGCTGTCAGTTAAGAAAGAATACTATCCAGTAGATTAAAAAAAAAAGTTCAGCATATTCCTGAAAAGTAACCTGAAAAAAGGCCTAGTCACGTACACAAAATTACAAATATGTCATATTATCCAACCAATCTCTTGAAAACTAATAATTCCTTAGGCAAAAATAATCCTTAGGCAAACTATTATTTTCCACTCAAAATGAGATGCATAAATTCAATGGCCAGAAATTCAGTTGATCTAGTAATTATACCTCATAATTACAGCCATATATTGTAAGACTTTCTTTATTTGTATAATAAAGATGCATTTCATCCTGCAGCCCACGTGTATCAACACAGAGATAAGTCTTTGCAGCAATTCTGTAGTTATACTCTAAAGCCAAATAAAGCATGTATTTACAGAGAGAACGAAAAAGAAAAAAACTTTTTACTTGGCTGAGTTTTAACAATGCATTAAATAGAAAAGGCAGCTTACCCTGAGATATGTAGTCATCTCTGGGGAAAGAGGAGAAGGTTTTATAAAATGTAATGCATTTTCAGTGAAGCAACTAATTATTGATGGTACAACTGGGTACTTGTGTTTCCAACAGCCAATTTTATAAACTCTCTGTTGGGTAAAATTCAATTTTAAGATTTATAATGCAATTGAATTTTGCCAAAAGGAAAATAGTTAATGTTAGACACAGTTGGAAGTGACTTTGAAATCATAGCATGGAATCTCCTGTTTTTTAACCAGTGAGAAAAATCAACAACCAGGACGGTCAAAAGAGTTTTCTGAGATTATATAATTCAATACTTACAAAATAAGGGCCAAATTCCAAACTCTTTATTTTTAATAGAAAGTGCTCTTTAATAAAACAAATTATTCCCCCCCAAATTTTCAATTCAAATGTAAAATATAAATAGAAAATGCAAGTGTATTTTGAGTGAGGATTTCTCAGGAAGAATCACGTAATGAGGGAGTTCATTTCTGTTATTCCATCACAAACGCCACTGCTTTCACACAAATTAACAAGTCCAAATACTTTTACTTGACTCAATGTCTTTACCCCTCCACAAGCTTTAAAAAGCTGCTCAGGACAAATCTGCTGGCATGTGTAGAATCATAAATGGCTATGCTTAACTGGGGGTTTCTTGCAAAACTTACCTCAACTACCTAAATATTTTTATTACTTCCTGAGATGATACAAGAACAGATAATTGTTGTGATCTCTGCAGCACCTAAATTTTAGAGATGTATAAACATTTAAGGCAATGTTACGTATCATCTATAGAAGTTTATTATTTTACACATTTATAAGAAATTATTTTCTTGAACAAAATAGTACAGACCCATTCAACATTTAGTGTCCTAAACAATGTCCACTTATCTTGTTTCCTTGGACGGAAGTAGTTGCATCCATCAGCATTGTCCTGGAGTCTGCTTTTACACCTTCCTGGGAACATTTACATTTCATTTCCTATCAAGGCTCTTTATGCTAATTTGTCCCCAACTGCTTTTTAAACACTTTGAGAGGAGTTTCTGCATTTTATTCACTTCAAATACCCCCACCATGGTGTTATACTCACTAGGAATCTATTTTACCAAATTAAGGAACAAATGTTATTTAAAACCCTGTGCAGCAAATTTCAAAGGACCAAATTAAAAAACAAACTGTCATCCATGCAATTCTAGCATAGCATTGTTTTTGCTTTCAGCATTTAAGACACACTTGGTACATCATAATATAGGTCTAGCTATAACTTTGAGAAAATAATTTTATTGTTCATTCACTTATTAAACCCTGACTTTTATAAGGATGAAAATAAAAGCAATTATAAAATAGCCAAAAAAAGAAAAAGAAAAAAATAAAAGGTCCTAACTCATGATTCTGTTAAGGTAGCCTGTATACAATGAAGAAAGAATTTAAGTCAATAAGTAGTCTCCTTAATTACACATTCTGACAAAGGTTGAAAATTAAGGTAACACCAATATGGCTGATTAAACATCCTTAATATTGAGGCATTTTTATACAAAGTTAATAATAGTACACATTGATTAAATATTTTTGCATGAAAATTTAGGAATAGATTTCAAACATTTTTTTATAAACCTATGAAAATAATTGATTTGCAAAGATGTAACTACTTTCCTTTAATCTTTTGTATCTTTTTACTAAATTAATGAAAACAATAATTTACATATCCAGTAAGTATAACTATAACATATTTAAAAAAAACTATGGTAATCCAAAAATTCACATATATTAAAGTGTATAATACGACTGTCTGGAAAATTTTTAATGAAGTATGAAGATATTCAAAATATAAAGTTGAAAAGAGTGAAAAATTGTGTTGCTAAAAAAAGCAAAGTTATAAAACATTATGCCAAATATGGTTCACATAAATTAAATCCAGACAGAGCAAAATGCTAAAAATGGGCAACATCAGTGGAACAAATTACAGATGACTTATTTACTACCTGTTAAAATACATGTTTCTATAACAATCATATATTTTATTCAGCAAAATATTACCTTTAATCTGTTCAGGTTTTGGTATGAATATAGTATTAAACTTATTTATGTCATTTTGGTGTTTACTATAAACTTTGGTGCCATTTCTAGTGAGCAATGTTAAGGGACATTATTAATAATTTAAGAAATGAAATGAGTCAGTACAAATGATTGATAATAAAATAACCTAACCTAGGAAGATAAGGATACAAAATCAAATGCAGTGACTACTCTACTAAATTTTAGAGAAAAGTTCTCTTCACATTTTTTAAAATAAAAAAATAAAAAATTTTCTTGAAATAGCACCCAATTATTCACATCAATTAAGATATTACATACTCAGAAAGTAATTTTCCTCTGCTTAATCTGTATACTAAATGCACGTGGTCTAAAACTGAGAATTAGAAATAATCCCACTGTTAAGAGCCAATTCCAAGTAGCTGGAGTTATATCCCTTCAGAGGACAGGTAAATGAACAAAAAGTTCTCATGAAATTACTTGTTCTAAAAGTTCAAAGACTGGTGAGCTCACTGTGGTGTAGTGCAATTCAGAAGCGTGCAATGGCTTTGTAGCACAATTTTACTTGATCTTACAGAAATAAGACTAGGTAGGCAATTTGAGGTGGTGTGTGTTGAAGTGGATGGATTTCAGGAAAGTAGAGGAAAAAATAAGACCAAGAAGGATTGAGGTAATTTTGTAAAATTAAGGTCTGCCAATTTTCTTTCCCGTTTTACATTTCCAGCAAGCCTCTTTCGCTTACACCTGAAATAGTGTGAATCACACCATGGATATACTATTCAAGAGGAAACAGGAGTTCCACCAAAACATGAAAGGAAACTCTAAAACCTAGGAAGGAGAAGGAAAAGAGGTGGCAGCCTGCACGGTGGCCTGGCCGGGACCGGGAGTGAGCGACTCCCTGGTAGGAGAGGGTGAGTGCCTTTTCCCATCCACTTTCTCACAAGGGCATCTTACAATCCAGGCCACAGGGCAGCACGGTGAGCCACTCAAGCCCTGACTCTGAGTCAAGAAACGAGGAACAGACCTAGGAGGGTCCCATGCTTTCTCTAAGACCTAAGAGCTATAACAAGATGTCATTCTTAATCCTAGTTCTTCCAATCTATGCACAGTCCTATGAACCAGCAGCTGCAGCCCTGGCCCTGGAGAAACTCCGGAGGCAGCATGCAGAATTGGAGCGTAAGTCGGGGGAGAGCTCCTGCAGTCAGCTCTGAGAAGCCGGCTAGCGTGGGCTCCAACCTCCCACAAAGGAACGGGCACTTCTCCAGAGGCCCAACCAGGATGAGAAATACTATGACGGCTTGGCCTTGAGCTGGGCAGTGGCTCCTGTAGATGTTGGTTTGGTTATGAACCAGGCACAAACTACTAGAACTGATTGAACAAAATGGAGACGGGAGCCCAGCAGACTGAGAAGGAGAGGAAACGGATCCCACACTTGCCAACAAAAGCTGTAGCCGCTGGGACCACCGCACTCCCTCTGTGGGTGGACCTCAGTGTAGCAGAAGTCAGTTGCCCCTCACTCAAGGAATTAAGCAGGGCCCTGAAGGTGACCCTCTACCTCTAAGCCCTGTTCGCTGCCCTGCAGACCGCCCACGATGGCTGGCACGTGCATCCGCATTTGGCGCCTGCGGGCAATCTGCTAGGTGTAGCTCTGCCCAGCTTTGCTCCACCCTCGCCCGAGACAGAGCACAGTGTCCAGGCTTCTGGGTGTTTTGCAAACAAATCACCACCGGGGAAGACTGCCAGGGAATATAAACCCACTACTGTTGCCACCTGAGCTGGTCCCTACATTCTAGGGCTACCCACTGGCATTCAGGTCACTTGCAAGACTCATGGCAAAGCACAGAGTTTGGGAACCAGAGGAGCAACTCACCACCACTGTTGCTGTCATTTCCTGTGCCAGCCCAGCTGCCCAGGAGCTCAGCAGCCTATTCGCCCACTTGGCACACTGTTACTGCAACTGGCATCTGAGAAAGCCACTCAGGTGGACAAGAATCCAGCTGGGAACCACCAGCACAGGTGGCAGCATGTGCTGTCCCCGATAACAAGGGTTTTTATTCCTGGACACTGTGATGTGCAAAACGGTTCTTTACTTTCCCAAGTCTATTCCACAGAAGTTGTACTATGTCCAGTTGAGAATGACAAGTGTAGAAAACTATGCTACAGTTGGGAACGAGCGAGACAAAGCGATTGCTTTAGTTGGGTGTAGACAGCATAGGTGTTACCGAGAAAGGCTCATTCTGGCTGCGTTTCAGGCAGGCATGCTCTTTAGGAGACTGCACATTGATTCAGCTAAAGGAAGATGGCAACCTACACCCAGATAGTAACACTGAAAGGCAGAAATAGATTCCATGCACTAAAAGGAGGTAAAGTTAATAAGATATGGTGATGGATGTTATTTATATGAACTGGAAGAGTAGAAAGTTAAAGGTGACCCCAAGTTTCTCACTCGAGCAACTAGGTAGAAGCAAGGGTCATTAACTAGTCTAGAAGACACAAATTCTGATGAGGACAGATCCCAGCAGAGTGGGAGGTACACTTGATAGCAAAAGCAGCCTTATGGAAATGAGAGCGTGTTCTACCAACTATTTCCACTACTCAGAAAGAATTTGTTCTGGGTTGATGTGACCTATCTTTTACTGAAAGTAGCACTATTTTCCCAAATTGCTAGTCCTATTATGTTCTGTTGAGCTATTTATTCTACAATAATTTGAAGTTAATACCCTATAACAATGTATTAGGTAACATAAGTTAGAGTTAAAATATTTTATTTTGAGACACATTACAAAGTCATTATTTACTCAATCTACAATCGTTTCATATACACACATATACACTTGTATGTATATATGAACACCAGAGTTTAACTTTGTTTCTAAAGAACAGCAATTGCAACTTTTTTGGCCCCAAGGACTGGTTTCATGGAAAACAGGTTTTGTAACGTGGGGTGGGCAGATGGACTAGGAGGCAGAGCTCTGCTTGGAGCGTAGCTGTAAATACAGATGATGCTTTGCTCACTACCTGCTCCTTCCCTCTTGCTGTGCAGCCCAGTTCCTCACAGGCCACACAGCCTGCAAGTTTTTAGGCACCAGGACCAGTTTCATGGAAGGCAGATTTTCTGTGGACTGAAGGTTGGTGAGGGCAGTAATGGGGATGGGACAGGAGGTAGAGCTCAGGTGGTGATGCTGCCCTGCCCTGTTCCTAACAGTGTGGGTTGGGGACTGCAGGACTAAGAACAGAGAATTATTTCCACTGCAAATAATTTTTTGTTGAAGCTCACAACAAATATCCATTGGAAACTGAACAGAATTTTACAAGTAGTATGGAATTCAGGTGAGCCTCTATTCCTGTTTTAGAAAAGTGCATTTTCAGAAGACATTTACTATTTAATATTTATTAGCTGCTACACTAAGGACAATGTTATCTACCAACAAAAAAGGTTTATATTTGAAAATTAAGTGACACAAAATCAAAGCGATATGTGATTCTTATTTTACACGAATTATCTTATTGGCAATTAAGAAAATTCAGCCTAATATAGAAGGAAACTATAAAAATTCTTTGAGATTTTAAATATTCTAAAGAGTAAATATTGCCAAAAGGGTGTATGTATGTAGTTTATATATGTGTTGGTATACACATACACACACACACACACACACACACATATATACATACGAATACATAAAACATGTTATGTCAGGAATATTTGAGTTCTGGATATTGTGATTTAAAGGGAATACATTAATATGTTCATATTTTACATTACATTTTACCTTATTTTTTTTATATTGTCATGCCTATTTGTCAAGGCATAGCCATAATTATGTGGCTCCTCAAAATAGAAAAATGTGCATATCTATGGAAGGAAATTATTTCATAAAAGTAATTCAGTCTTCAAGAAGTTGTAATAAGCAAACATATTAATGTAACTTTAATGAGCATTTATAAGATAAAGTGTCCCATGGTGTGATAGAATGTGTGATGGAATTTAGTCTCAACTCTATGGAAGAAATCTTAGCTTTGTCAGTTGTTAGCTGCTTAGCTAAAGGAAGTTTCTTAAGTTCTCTAATTCCCAGTTGCCTTAAATATGATGTAGTTTTATTAGAGATCCAATATAAGGTGCTAACAAAGGTAGTCCTAACAAAGGTTAAGCACGAGGTGAGCACATTAAGTGTCAACTCTAAGTCTAGCTGTTGGGCTTCAATTTCCAATCTCTTACTAACGGAGTGAATTTACGCAGGTTATTCCACCCTTTTGTGTGCTATGTTTATCTTTGAGATATGGGGATGATATTACTACTTAATTTATGGTGTATTGTTTATAATTATGTATTTGTATATAAATTACTGTATAAATTCAAGTAGTTCATGCTCCATGCTTAAGATTAAATCATGTTATGTAAAAAACATTGAATATATGTGAGTTCACATTTTTATAATATTGCTAGGAATAAGCAGAAATCTCATAATTAAGAAGGTGCTCGTTTACCTACTGGATCTATAGTATTAGGAAAATTTAACCCATGACATAAAAGTCAATTTGTTTCTGACTCAATTTGTCTCAATTCATTATATATTAGGCCAAATATAGTAATTTCATAGTATTACAGTTTAAAAAATTGTTTATTTTAATTTTTTTAAGCCTCAGTTACAAGTAAAATCATTAGGTTGACATTATGTAGGTCATAAAAATCAAGAGTATGATAACCAATGGGAAAAATTGGGAAGTTTCATCTCTGGTATTCTGAAAAGAATTAATTTTTATGTGAAAGTATTATACATGCTGCCAGTGGTTGTTATGAAAGAGGACTGGCAGCAGAGAAAATTCCAGAAAATTTCCTTACTTGTGAGAAGTAAGGAAATAATGTAAAAAAAAAATAAGTTGATAACAGATACCATGTATGAAGGTGAAGGACTAAAACACAGGGGCAGTAATTAATGTTTTATTTTTATTTTTACATTTTATGGTGAGAATTTTGAGAAGTAAATATTTTTTATGTGGAGTACAAGAATGTTCAATTTATCCCAGGTCCTAGGAAGTTTCAATTTTAGGATTTTTTTTTTTTTTTTTTAGCAGTTTTTGGTGGGGCCGGTTTTGAACCCACCACCTCCAGTATATGGGGCCGGCGCCTTACTCCTTTGAGCCACAGGCGCCACCCCAATTTTAGGATTCTTATAGATGGTCAGAGAAAGGAGCTACTGAAATATATATGCAACAAAATCTTACCAATTATAAGAATGATCCAAATTAAGGTACATAGTCAGAAAGGTAATTTTATTTCTTTTATAAACAGCACATAAAAATCTATGTTCTATGGCCTAAGTGTCATGCATTTGAAATGCATTGGCTTTCTTGGGGTAAATAGATAATCACTGATTGATAATGAGTAGTGCTGCACATAGATTCAGCTAAAATCCTCACACCACTGACTTTCTCTCATACACTAAACAGGATATTTTTTCTGTATATATTGCTACCTTAGTAATTATTACATGAATAATACAAAGGAATATTTTTGCATTTTAGGTCAAGTTATGGATTCTGAGTATTAGGAATCTAACAGAAGTAGTGAAGTCTTATTTGACATCCCTGGATGAAGGGCTCAGCTACAACCTGAACTTTACCTTAGAAAAACAATGTAACCTAGTCATGTGTACCCTCATGTTAATCTGAAATAAAAAAAGAAGTTTTATTTGAAAGATTCCATTTATATGTTGGAAATCCAAACTGACAGTAGCACTCCATATTCCATATACATGTTAATTTACTTATTTGTAAATGCATTAAGTATAACAAAAACAACATGTCACTATGATAGCCTAGCCTCACGTATTTGAAGAACAGCCCTCTTCAACCTTCACCTTTCAACATGCTGTTATCAACCTTTTCTTAATAGAGTTTAAACTGAAATTCTCAGTATGTCAACAAACTTGAGCAGAGATTTACAAATGATAATACTCAGGGTGATTTTCTTAAATTGATACTCTGTCATGTTGAATTCAGACTTGCTGAATCTTACAAAACATAACTAACATTAAGGTCTGTAAGTCAGAGCTGACAGTGTGGGTATTAGGAAAACTCACGGGTATCAATATGCATGTCACGGTAGTTTCAGAGAGCCTGATATTATTTCAGCAACAAAGAAGGCAACATTTAGAAATAAGGTTAAGATTGGAGTGAAAGCTTCAAAGTATGTGAAACAGCTTACACACAAAAAATCTTATTACAGATCATCTGCATTTCTATTTACATAGAATAATAAAATTATTCTCTCTAGGCCTCCATGAGGATCTACTTTTCTATCAGAATAAATATATTGACTTCATAACTTCAATATGCCGTGATGTTTTAAAAATATTTGGGTGATGTAAATTGCTCTTGTATGCTGTAGGAGATGTGTTTTTATTTATACTACTGACTTCACAGAGGCTTTATTTGTACTATCAACTTCTATACTTACAATGGATTTACAGAATTAATCAGGTGTTGGCCTGAACTCAGGCCTATTTCCGAGATACATAGTCAGTGGTCGCCTCCACGGCCGATCTCACAATTGCATTAACATATAGACTGTTTCAATATCATGTTGCCAGTTTGGAACACTGTCATCAGACAAACTCTGAAAAGGTTCCCATTTTCTCAAAAACATTCTTTTCTAAGTATTCTTTTTTAGAGAATTTGGACAAAGCAAGGTCACTTGGTGGGAAAATAACATTATTTAAAAAAAATCCCCTGGAGGTGTCCCTTGGGAAAGCATTAGTAGGAAACGAATTAATGTTTCCTAGTTTTCGGTTTCAGACTCTCCATTTTAATATTGCTTACATGCTACTGGCTATCTGCAGTGGATTTAATATTCTATAACATTATATTTCATGTGTTCTCCCCATGGGCCCTGTGTCTTGCTTTTCATTTACTATATCAGGCTATTATTTGGCTTTATGTAAGAACTTGACATTATTCTGTTGTTCAGTTTCAGCTGATAAAACACTTTGGATCAATAGAGAGCCCAGAAAAATTACACTATAATAGCAATGTGTTTAATGGGACATTTTTGTCATTACCAAAACTTTCATTTCAAGTACTGGAAACTGCAGAAGGTGCCAGCCCTCTCTCACCTATAAGTATCTTCGGTGTGCTTCTGCCTGACTATTAAGTCCAAGCTGAGTATGAGCGCTTAGTTCATCCTTGAAGAAACACATTGCGTTTGAAGTTATTTAATGTGATCATATAAATTTCTATATAGGTATTTCCAGTTGCCACATGAAGTGTATAAAATAATGTGGAAGAGCGAACAGCTTGATTTAGTACCTTCCTCCAGAAATATCTGTGGCTCTAGCAGGGAAACTAAGTTTAAAAAAAGTAGAAAAGAAAAAGGAAATTATACAACTCTCTGAATTCCTAGAAAAAAGAGTGATTTGTTTTATAAAGCAAAGATCAAGTAAATAAAATACTGAGGTAATTATATAATAATATCTCTCTAGATACTTTCTTAATAATGTTTTATAAAAAATACTGGTTTGACGAGATGACCTATGCTTGCCTTTAGAGTACATTATATAGGCAAAGTGAATACGGGTTACTGGTACAGAACCATGAGCCTGACCATTTCATCACAATTCATAAATTCATGGGGATAGTTCAGAAGTGATGACGTGCAGGTTTCTTAAGAGTTCATACTGCAAAGTTAAATAACAAGACTGTAACTGAGATGCTTTCTTTGCCTTTGAAATAAAGGAACTCACATCAGGAGTTGGTAATGGATTTTTAGAACGCTTTAACACAGGTGCAACACAAGCATTAAGAAAATTCATTCCATTAATGGAGGTCATACTCTAAAGAGGCTTCAGAAAGCTAAGCAGTGGTGGCCTCTTCCTATCTCGCATAGAAAAACATAGATCAGTGTCTGCTGTAATGCTGTTCAAAAAAAAAAAATGTCTAGAAACCATTGAGCACAGGAATTTTATTGTGTTGGAGATCTCTCAAAACAAAAGAACAGCATTTGTCCTTGGAAGCCCTGGCTATAGAAAGTCATTTTCCTATAAATAAGTGATATTTTTTCCCTTCTTTAAGATCTCTAAGACAGGGAGTATTCACCAAAAGATAATAAGTTTCAACTGAAGATAAAAAATGCTACTACAGTGAAGCAAGTTTCACTCAAAGAGATAATTCTTATTTTTATTTTTTAACCAGGAAACACATTCTGTTGGTGAGAATGTAAATTACTACAACTTCAATGCAAACAGTAGGGAGAATCCTCAAAGAACTAAGAAGTAAGCCTAATGTTCCCTACAGCAATCTTACTACTTGGTATCTACCCAAAGGAAAATAAGTCATTAAATAAAAATGACACTTGCATTCATATGTTTATTGCAGCACAATTCACAATTGCAAAGATATGAAATCAATCTAAGTACCTATCAATTTATGAATGGATAAATAAAATATGGTATATAAGCACACTCTATGGACTACTATTTAGCTGAAAAATTCCCTATCAGGTACAGTGTATACTACTTGAGTGATAGGCACACTAAACACCCTTATTTCTACAATTTATACGTGTAACATGTAAATCAATTCATGGTGCTACTTCCATCTGTCCATTAAGTCACTGGATAAGCTGCAAGTACTGAGAAGTACCAGAGAAAAAGAAAATTCTATGACAAATCTCTAGTCCAAATCTTATTTCCATTTGGAACTTATAATTCAGCAGCTGTAATGATAATCACAGAGTCTGTGAAGAATATAATTTTGTATGGACCACTTTCAAGCAGAGAAAAGAAGAATCATTCAGATGGGTAGGATTTATAGCAAACCCATAGACCTTTATGCAAAGAACTATTTTGTGGAACAGCTTGTGGCTTGCTAGTGGGCCTTGGTAGAGAATTATGGTTCATTATAGACCATTAGCTGACTAAACAGTCTGAGATTCCAATCACACACGAGCAACTCTATGAATGTATGCAGGCATAGGAAAAAGTATCAATGAAATTGTATATAAGAGACTAGAGTGGGGTCATGTAAATCCAGTAGTAGTTCAGGCCCCTTTGACACTGATCGGTTTCATCGTGGCTCATTTAATTGGCACCTAAGGTCTCATAGGGAATTTGTCACAGTTGATTAGGAAAGACAAAAACAACTTATTTAAAGATGGTTGTACATTATATACTGGCATTATTCCAAAAGGATATCTTCAGTCTTACAACTCAGTGAGGCTGAGTACCACAGTATTGGAGTGGAGCAGATTCTTCCCAGATGGTAGAACTGTGAGTGGTGATGTTTTTCATTTTCCTCTTTGTTCTCTTTGAAAGGAGAATGGCCAGAAGTGTGGACATATTTTGATTTACGGTTAGCTTCTAATGGTTTGGCTTGGAAATTAGAGATCTGGAAGGAATAAAGTTTGAAGATTGGTGATGTAAAGTCACCAAATGAGTATTTTCAAAACAGACTCAGTGTAAATATATTTAAAATTCAAGTAAAACCTTACCAAATGGATCCACTATATAGAAAGTTTTCAGTAATGAAGTGGACAAAATGACATATTTTGTGGGTGTCAGCTAGCCTCTTTCTGGAAACACTGGTATTTTTTGTATTTACTCAATAGCTCCATGAATAAAGTGGCCACTTTGGCAAACATAGAGGTTAGACCCAGACCAAACTACATGGACTTCCTCTTACCAAAGCTCATTTGGCTGCTACTACAGAAGGGCCTAATTTTACCCCAAGGGAACTTCAGAATGAGCCTTCAATATGATGGAAACTGCCAAATATTTAGCAGTGGCTTCGTTACAATGAACACTTTCCATCATAGGGCAGGCAAAGGCTCAATCCCACTGGGATAAACAACTATTTTGGATGTAGATTTGCCCTCCTTGCCCATAATAATTCTGCCAACATCGATATCTATACACTCACAGAATGCCTTAACCACTGTCATGGTATTCTACACTGAATTATTTTTTAACTAAGAAACTCTTTTTGCAGCAAAGGAAATTCCCCAGTAGGCCTATACCCATGGGATTATTTAGTTTTACTATATATATACAGACTTGAGTTACTGTATCAAAGTCCCAAGGTGTATAGAAAGTTGTGAGTGCTTGGTGATATGTCAACAAATTGGGACTATTACTTCTTCTTTTTTTTAAATTTTTTTTTATTAGATCATAATTGTGTACATTAATTCTCTCATAGGATACAGTGTGTTACTTCTATATGCAGTTTGGAAAACTCTCATCCAAGTGGCTAACTTAGCCATCATGTCTTTCTCATAATTGTTATGTTAAGACATTTATATTCAACCTTTAGACAA
>NW_003852432.1:9479583-9546335 GCF_000181295.1 Otolemur garnettii | reverse complement strand
TCTGTGCCATACATCTACCTCTCTGTTTTTGTGTCAAGCTGAAAAAACAGTCAAGAACTCTATTCCATTCACAGTAGTGCCAAAGAAGATGAAATATCTGGGAGTTTACCTAACAAAAGACGTGAAAGATCTTTATAAAGAGAACTATGAAATTCTAAGAAAAGAAATAGCTGAAAATACCAACAAATGGAAAAACATACCCTGCTCATGGCTGGGAAAAATTAATATTGTTAAAAAGTCTATACTACCTAAAGCAATATATATCTTCAATGCAATCCCTATTAAAGTTCCATTGTCATATTTTAAAGATCTCGAAAAAATAATACTGCATTTCATATGGAATCAGAAAAAACCTCGAATAGCCAAGACAATACTCAGAAACAAAAACAAAGCAGAGGGGATCACACTACCAGACATCAGACTATATTATAAATCAATAGTGATCAAAACAGCATGGGACTATTACTTTTTCATTAAAAATAACTAGTAAACTAGTTATTAATTTATGGCCTTCAATCTCCAAACCTATGTTGTTTTGTCTTATTTTTGTACTTTTGGGACTGAAACTCTGAAAAATACACATCCTCTTTGTTGGTTAGATGCTATTCTTTGCTAACTGAAGCTACTAAGGACATTATGTACCTGGAGGAAGATTAAGGAATTTTTTTTTTTAATCTTGTGTTTTGCCTTCGTAAAAAACAATTTTCATTAACATAAGGGTACATATCATTATTCTACATTGTTGGCTTCTTCAAGTTTTTATATTTTTTCAGTGTGATAACAAGGTCAGTGGCATTTATTGGGTCCTCCAAACATGTACCTCAATGGTGGCAATTCTTGTGATTCTATATGTGTGCTGACTTCCTCCACACAGTTTCATTATAACTAAGGTGGCAATAGGCCCTCTGTTCAGCCGAGAGACACTATAGCAATGTTTTCTTCACTGTGGGGCAATGTATTCTTCTGACAGCCATACCTTTTCAAAAGTAGTGGGAAACTCCACTTTTCAGAACCCTTCTCTAAATTTCTGTATTTATTCATTTGTTCATTCCTTGCCCTAAGTATAAAAGTCAATTCCTGAAGCTGTTTCCTCAATCAAGGGTGATTCCTTATACATTTTTGTAGTTAAGCAACTTTTACATAGTTATCAATTCCTTATATTAATTTTTCCTCTTCGATATACTGATGTGGTTCTGTTTTCTAACTAGATCCCTGACAGATATGGATTTTAACTGGTTACAATTTATGTCTTAAAGTATCCTCTAGGCCTATTTACTAGTATTTCTGGTTCTCATTATTATAAGTACATTGTAGTATTGATGGAACAGGATAAGATATGGAATAAAATAGAGAATTAACAATATATTTCTTATTGTCACACACATACACAAAGATGACACCTTCATCAAGAATATAAAAAAAGAGAATGTATATCTTCAAGGGAGATAGTAAGCCATAAGTAAGAGAGAAAGGGGGATAGTAGGGGTAATGTCTAATGGGTGATAATCAAATCCAACTAGCTGAATATGAATATTTATATAGATTTCCCATATCTCCATTAAAACTTGAAAATGCACAAATTGTTTTTCCAAGGTGTCTTTCTACATAGTCATAAGTGCTTGTGGCCATACTTTGATAAGTTGGGTTTTTGTTTAAGAACTCTTAAACATGCAGAATGAATTTATGCAAATTGTCTCATTGTTACTTAAACTATAAATCCTAGTAGATGGCACTTTTTACTGGGCCTCAGTGGACTAGGTGGAAAGTGAAGAACATCGGCTACGTGACAGCTGAGTGTGGATAGATGTTTGATGCACCCAGGATTTTAAGAGACAATCAGTTTCTCTTCTCTCACATGCACCAACTCTCACACCATAACACAAAAATTAAAATTAAGGACTTAGAAATTAAAAAGCCATTATAAGTATCTCCACAATTTGAGTTCCTTTTCACCCTGACTCTCTAGTATTTAAAATGCGGTCAATGGTATTGGACAAGAGCTGTCGTTTCTAGAAATAATATAAGTGGTATTTCATGAGCACATTTTATTATTCCACAGTAGTGCATAAGATGAGTCTCATCATTGTGAATAAAGCTTATCATTATGATACATAAAAAATCAGAACATAAGTGTGCTGGTGATACCAACAAAATGAAACAGTTCTGGTAACTGAATACAAAATTGAGGACACTAAACATCTGGAAAAAGTACGAAATACAGAGAAACGCTAAAAATGATCCAAACATCCACTAACTTATACAAATATTATTTTTTTAAATTTTAAACTAAGAGGAAACAACATTTGGCAATAAAATCATACTGGTGGAAATACAGTGTTCTTTAAATTTTAACAATATAATTTAATGGGAAAGGTCAGGCACATCATTACTCTCTATATATTTAACTCGATGGAGCATTCAATAACTTATTGACTCTTCCTCACAACAATGATTTTTAATACAGTTTACAATTCTCTACTTTCATACATATCAACAAAGAGAGGAGCTATCCATATCAGAGCTCCATAAGAGGACAGTTCATCAATTAAAGTAAAAAGTATTTGTCTTCTTGTTGCTCCATTCAGCTTAGCTATGCAAATGCTATTGAATGAAACTAGAGTCCTTAGACTCTCAAGGAGATTTCTCTTGTTACTATCGATTCTCTAAAAGGGTGCTACAGTTTATTTTGGCTGATAATTATGTTTGATTATGTTTGTGAATTCACTCTATAAGTACTACATATTGTGGAATATCATTATGGTCATCAGTTGGCTGAGGGGAGTACTTTGAAAATGACCAGAGTGATATTCAGCAATGAGTTTTCTAGGATGAGTCATGAAATTAATTGTCCAACTTCATATATATACAATGATACATAATAAAATATTTATCTGGTTGTTGAACAAATTTCAAAAACATACCTCTTTAAATTCCTCCAACATAACAGAAACATATTATTTGTTGATCCCTATTCTTGGTGCTACATGTGAGACAAGGGTTGTTTGCTGAAGCCTAGTCCAGGCAATTCATGCTAGTCAAGAAGTTCATGATTTGATCATTGCTTTCAAAGACTTCTTAGAAAAAGTAATAATAAACACAAGGAACATAAGAAAGAGAAATACCAACTTAATTAAGAAAAACTCAGAGGAAAACATGAATTCTTTCTAAAACAATGCTCACATTCTATGAGTAAGACAAAAAAGTTGGAAAAATTGGTGTTAAAAACATTTAATACATTTGGATTAAATATGAACTATAATCATGATGTAAGCTCTAGAATCAAAGGAGGAAAATAAATACACAATTCACATCTTAAGGAACCTCTATAGATGTACAGTATGTGTAAAAATGATACTAATGCCATCTCAATTTAAAAGTTGACAGTTATTTCTTCAACATGAAAAATAAAGAAGAAAAAAATTTAATTCTTAACAAAAATATGGAAATTACAAAAATAACATGGACTTTTAGGAGAGAGGCCATTGGAAAACTTTTAGGATTAGTTTAGTGTAGCTGAATGTAAAGGCAGTAATACCAGATAGAGTATGTTGTGGTGTGTCAAATCTAGACTATACCACATGTTAATATGACATTTAAATGTTTCACATTCTATAGGCAAAGAACTATAATTTTATATTTCATGGGATTAATAAAATATTTCTTTTTAGGAAGCACATATTGGAAATGATAAGGGATAGGAGCCATAGTTTATATTTATTATGTCACAAAATCTCAAAACCAGAGATGCTGGCATGGAAGTGGAGAAAAGGGAACACTTCTACACTGCTGGTGGGAATGTAAACTAATATGTTCCTTTTGGAAAGACGTCTGGAGAATACTTAGAGAATTAAAAATACACCTGACATTTGATCCTGTGATCCCTTTATTAGGTATATATCCAGAAGACCAGAAATCACACTACAATAAAGATATCTGTATCAGAATGTTTATTGCAGCCCAATTCATAATTGCCAGGTCATGGAAGAAGCCCAAGTGTCCATCGATCCATGAATGGATCAACAAACTGTGGTATATGTATACCATGGAATACTATGCAGCCATAAAGAAAGATGGAGACTTTACATCCTTCATGTTCACATGGATAGAGCTGGAAATGTTCTTCTTAGCAAAGTATCACAGGAATGGAAGAAAAAGTATCCAATGTACACAGCCCTATTATAAAATTAATTTATAGCTTTCATATGAAATCTATAACCTAATAACAGCCTAAGAAAATGGGGGTGGGTTGGGGAGAAGGGTGGGAGGAATGGGTGGAGGGAGGGTGATTGGAGGGATCACTTCTATGGTTTATCTTACAAGGGTACAAGTGAATCTAAGAGTAGAATATAAACATCTTAACACAATAAGAAAATGACATGAGGACTATGTTAACCAGTTTGATGAAAATATTTCAAATTGTATGTGAAAACACCACATTGTACCCAAGAATTGCATTAATGTACATAGTTAACATTTAATAAAAGAAAAAAAAATTGTCTTGGTAAATGAAATGAAGTAGTGTTTTTCAAAGTGGAAGGCAATTAGATGAGATTTTAAAAGGTTTAGTGAAGTAGGTGATAGTGAGAGTTGTTTTGGTAAGATGTGTGGAAAATATGAAAGAAAAAAGCAAAAGAAATTATGCCATCATCAAATAAGTTTGGAAAATATCTAATTACACAGAGCTAAGTAGGATTCTTCAGTGTAAGACATAAAAGGAAATATTTTAAATTCAAAAATATTATTAATTTCTAGTCTCATATACTATGCATAATTTCTAAAATTCTGAGATTCTGTAACCCCTTTTCTAGAAGTAATCAAGATACACTATTTAGAAATGCAGTAATAATTTGTATTACTGGAGAATTGCACTGAAATGCTTAAAGCAAATGAATGAGGGCAGTGAGAGAAGAAAATGAGTGAAATCTGAATGTCAAGTTGTACATTTGCTCTACCTTTGATCTTAAAACTATTTTGGTGATGTTACAAGTAGCTTTCTTAATTCTTAAATATCTCTTCATTTCCCCTTCTTGTCAATGACTTATAAATTAAAGTTACCCAAAGCTTAATGATGCTTATAGAGCATTTTAGAATAGATGAAATAAACAACATTTATAACACTCTGAATGTAATTAATTTAAAATACATTAATGTCATTGAACCTTCTCAATATGGCAGAGTAGTTTAAAAATAATTTGTTTCACTACATCCAAGAGCTATTGAAGCAACAGAACTAGGGGAGCCAAGATTCCAGTGAGAACAGAACTTCAGATCTGTTAGCCTTTTTTTTTCTCTAGAGGCATTTACAAACTCTGGGCACAGAACAAATGTCTGTTCATCTATGATTTTTCTGGGCATAGAACTGCTGCCGTGGAAGAGAGGAAAGAGAACAACATTGGGCAATTTCATGGGACAAGGGAACTGAGCCTGACATATGCCAGATTTTCCCTCAAGATATTTCCCAACTTTGGAAAGCAGTATGGTGCAGGAGGAAAATAAATAAAGGCAATGCCGTCCAGAAAGCAGATCAGATCTTCCAGAGACTCACTGCATTGCAGACAACCAAGATTATAATTCAGAAACCCTAGAATTAGGAGCTCTGTGGAAAATGGCACTTATACCGTGTCATTGGCACAAAAAATGTTCAACCGAACTTTGACAGAACTGCAAATCCAGTTAACGAAAGTTCCCAATTAGTACCTAATGTACTTGCCTAGCCAAAGAGAAGAAAAACTATGGAGTGAGGAGCATTAAAAGTATAAATATAAAATGCCCAGTATTCAAGTGAAAATAAATAGCCTTGGTTAGTACTATGCGGCCAAAACACAAGACAGAAAACCCATAACTGGAAACAAGCACCTAAAAATAATCATGATTTCCATACTCAGTAAATGAGGATGAAAAAGAAAATAAATACAATAGCAGATAACTTAATATAATACTAAAATCTATTTATAAAATCCAAATGAGGATTTTATAACTAAAAAATTAAAGCTAAGAATTCAATAAATAAGCTTAACAATAGAAGTTTGACATTGGGCAGATTAATAGAAAGTCAAATCAGTATAAAACATCTGAAGTAAAACTGGAAAGAATCTAATAGGTCCAGGGAAGATGTGTAATGTGTGTACCTGGAAAAGAGAAGGGAATAGTACAGAGGCAATCATGAAAGGGGTAATGAAGAGAATATAGTAGAGCTTATTTTTAAAAGTTGGCCAACTATTTCAAAAAGCTTCTTATAATAAAAAGATATAAGCTGATAAAATAGAAAATAGTTGAATTAAAATACTTAAAGTGATAAAAAATAGTTCCCTCACCTCAACTGAACTATATATTCAATGCAATATCAATTATGATCCTAGTATATTTTTTGTTGAATGAATAAGATGTTCTAAGTTCTATATAGAAATGCAAGGGGTCCAGAAATACCTGAGCCAAACTTGAAAAAAAATTTAATGTTTACTTTAAAATATTTTCAGACTTCAAGATACTATGATAATAGTATAAATAAAGAGTAATAGACCAAACTTAAGTCCAGAAACACACCACTTATAATTTGGCAGGTTTATGTATTATAAAAACTCAAATAGAATTCTACAGAGAAAGAATATTCTTTTCATTACATGAACTGGAGCACCTGGCCAGGATGTCCTAAGGCCTGGATACTACTGGAAAAGCCACTGAATCCAAAGCCAGAGTAGGCTTCCCCAACCGAGTTTAGGATTAAAGGAAACTGTCCAAAGTACCCAGCGACCTCCCCGGAAGCTTCCAGTTCCGCCTTTACTTGGCTTCTTTCCAGTGTTATATTCTCGGACTTGGAGCACGCGAGCCAGCCTCACTGAAACATGGAAACTAGAGAGAAGAATGCTATTCCTAAAGAGAGGAAAGTTTCAGATTACAGTTTTGACCATGACTGCATGAATATACACAGCTATGATTTAATAAAAATTTTTAAAAAAGATTAGTTTTGAAACTTCCCATCCTACCCATTATTATCCATTTCCAACCTATGGCCATTAGACCTAAAAAATGTGACTGAGCTGTAGCTTGACCTCGTCTAGCCAGATTCATGTCCTAGACCTACATTCTACAGTTTCTTGGGGCCAATAGAACCACGAAACAGGATGTGGGTCTCTACTTATCTACAATGTACTCCTTGTGCCAGCTGGGTCATTTGGACATCCACAATGGAAAAATAATGATCTTCATATCTACCTCATACTGTAGGTGTCTACAGAATAAGTTTCTGACAAATAATAGTGATAAGTATAAAATATAAATAAATATATAACACTTTTAGATAAAAGTTCTTGTGACTTTTTGATGAATAATGTTTCATAAGTAGGAAAAAAAGAGTGCTATGATATAGAAAATTGTCACATTTGGGCTAAATTGATGTTATGACTTTGTATATACATTTATCTACATATTATCTCCCAAAATACCTACTTCAAAATAAACATGGCGCTACTATATATCAATAAAAAATAAAGACTACTCAATAGGAAAATAGGCAATCATCTCAAAAATTTGATGAAACAGGTACTTCACCAAAAAGGATATGCAAATGACCGATGAAAATTTGAAAAGGAAACCAAATTTGATAATTATCGAGGAATTGCAAATTATAACTACCAGAATGGTAGGCTTCAAAATGTACTACTTATAATACCACATATTTCTACATGACAAATAGTTTATATTACAATTAAACATTTCCACTGCTCAAAGACAACATTAAAAGAACAAAGAAGAACATCAGAGTTAGAGAAGATACATTGAATAAAATATCTGTCAAAGCACTACATACAAAGGTGTTCCTATATGTGTCTATATTCCTATATACATACAGGTGCATATATAATGTTGGGCATCTAGTGGACCCCAACCTGGGTCAGTGGTCAGCCAGGGGAACAACGGTGAGCAAATCATGAAACTTACATCAAACTTAGTGCATAAAACGAGAAGGGAGAAAACAATGCAGCCCTGTCCTGTTTCCTAGAATCCTTTTATTGGGTCCATAACAAGAGTTTACATGCAAGGATACATAGCAGTCAGCAGTCAGCAGCTGAGGGTAAGAATGAGAGAGGATATCTTACAAGGGTACAAGTAAATCTTTCTAAAAGCAGAGTATGAATGTCTTAACTAAGAAAACGACATGAAGTCTACGCTAACCAGTTTGATGAGAGTCTTTCAAAATGTATATGAAAACACTACACTGTGCCTGTGATTGCATTAATGTACACAGCTATGATTTAATTAAAAAAAAAAAAAACAATGAAAGAGGAGAGATCAGAGCCCCCAAGAAGGTTAGGTGAAGGGTCATCAAGGACAAAGGGTAATGGAGCATCTAAAGTGGCCAGATGGTGGTGCCACTGGAAGAGGTGGGGAGAGCAATTCTCATCTCCTCAGACAGACACCTCCGTTTCTCCAGACTGAGCTATTAGGTGATGGGCTCTGCTTACCTATGCTGCTGATATAGACATTCCCCTGACTAGGAGTATAGGAGTGGCCCATCTGCGGGCTTTACCCTGGCTTTTGAAAGGCCCATAGGGTCTCAGTCTATCTATTCCCACAGTATATAGAGAGAGCAATATATTTACCTACATGTACATACTTCTATAAATGCATATATACATATTTATATTTCTACATTATCCGTATTCCTATATACTCACATATCTATCCTAAAAATCAATAAAAAATGTACACACCCCCCAAAAGAAAAAAAAATTAAATTTACAAAAGAAGGTATCTATTCAAATGGCCAATGCAGATGTAAAACAGTATTCAATTTTATGAATCATCTGATATATTCACATTATGAGAGAATTTAACATTAATGCCACAATGTGATATCACTATCCATTTACCAAAATGACTAAAATAAAAAAAGAATCCCAATACCATGTGTTAGGGAGCTTATGAAGCAATGGGAATGTGGGTTTTGGTCCAACTATTTTGGGAAACTGAAGTCTCTATCAGACTTGATCAGATGCACATCCTTTGACCAAATCCATTCCCAATAAATGTGTATTTGTATGGACGCCAATGGAAATAGTTAACAGTGCTTAGAGGAACACGAGTTATTCTAGCCAGTCACTCAAAACCACCCTAAGGCCTAGTATGATGGCAAATAATATTGTAGCATTTTAAATCTTTGGAATTTTAAAAATTAACAAGAAGGGATGAATTATAACTACTGTAACTCTATGGAAAATCTTATAATAAAAGAAAGTTAAGAGATCAGACAAAAAAAGAATAATTTCTATGAGATTTGGTTTATATAAAATTTGAAAACAGGTGAAATGTAGAGTAGTTTCAGAAATAGGGCACCGCGTTTGGGAAGCGGCAAGACAAGAGCCTTCTGGGAAAATTCACTGAGGTGTAAATTTGTTTAATGATTTGTGTACTTTTCTATAAAAATTAGCTATAGCTTTATTTTTCAAAGTTTGTTGCCAAATAGTTTACCCTAGCCTCATAAAATGAGTTAGACAGCTTTTGCTGTCTTTTCTGGAAGTCAATAACCCAGGATTGGAGGTAGTGTTCCCTGCTAGTTGTTCGAACTCACCTGTAAAGCAATCTGGTGCCAAGTTTTGGGTAAAAACACACCCTTGACCCCATTTTAATTTCTTCCAACAGTTTACAGTTTCTCTTAACAGACACAAAATAATCTACTACATTTCCATTTTTTCTTACGCAATTAGCAGCAAAGTTGTGTTAGAATTCTGATCTCTTCAATCTCTCCTAGGATTCTGAACATTTTCCCTGTTCTCTCCTGCAGGAACGTGGAAAGAATAAATGGAATTATAGTACAGGGCACAATGCTATATTTCTCTTGAAAGAATTACTATGATATTACATAAATTCTCTCAGACTATTGCTACACTTTGCCATTAAATCTTTAAGAAACCATTGAATATCATCTGCAATAAAGCAAAAAAAAAAACCCACAGAAACATGAATATCACATTAATTTTAAGTTTACAGAGAGCATAAAACAAAAAATATATAACCTTCACTTAGAGCTTTTTTCTTTTCTTTTTTCTTTAAACAAACTCACTTATCTATTTCATTGGGTCAGAACTCACTCTACTCACCTGTAAAAATCTTTCGTAAAAATCAATATCAACTGTAGGGTTAGTCACAGGCCCTGCACTTCATGACAGTCAAGGAATCCACAGGGAGGGGGAAGAGGAAAAAAAAAAAACACAAAAGAAGCAGAAGTAGAAAGGGAGTAAGTCTCCCTATTGCAATTCATGAGAAATTCTCCATTTATGTAGTAATAGTAACTCATTCCTTTCAAAGAGGGAAAAGAGTTTGGAGGAAAAAAGTTTAAAAGCATTAATGAAATTTCCGTTAGGCAAATGAGACCAGTGACTTACCAAACAGAAGATTAAGTAATAATTTAATAAATTTCTTTTGTGTCATAGTTCTATATAGATGAAGTTCATTAGGCAGCATAGGTAAATGTTAATGAAATTAAAGTTTCCTTCTTACATAACACTGTTTTTTTCAGTTCAGTGTACTTTGAGTAGGTAAAATAAAAAATGTTAGAAATATATTTTTTTCTAAAAGTCTGTTTAACTCTTAGCTATTTTTTTTTATTAAATCATAGCTGTGTACATTAATGCAGTCATGAGGTACAGTGTGCTGGTTTTATATACAATTTGACATATTTTCACCAAACTGGTTAGCATAGCCTTCATGGGATTTTCTTAGTTATTATGTTAAGACATTTATATCCTGCATTTAGAAAGATTCACATGTACCCTTATAAGATGAACCATAGGTGTGGTCCCACCAATCACCCTCCCTCCACCCATCCTCCCCACTCCCCTCCCCTCCCTCTCCCCCTTCCCCATATTCTTGGGCTATAATTGAGCTATAGCTTTCATATGAAAGCTATAAACTAGTTTCATAGTAGGGCTGAATATATTGTATACTTTTTCTTCCATTCTTGTTATTTGTGAAGAAAAGTCCCAAATCAAAAAGGCTCAAAACCTATGAACTTGTGTTTTACATGGTGAGTGGGTCTGGATTTATGTGTTTTGTATTTTTCAAAAGAAGCAAAATGGCTTTTACTTTCAGATTACTGAGCCACAGCAATTTCATCTTTCTAAGAAAAAAATATCCAACTAATACACAGGACAGGGGCTTCAAATAAACTGGATGAACAGTTATTTTCTTCACTATTTCAATGGTAAACTTGAACAGCATGATTGATTAAAAGTGAATTGGCCTATTAAATTTGTTTTCTTACTGTAAAATCTTTCATTCCAAGCTGAAGGAGTTGCCACTATCCCCCAAACAGTGATACAGTCTTATCTAAGTAATTCTATTTTCCTCCCTGTGCTAAATCATGAACTTTATTTTGGTTACAGGGCCTTCTGTTTCAGTAAAAATTACTCGGCTTATTGACATTCTGAAACAAACGCATCTGACAATCCTTTATCTGCTATGAAAAACACAATTATATTCTGTAAACTGCATTTAACTAAATATAATTTAACTAATTTATTTTTAAATTTCTGTTCAAGTAAGCAATGTATTTACCAATACTATCAGAGAACTTAAATATTTTGGCATGCCTACTAAGGGATCTATTCTATTTTATTTTTGTCACAATATACATATATTCCATTATACTCTTAAGGCCATTTTATACGTATAAATTTTAATGTTAATTTTAACTTAAATATAGAAAGTATATTTTTTAACTTAAAAAATACTGATATAGCTATTATATACTTAAAACAACTTTATGCTTTGCACTAAATAATGTTAAAGCAAATTTGAAGTTATATATCTTGCATCCACACTAGATGGATAATATAGTCTATATGCTATTTGGAAAGCATGAGTAATATTTGGTTAGTTGATTTATAATGAAGTGAAATTATTTTTCAAAATAATGGAAAGACCTTTTAACCAATAGTTTAGCTTCATCTACAATTGATTAATATAATTAAATTCCATACAATAAAAGGGTTATAAATAGTCTTTTTTTTTTTTTTTTTTTTTAGAACCTCAAGCTGTCCCCCTGGGTAGAGTGCCATGGCATTACAGCTCATAGCAACCTCCAACTCCTGGGCTCAAGCGAGTCTCCTGCCTCCGCCTCCCAAGTAGCTGGGACCTCAGGCGCCTGCCACTTAAGCACGTGTTGGGGGAAGCATGGGTATCTTTTACTCAGTAATCATATTAGCTCATATAATAATGAAGGAGAATTAAATCATATTTGATATCACTTTCACTAGAGTCAGAAAGATTGGATTACTGATCCAGCTCTACTGCTTACTGGGTAGGTGGTATCAGAGATATTAATGGATATTTCTCAGTGTCCTCAACTATAAAAATGAGCATATTTATGGATTTTGAGTCACAGGTTTCTGTGAAGTTTAATTATGCGTGTGTAAAATGCTCGTCACTTGCTTAGCACATTGCAATTCCACAATGCATTTTAGCTAGGATTATAAACAGTCGCAATTATTTTTAAAACTAAAAGTTGTGACACAGATTTTATTAAAAACTTCAGTAACATTTCCAACGTGAATATGCTAATTTACAATTTCTCAAAATTCAGAGGTAAAAGCTGACTTGTATTTTACTTTTGCTTTAAATTCTATAAACATTAATTGAAACTAATATTTATGATAGGCCTAATAAATTATAAGAGAAATAAGAAAGAATCTTCAGCTCCAAAAAGACGACTTTGCAATAGCATAGAAAAGAACAATTATGAAATGAAAATCTTAGGTAATATTTGAAAATACCATGCATAAAGTATACCATCTTTGAGAAAAACGAAAAGAACTCCAATAAAAGGAAATTATGCTTTATTCTGGAATTAGAAGACATAAGAATGTATAGATGGCAGTTCTCTCTAAATTAATCTCCAAACAACTTTCTCTAGTAAATATTTCATGGTGATGCAATTCTAAAATTTAGATAATAAAATGTCAAACATAGCTAAGAAAATACATTTTTTAGGATAATACTTCAATATATTAAAGTGCATAAATTTTAGGGTTGTAGCTCAATTTTTACATTTTTATATACTAGGAAAATTACCTCCCACTTCAAAATTTATATTATTTCTAATACCAAAATATTCTTTTTCATACATTGCTGGTGGGAGAGACTTTCTTATCATTTTCCCTCACAAATTTGATAACTATTCTGATCATTATAGGGTTTTAAATCAATGAAATTAGGCAACATATTCTTTTTTATCTCACATTTTTGTGATCAACATTATAGCTATAGGATTCATTCAAGCTGGTTATTGAAACTGAAGTTTGTTCTTTTGCATTATTAATTATATTCTTTTGAATACACCATTTTTAAAATACCTTTTACTGTTGATGAATACCTGGATTACTTTATTCTTTTCATTATACATAGTGCTCTTATGAAAATTCTCTTACATTTTTTCTTGGTCATAGTCACTAATGTCTAGTGAACATATACCCAGAATAGAAATTTGGGGGTTCTAGGCAATAATGCCATCAACTTTAGCATATATTGGCAAACGTTTTCCAAATTAGCTGTTCCCATTATACTGGTGCAAACAGTAGATGTGAGTTTCAGTTGGTCTATCTCTTTGCCGGGGTCCATGATTTCATTCTAACTATTCGAATGGATATGTGGTAGTGTGTGTGTGTGTGTGTGTGTGTGTGTATGTGTGTGTCTGACTTGCACTCCCTGATGATGATGTTGCATTCTTCATAATACTGTTTTGGTGCATTTGTGAGCTGTCTGTTCAATTTTTCATGTGTAATATACAGATTTATTTTAAGTTAGTACTATTTTAATTTCCTTTGCCTTTCCTATCTAAGGTCATAAACACTTATTATCCTTTCATCTGCAAGCTTTTAAAAATATTAACTTACATATTTATGTCCATGATATATTTGAAATTATTTTCGATTTGGTGTGAAATAGTTGTCACATTTTCCTTTTTCTTATGACTATATAGTTGGGCCCAGACTTTTAAATGGAAAACCATTCTCTCAACCACTGAATTGTATTGACATTTTCATCGGCAGTCTATAGCCTTTTAGGCACTGGGGACTAGTGTCGTGGAGGATAACTTTCCCAAAGACCGGGGATGGGAAATTAGGGTTGATTCAGCACATTACATTTGTTGTGCACTTTATTTCTATTATTATTACTACACTGTAATAGGTAATGAAATAATTATAATTATACAACTCACCCTAATGCAGAATCAGTGAGTGATGCGGAGAAGCTATAAATACAGATGAGGCTTTGCTTTTTCTTCCACTGCTCACCTGCTGCTGTGAACAGGCCACAGATTAGTACTGATCAGTACTGGTATGTGGCCTGGAGGTTGAGCATCATAGATTTCGTTATAAGTTATGTAACTGTGCATGTATCGATCTATTTCTGGACACTCTATTCTGTTTTGTTGGTTTAATTATCTATTTTTGTAATAATATACTGCAAGAAACACTAGAGAGAGATGAAATAATATAATGAGATAAAAATATATTAAAGCTATAATAATTGAAAAGGACACTGATATACTACATGTTATATTTCTTGAATTGGGTAAGGGTGACATTGTTGGTAATTTTTAACATATTAAACTCTACATTTATGTTTTATACACTTTTCTATGTGTTATATTTTACAATAAAACCAAAGTGAAAATAAAAAGAGAGACTCTGGTATCTAATATTTGGTATCTGGTTTGAGTTGAGTCACACAAGTAACCAGATGTTTAACATACAATAGAATGCTTTTTCCAACACATATGCAGTAGAAGGGTATTCAAAAGGCAAACTAAGTCCTAGGAAGATCCAAAAACAATTGTTTAATGTTTTATAAATTTTTCATTTTAAATTTCATGCTATTTAACATGAATGAGTGACTATTCCGAGTGGTGTGTAATGCTGATATAAACCTTCAGCCCGTGACACTTTCTGTGAGTTTTTTACAGGATGGTGTGGAATTTGCCTAACAAATCAAGGAAGTTGAGCCACACTGGTAATTCATAAATCATATATATATATATGCATATATATATATATACGCATATATAGTTTAGCAATTCATATGCATCTTTTGGGAGAATTCAATTTTTATGTATGAGTAAAAGTTTTATATTGAAACTCACAAATTATTAGTATTAATGGCATCTACACTATTTGAACAAAAATTGTGAAAGAACAAAGGAAAAGATAAAAAATGATTTTGGAAAAATCTGGAAGAAATTCACATAGGAAGTAAGCTTTGAGCTAGAAAGAAATTAAGTATGACATTGCTGGGGGAGAGGAGGAAAAACTAGAGAAAATTGGGAAGAAAGTATTGAATCCTGAAAGAGGAGTAAGCTCAGTGTGTCTGGCACACAGAACGTGTAGAGCATTGCCGAAAAATGTTAGTGTGATAGTTCAGAAGGAGACTGGGGAAAGCTTCATCTGTACATTAATATGAACACACCCTGCTCTTTATTTATTCTGAAATAACATAAGTGTTTGTACAGCCTTCAGTTTCCTACTTAGCCATTGCTATGGTATGTATCAGGAAACAGTGTGAACATTTTCCTTTGTATGCTCAAAGCTTTCTGAGCAAACATTACTGTCAACATGGGTTAAAGAATAAGTCAATGTTAAACAAGCCTTGGAAGTGAAAGACAGTGAAATATTTCAGGGGGATTCACACATATATTTTGCTTGGATCCATCTGTTCACATTTCAAAGAATAGACTATTCTTTTTTATGTTATTTCTTTTTTATTCTTTTTATTTTTTAGGATTCATTGAGGGTATAAAGTATTAGGCTCCATTGATTGCATTTGTTAGGGAACATCCCAATTGTAATTGTGTTCTGCCCCTAGGATAAACTTGTCTTCTTCATCATCATCATCATCATATCAGGTCCGTCTGCTTACATTACAAAGTACTGTAGTCTTCATTTAATTTATCTGTTTTTTTACAAAGTACTGTAATAACCTCAAGATTTTCCTCCTCCCTTCCCAGAAATGATATGATTACATTAGAAGGAAATGATTTCTATCCCTCTCTCAAAAGAGGAAGAAAGTCTGCACCATTCCTCTGAGAATCCTGAAATCCAGAATTTTTGCATTTCTCTCCTACAGTGCAAGGTGCCTGTAGTGAAGGCTGACATATACTCTGATTTCATTTGATGGAGGAGTGGGCCATGGGGAACCAATGTCAACACATTACATGAGTTAATAATTGGTCTTCCTCTGATTCAGAAACCCTGTTGTTACTGTTGAGCTAAATAAGTACTGAAAACATATAATGTGTTTCAGGAATGGTTACGTGTTTAATTCTTTAAGAAAGTAAACTTTCAACCTCCCTTAAGTCCCCATGATACATATTTTTCCTACAGCCTTTGCCCCAGAACATCTTCAAAAGGAAACACAGCAGCATTAAAAGTTAAGTAGTAGACACAGGCTGTCTCAGTTATTTCCTATGGGAATGTACAAGCCCCATCTTACAAATGTAGGTATAGAAACTGAAATAGAAATAAAAATAATTCACAAAAAAGGAAAAAAAAATCCTCGTTAAAATACTGGAGTTGGAATAACACATCAGATATCTCTTATCACAGTTCTACCTACATTACAATCTTCAAATAGATTGAAATGAAGGAAGGGATAGAAATGACTTATGTGTGGGTTCCCTGTGGGAGTTAAAGTGCACACTTAGCAAAACAGATAATTGAAAGAAATAAAACAGGATTCTCTCAGACACATTAACAAAGACACTTTTTCCTTCTCCAAATTAATCAAGTTTTACTCTATTTCTAAACAAACCAGTCATGACTCTGAAAGCAGCTGCTCCATATCTAAGTGGTAAAGAAAGTACCTTATACAGAAATATATTGACCTAAGTAAGACTCATCACCATCACGGTCTTCATTATCCTGGTCCGCATCATCATGACAGCTTGCAATATACCAGGCAGGCGTTAGTCTATTTCATCCCGTAGTTAACTCTTAAGGTAGATGACGGAGTTATCCTTGTTTTACAAATAAAGAAATTGAGGAACAGAGAATTTAAATGACTTCCTGAGGTCACTCAGGATAGTATGTCACAGAAATCTGATTCCAGTTCAAGTACAGTGTGTTCTCAAAGCCACCATACATAGGGAAAATGAAAAATTAGAGCTCAATGTACCTTATTTATGAAACATTCATTGAAAATTTTACAAAGAGACACTCCAAATGTAGAGGAAATTTTGTAAATATTTTGTAGAATTTTTTAATGGATATTTTATAAATGAAGGTATGTTTAGGCTACAATTTCCCATTTTCCTTGTGGATGGTGAATTTTGGGATACACTATAGTGTGGCTTTAGACTGCTTGCTCGTGAGCTCTGTGGGTTCTTGCCTCTCCACAAAGTGAATATTCTTTCAAATGTTCTCATTTTCTGTGTGCTGTGTGTCTGTTTTGGGAATGTAATTTATTTATGAAAGCTCATTATGTATGTATTATCTATTAAATAATTAATCATCTCTAGGTTGAATATTCTACTTTAGTTGGACAATAAATGCTGACGTCAAAAATGGCCATGTACCAACTGTTTTCCAAGCATGCCTTGTATAATTTCTATCAGAAATGAAAGCAGGCGGGCAAATTTCCCTAAGAAGTCAAGCCTATGGCATTGCAGGTGCATGTTCTATAATCACGTTCCATGAAATAAACATCTGACTGACTCATTTTGTTCTGCAGGCTCAGCTGTGCAAAGAAGTGACAATTTACGCAGAGATTTAAAATGAAAAGGTTGTCCTCTCCAATCGGCCCCACTTCATAATTTCCAACTCTATAAAGAGAGTATTTCAGATACATTCGTCTGTGCAGATGTTTGAAAGGAAGGCCATAAGTGCTAAAGTCAATGTTATTCTATTCATAAAGATCTCGAAATTTGTTTAAGAAGAAAATGAGTTAAATATTCAGGTCAAAGTATGAGAAACATGTTAATAATTTACATAATTGTCTGCTTTTGGAAATGGAGATAACGTTGCAGAAGCTGAATATCAGTCATAAAAGAGACTATGCCATATTAGAGATATGTTTACCCGTCTTGAAGATTTTTGGATATTGAAGTAGGGTTAACCAAAATTATCTCAGGGCAGAGTACATACAGCACAGCCTCGAAAGTTATGTGTGACACTCTATTGCAGGTACCTTTTTGTTCCAAATAAACTGTCAGGTTGTTGTAGAGACACGTTGGAGATAGTTGAAAAATTGAGATGGGTATTAGAAAAGGAAGGTTTATGAATATAGATCTACAGGGAAGATCCAGCTCTTGTGAAGAAAATACCTACAATCTGTGGTCAGATAACCAAAAGCAAAATTCGTCAAAAGAAGTATGATCCATATGAAGTTGTGATCCTTAAAACATTTCGTTTCATCTTCTACTTCAATAAGAAAACAACAACAGCAAACAATTTGCTCTTTATAAATATTAATGGGCTTTCAAGTAGTTTTAGGTTCACAGCCAAATCAAACAGAGATCACGGAGTCCCCGTGTATTCCCTCTTCCCTTCCCACAGCCTCCCAAACCATCAACATCCCACACCATTTTAGTCCATTGGTTACCATGGCCTAGACAATGTTAACAAAGGATTATCCAACAAAGTCCAAATATACTACATGAATCACAATGTATGTTTTATATTCTATTAATTTTGACAAATGCGTAATAACCTGTATCTACTATTATATTATTATTCAAAACAGTTTCACTGCCCTAAAGGTCCCCTCTGCTCCTCCTATTAATCCCACCTTCTCTCTCACTCCCTTGAATCTACTAAGATTTTTACTATCTTCTTGATTTTGCCTTTTCCAGAATGTCATATATTTGAAATCATACAGTACATAGCCTTTTAAGATTCATTTTCTTTGACTTATTAATATCCAATTATGGTTCCTCTTTATCATTTTGTGTTTTCATAGCACATTTCTTTTTATCCATAAGTAACATTCCATTGTAGAGATGTACCACAGTTTATCTATTCTCCTGTTGAAGAACATTTTGATTGCTACTAAGTTTGGGCTATTATAAGCATGTACACTATAAATATTTACAGGGAGAATTTGTGTGGACAACATTTTGTAACTAATTTGGATAAATATCAAGAAGTGCAATTGTTGGATGATATGATAAGAGTATGTTTAGTTTTGTGAGAAGCTTCCAAACTACTCTGCAAAATGGCTGTATTATTTTGCATCCCCCCCACCCAGCAAAGAATGAGAGTTCCTATTGCTCCACTTTCTTGTCAACATTTGATATTGTCAGTTTTTTAGATTTTTGCTATTACAGTAAGTGACTGGTAGTATCACATTATTTTAATTTGTATTTTCTTAATAAACTATGCCTTAGTACTTTTGTGTTGCTCCATATGTATAAGATAAAAAACCATAGACTGGGTAGTTTAAACAATAAACACTTATTTCTTAACTTTCTGTAATCTGGGAATTTCAAGATCACAGTACCTGCAGACTTAATGCCTGCTAGGTGCCCTGTTTCTGGGGGTACTCACCCCATTAGCGATGATTCTCACCTCCCAAAGGCCTAATTCAGTTCATATTAAAGTATGTTGTTTCTCAGCACTTCATATAATTAATTATCAACTACAAATCTTCTTTGGTGAGGTATTTTTTTTTTTTAACATTTTGTACCAACTTAATAAATTGAGTTTCTTTTCTTATTGTTGAGTTTTGGCATTTTTTGTGTATTTTGGATAACAGTCATTTATCAGATATTTCCTTTGCAAATATTTTCTCACAATATGTGGATTGTCTTCTTATTCTCTTAATGATGTCTTCACAGAGAAGTTGTTAATGTTACTGTAGCCCAGCTCATAAATTCTTTCTCTCGTACATCTTTTTCTATTGGATAAAGTTCTATTTTAATTCATGGGTATGTAGCATTCCTCTGGACAGTTCACTATTAAGCAATTTCAGTGTGAATTATTTCACCAAGTAATAGAATTATTCAGAAAATATATAAGTTCTACCCTTACTAATTGAGAAAAGCTTTGAAATCTGTTGATAGAAGACAAGTTTTGTGTAGCAGCCCGTATAGCCTATGGCTAGGAGGAGTGAGAGTGACAGGAAATACCTGTAACGGAACACCTTGGTGAAAAGGGCATGGAGAGAGATTTAGTTCTAACAAGCATGAGAGAGCTCGCGAGATGACAGCATTGGTGGATTGGCAGTCTCTACACCTGTGGTTTTGAGAGGCAGGAGCTCAGCCTTATATTAGGCTGGAGGAGAAGGCAGTGGGGAGCATGCGCATTCTGTCATGCACGCTTACTCTGAATCTGTCTCCAGAACACCAGCAGGGCGTCTCTCTGCTGAAGATTACCAAGCTCTGTCAAAGACTAAGATCTATCTGTTCTAAGAAGACTGATTTATTCTCTCTAAGACTCTCTCTCTCTCTCTCCAGCTAAAGTAGATAAGCCCTCAAGCACCTAAGAGAAACTGTTCCTGAGCAAGGTAGCTTAGTGGTCTGCATCTGGTAACTACCTAAGGCCGGGCCTGAGACCTGGCCAGTCCCAGGCCCTGGTAAGTGGTGTCAGAAGCAGATCCTGACATTTTGCCTAAGAAAGCATTTTATACATTTTTGCTAACATTTTATACATTATTGCTTAACATTTTCCAATAGGATAGGGAACACAAAACTTTCTACTTCCTCAGATAATTCTGGCATCTAAATTAAAGACTTTTAGTAATGCAGAATATTATTCAGTTAAAAAAGATAAACTTTTATATCGTCATCAATTTCATAATTATAAAAGAATTACTTCATTACTTGGCATCACTAATGTTGTTTGATTATTTTGTTTTACAAAATTCACTTTCAATTCCTAGCTCCAAAGTAACCAGTATGATCCTAAAATTTCTGGTGACTATTAACCACATATCCTCCGTTTTCCTGGAACTTATATCGACCATTCATACTCTCTGGGAGAGAGCAACCAAAGCTGTGTAAGCATTTCATTGAAAGTATGCCAACCTGAGGAAATTGAAATATTCACATTAAAAATAAATATTTTAGCAAAAATTTAGGAGAATTTGGTGCCTCGCGTATCATATCATCATATATATTCAATGTGTATAAGTCTATGTTTGTAAAGTATTTATGTGTATACTTAGGACATGTGTCTATATTTGTGTGCACACATGCATATAAATAGATTAGAAAAACTCATTTTAACAATAATTTTCCCTCCTCTCAACTAACAAAAACCACACATTATGAAAGTAGATAGAAACAGTACATCAGTTATCTTTGGATGTTATAGGCAGCCCATCTGTTCCTAAATCCAATATGAACTTTGCATGAGTCAAATGGATTGATGAAAACATGCTCAGCTAGTTTCCATGGCTCAGAACAGGTCAGGACAGCCAAGAGGAATCAATGGATGGCACAGATTTCTAATGCTCTTGAGTTGTTACAGCTAGTGATTTTTTACACAGGCACTCAACAATTTTCCAGACAATTGAAGATAGCCTTCATATTTAATTAAACAAATTGGGTGGTAGCAAACTGAAATTAATACTGTAAATAATTTAGAAAGATGAAATTTCTTCCAATTTAACTGCCATTACATGCTATAAAATGTCTCATGGGCTACATAGGAATCTATTTTAAGAGTGTTTTCTGACTTTGATTCTAAAAACCTCGCAAAAGGGCCCGCTGAACAAGACTTGTCTGCCACAATGAAATGTAAAAATAAATACAAAAAATGTATTGATTGTTCTACACTTTGTGGAGAGCAATAATGCTGATTAAGACAGAATGATGGGCTTCAATAGTAAAGTTCCTTTCCTTTTCTGAAAAGATAATTTGTATTTTATGCTGGAAATGAAGATATATGAAGATTTCTTTGTGTAATTAATATATTCATAATGTAAAATTTCTATCTCCTAAACTGTGTTTCCTCACATTAAAAATTATATGATAACAGAGGCTTTACCTACTTGTTTCTAATTCATAAGCTAGTTTCATTATATGTGACAAATCTAACATTTAAAAAACAAAAAAAAATTACAAATGTGTATTTTTTTTTCATTTTACAGCACTATGGAAATAAAACTGAACTAAAAGTCAAAAGATTCCTATTCCAATTTCAGCCATTTTAAAACCTCACTTTGTGGGTTTGAACAACTCACTTAACTTCTCCTGGTATCAAGTCTGTCCCTTGTACAAGGAAGGAATTCAACTCAACCTCATAAATTTCCTGTTCAGCTTTATTATTTTATGCAATATTTCCCACTGTATTAGTTCTGTAAGCTATTGCACTCAAAATGAGAGTTTCATGATTAAACTCATTTGGAAATTGTTACACTTCATTCATTTAATGTACATTTACATAATGCTCTAATGTGTGATCTAGTGTGTCTCGGAGAGTGAGTTGACACGTCTTGTCAAGGTAATAGCATTTGTAAAGCAAATGTGAAGATAAGTGTTTAAAGCAGCAATTTTAAAATACCATACAGACAAAAAGTATTTAATATTCTGATATTCTTATTACCCTGGGCAGTCAACCAAAGCTTTCTTGAGGAAGTGATAATTAAAATAGGAGTAAATGGCTGTGTAGTATTTAAGTAACAAAGGCAAGAAAAAAGATAATTCTAGTGAATGAGAAACGTGAGAAAGGAGAATGACATTAAGAGGCAAACTTAGAGTGGACCTATATGGCAGAGGCAAAGGAAGTACCTTAGACTGTTGAAGAAATGAAGAACTGGACTTTCAAAGCCTATGTGCTAAATGAAGATTATGCTTTTAGCAAAGAAGGACAGCATGTAACAGATGTTTAGAACAGGCATGAAATGGTCCTATTCTTGTGGTAACAAAACCCTGAGAAAAGATTGGAGCTGAACTAGAGATTTCCTGAATAAGTTAGTGTAAAGATAATTTCAAGACCAAGTTCATACAGAAATGATCTGAGGTTGACCCAGGCTATTACTGGTAAAAATGGAATGAATTTATGAGATATTTAAATGATAGAATAAATACAGAGAAAAGCAGGTAAAGAATTACGAGGATAACCATTAGATCTGTGGCATTCATCATTGATTAGGAAAGGCAAGATCAAAGAAAAAGGACACCAGGAAAGATCTTTGATAAACAGATTTCATGATCTCCTTCCCTTATAAAAGAGTACTGGAAAGAAAGTTTCCCTGAAGGATAGTTTCCTGATAGGACAGACTGTTATGTTTCACTTGATATAAACATGCACACATGATCATATACATCATGTAGCTTTTGTTGCAGCCTATTGATGAGACACAAACTTCACCAAGACTCAAGAGGAAGAGATTCCAGGAACATGTGAACAAGGAATCAGGAATCTGGGGACAATCTAGACTCTTTCCATTACACTTTGTGTAGAGGAAGTGTTATGCCGGAATTTCGGGGATCCCCCACAAATCACTCCGAGACCAAGTCCCAGCTACTTGGGAGCCTAAGGCAGGAGACTCACTTGAGCCCAGGAGTTGGAAATTGCTGGGAGCTGTGATGCCATGGCACTTTACCCAGGGAGACAGCTTGAGGCTCTGTCTTAAAAATCCCCCCAAAAAAAGACTTTCATTATTTAATCAAAATAAAATTAATTATATGTAATTAATTAATTAAATAAAAAATATGTTTACATTATCTTAATTTATCTTACATTTCATGTATTTAAATATCACACGGTATGAGATTAAGTTATAATTCTAATATAATCATACTTAAAATCAGAGTTGTGATTGCATTAATGATGTTAATTAATTAATAAGAATTTTTCTTATGTAATTAAGGAAAACTACCATAAACCATAAGAAACTTCAGAAAATTGGAAGATAAATATGAATAGAGAAAACATTTTTTAAACATAATAACCTAAATAGATTGATATTTTGGAAAAGTTTAAGAAGACAGAAATGTCTCATCTATATCTCTGTCAACATATAAACAGAGACAAAGTAAGAAAAAGGGGAATCTGAGTCTAATAGAAAACTGGGCAAAGCATATGAAGAAACAGGAAAACTGTTTTTCATATGCTCCTCTGTTTAACAGAGGACTGTTAAACCCATGGAAAGATATTCAACTAGGCTCAAATTGAATGAATGCACTTTGAAATTTCAGGCAATACATAGTGTTTCTCACCTATCAGATTAGACAAAAATAAGATAAAAGGCACCACCTTCAATTATCCAGACTGTATTTCTATTGTAATATGTTTTCTGTAATATCTATAGGTGGCAATTTTATAATATCTATCAAAATTACAAATGCAATACTTCTTTAGTTGAAAATTTCACTTTGGTTAAGTTTAAGTACTCAAATATACTAGCATAAAGTAATTTATTGCCTGTAGTAGAAATATTTTAGAAATAACTTAATATCTAACTGTAGATGATAAATCAATTACATTATTCATATAGAAGAGAATTCCATACAGCTGTTAAAAAAAGGAAAAGAACGTGGAAGCTATCTTCTTACTGATACAGAAAGAACTCTAGAATATTCTATTTTACTTAAAAAGACAAAGTGTATGAGCACTTTATGCACTCCTGTGTTAATATGTGTGTGTGTGTGTGTAACAAAAAATACATATGAATCTGTGGAAGGAGGGACTGGACACTTCATGTTGAATATCTGGGTGGGAAGAGTTGATAAATGTTTGTAAATGTATTGCCTCTTTAGTAACCAGATAAATAAATTGAGTGGTGAAAATAACAGAGAGTATTTGACAATTTTATATAGGGCTAAAATGTGAACTAAATTGATGTCCTTAATGAGAGCTGTTTCTAATTTTACAATGTATCTAACAGACTTTGAGAACTTTGGCATGAATGAATCCCACATAACAGTTTAAATAAATGTTTAAACATTTATTGGAACATAGTATTATTCAAATACTGCACATTAATATCCAAGTAAATTAGTGTTGTTTAGAATTCATTTTGGGAAATCACTGCTCTATGACATTGAAAATTCAAATAATTTGTTCTCACTAACAATTATTGTCTTAAAAGCTCCATTGTTTAGTGGACATGGGACAAATTCCTTCAACAAATTATTTTGTAATAATTTAATTACAAATATTTTCAAAAGAATAGGCTATATAACTATAGCCATTGTGAAAATGTTTTATATTAGAATTATAATGAAATAAGATGATTAACATGAGTGAGGTTGCATTTTCTTCAGGCTGAACTAGAAACCTTAATCCTTTGAATGACCCACATTTTTGATTTGGTGTGACACCATTTCAAGCTGTGTAATGAAACCAATGAGGCCACTACACTGGTGCAAACCCGTAATCAACATTTGTTGTTGTTGTTGAAACTGTATTAAGTCCACATACAAAGTGAACTAAGACAGGAGTTCTTTTTTTCAAAGGAAAAGTGATAAGGATTCATAGTGCTTTCCTGCGCCAACTGGTTCTCATTCTAAATCTGTATAAAACCTGAAAAAAGTTCAAAATCATTAGTATTTTCAAACAAATGTAGAATCCTGAGAATTAGTCAGTGCAATGATATTAAAAGACAAAAGCATTTTCTCTGCCTATAAGGAATGTGCTGTGGGAATGTTTTGGCAGGGAAAAACATAAGAAATGTTTTATTAGTCCCTTAAAAACTTTAGAAACAATGTTGTTTATCTGTAGAGTGTTTGAATTTTATAGAAAGTGTCCCAAAGGCCACCATACATCAAAAAATTAATAAACTAATATTACACAGGGTGTTTCAAAGTTTACCGATAAAGTTGCCATAAATAGGGAAATGGTAAATTTTTGCTAAATGTATTTTTATTTATAACATTCCACATTTATAACATTACACAGTTTTACAAAGCATTTACAAAATACTCTCTATGTGTTGGCTATCTCTAAAAATTCGTAATGACGATTTTGTAAATAAAGGGACATTTAGCTACAACTTCTGTTTTCACTATATATGTTGGTAATCTTAGGGACAGCTTTAAAGACACGCTGCATTTTATAATATGTTTTATATAGTGTTAATATTGTTTATATTTACATAGCAACATGTAGAGAAATATTTTGTAAATGTTTCATATTTTCAAATAACTAGAAGGCAAGATTTTTTTCATATTACCAAACCAAAGAAATTATAAAGATTTGCCATGATGAACATGCTAATTACCCAAATTTGATCATTACACATTGTATGCATATATCAAACTATCACAGCGTACTCCATAAACATGCGTAATTATACGTCAACTTAAAATACATACATTTCAAAAACAAAAACCCTAAAACTGATTATGATGTTGCTCAAATATCATGTTTCTCATCTTTGAAATTTATATACAAAGCATAATTCCTATCATTTCCTTTTAAAGTTGCGAACTTTATTATCTATATTGATAATTGTTGAATGACCAAACAAAATGCTACTGAAAAAGGATCCTTAAAATAAAATACTAAAATTAGGTACACGTGGTAAAACCAGGTGATTGTTATGTAAGGCTTGGCATAAATTATATAATCTTAAGAACTAGTAAGAAAGTTTACCTTGTTGGAATTTTACCTATTTGAAGGCAAAGTTATTTGGGGGAGAAGTCACTTCTGGGAGCTGGTGACCACTTGGAGGTAGGGAGGAATGAGATGCCGACGTAAGGCTTCAAACATAGGTCAGTAGATACCTGGCTTCTAGGGCTGGGTTTTATTAATTGCAGATCCTTTTATTTTTCTGAGCTCTAAGATGGATATGATGAAAGCTTGAAAATAAAGAGACATTATAGACGTGCGCCATAGGCTAACAATAGATCTTTGGTAAACAGACACTTTTACTGGGTGAAGTGTTCAAGTGGTAATCAAAGATACGAGAGATAGACGTATTCACTTTGCTTAGGATTAAGGACGAGCTCATCTCCATTGCTAAAATCATATTGTTAAATGAATCATTATATAATTGACAGTAAATAAGCAAATTAGAATAACAGCAACCTATGTAGAAATATATAAATATGCATCTATATATTATCAACACGGCTTTGTATATATGTATGTGTAAAACATTCAATCACCTTGACAAACACATTTCCAAGCTTTTAGAACTTTTGAAAATATCCAGATACTATTTTTGCCAAATACAAATCTCTTTTAATCACATTATTGTCCTCCTGAACTTCTTTCAAAAAAAAAAAAAAAAAAACAGAAAGAGAAAAATAAGCCTCCAACTTACCTTTTAATGAATGTCACCTGTACTAGCTAAAAATATAAGCAGTAAGACTTAAAAATGAAAGAAAAATAAAAACTTACAAAAAATTGCAAAAAAATAGATCAGTTCTAAATCTATGTTGCATTTTACAAAAGTGCATGTTAAATCTACTAAGTATTGGATATAAATGTCTTAACACAATAACTAAGAAAATGCGATGAAGGCTATGTTAACTAGTTTCACGAAAGTATTTCAAATTGTATATAAAACCAGCACATTGTACCCCATAATTGCATTAATGTACACAGCTATGATTTAACAAAAAAAAATTACAAGCTTTTAAGTACAGTGTTGAGGTATCAAAGCATTCTCAGGTTCAGCTATTTCTATAAATAACATATTGTTATTACTTAGAATACTAATTTTTCTCATTGTTCTAACGTTTCATTGTCCTAAAAATTATATGATTGGTCTTAAACCGATAATTCAGACTTATCTCCTGCTCTCCCTAGTATTTATAAAAAATGATAAGAGTTTAGTCAATGCTGAAGTTTTTCCATACTAGTTTTTTTCCTAACCAATCAACTAAAAATTACTATTAGGAAACTAATGTTTATTTACACCACACTTGTCCAGCATCATGAAAGTATATCAGTGGCTAGAAACTGTATCTGTGTAGCACTAAAGCTCAAGCTGCTGCTTCTTTTTTTTTTCTTTGAGGTTTCTTATTTTTAATTAAAATCATAGGTGTATACATTTATGGGGTATAATGTGATGATTTGATATGCAATGTGGGATGCTTAAATCAAACTGATTAACATAGTTATCACCTCACTTATTTTTTGTGGTAAGACATTTAAAATTTACTCTTAGTTATTTTGAAATAACAATTTTTGCATTGTGCATATTAGGTGCGATCCAATCAAATGCCCTATCTCCTGCCACCAGCTGCCCTGCCCACTTCCCCCGCCCCCCCCCCGCCACATTCCCCTTGCTAGACTATACTTGTGTTTTATCATGCCAACACCACAAAGTCCCCAAACTGTAGATGCTGGTGTGGATGTGGCGAGAAGGGAACATTTCTACACTGCTGATGGGGGTTGTAAACTAATACAACTCTTATGGAAAGAAGTATGGAGAATTCTCAAGGATCTAAAAGTTGACCTTCCCTTTGATCCCACAATCCCATTACTAGGTTTCTACTCAAAGGAATAAAAATCATTTTACAACAAAGACATTTGCACCAGAATATTTATTGCAGCTGAATGCATAATTGCCAAGTCATGGAAGCAGCCCAATTGCCCATCAACCCGTGAATGGATTAACAAACTGTGTTATATGTATACCATGCAATGCGACTCAGTTATTAAAAGAGATGGAGACTTTACATCTCTTATGTTTACCTGGAGTTGGAACACATTCTTCTTAGTAAGGGGGAAATGGTGGCACCAGTAGCTCAGTGGGTAAGGCACTGACCACATATACCCAGGCTAGCTGTTCAAACCCAGCCCAGGCCTGCTAAAACAACAATGACAAGTGCAACAAAAGAAATAGCTGGGCTTTGTGGCCGGCGCCTGTATTCTCAGCTACTTGGGAGGCTAAAGCAAGAGAATCACTTAAGGCCAAGAGTCTGAGGTTGCTGTGAGCTATGATGCAAGGGCACTCTACCCAGGGTGATAGCTTGAGACTCTGTCTCAAAAAAAAAAAAAAAAAAAAAAATGGGGGAAAAAAGTATCCAAAGTACACAATGCTATTATGAAACCAACATGTAGGCACTTACACACTCATATGAATGACAAAGTCCAGGCTTCCTCATGTGACCATCTTGCCTCTCATTTCATTCAGGTATTTTAATGCAATACTTGGCTGGAGAATAATCTCTATTAATTTATTTCAATAAACTAAAAAATTTTTAAAAACACATACTTTGAACACACATTTTACTGATATTTTTGTGAACTAAGGGGTTTTGTAAACATTTTGGTATGCCATTTGAGCAAACAAATGAAAAAAAACTTACATAAATGTAAAATTCTTGTTGTCGCGTTTGTGATGTTGACCTATCAGCATTACTAGAATTTTTAAAAAAGATATAACATCTTGAACTACCAATATGTTTATATTGATTAAAGAAATTGTATGTACAAAACACAAAAGTTATTGGTATTTATGATATTGTACATTTGTAAACAGCTTTGCTTATCTATGTTCTGTTTGTTACCTATCAATATGAGTGCACATTATACTACACATGAATGTGCCAGAGAATAATCAGGAAATGGTACTGTAACCACAAAGAGGGTTTGGGGAAAACTTCCAGACCCTCACACTAGATTTTTAAAAAAATGAAATATGAATGGCCCCTACTTCTAGAACTTCATGAGAAACTATAATTAAGTATAAAGTCTCATCTCTGAAAACAATAATACTTAAGTATTTAAGCCTTACTTTTAGTCAATTTAAGTAAACTATGAATGTTTTCAATGGCAATTTATTAAAAATAGTGCAATATTTGTAAGGCTCATGTAATGTATTGAAATTTGAAATTAAATATATTGCAAAAAGAGGTGAGAAAATCATTTCAGTGATAAGGGATGAATCTTCTGATGCCATTTATACATGTTCTTGACCTTTACAATGGCAAACAAGATAATTGTTATGAATTAAAGTCATAAATTCCCTATCCTTTAAAAGTAGTACAATTACCCATCAACTGATTTTAAAAAATCATGTAGGTACCACAGTACATTTCTAAAAATAAAAATTTATGTTCCTTAACTAGGGATGAATTACACAGATCTGAAAAACAAAGCAATTATTCAAATATCCTTGAAAGTTGAATTATTATGATTGTTACTGTTATTTTTATTGCTAATATTATTATTTATTTTAATCACTAGTATAAAATGCTGTGGTTGGCACTGTGTTAAAGCGTGTGTTGATTAAAGTGATTTTTTATGGTCAATTTCTCAAGATAGTCATACAGATTTTAAGGAGGTAGTCACATAGATTTTAGGTAAGGCTTGCTGTGATGTCCACATACCTATCATTTCGCCCAAGTTTCCTTAATATCAATATTACCTTGATGACTCCCAGTCTTAACCATAACTACCTATTATAAAAGTCACCATCTAGTGACACAATTCATTTTCTGTATACTGCCCCTGTTACTCATAATATTGCTAAATTTATTTGTAAACTTAATAGTGTTTTCATGAATTCTTTGAGAATTTCCAAATAGATGATCAGGTCATTTGCAAATAGAGACAATATTCTTTCTTCCTTGGCAAACTATGTGCGTTTTGTTTCCTTTCTTGCCTTCTTGTATTTAGAATCTCAGCATAATTTGGGGGTAGTAAAAGTAGATGGTCTTTCATTTTATGCAACCTTAGAAAGTATCCAGTCTTTCTCTGCTAAGTGTAATATTAGCTGTAGTTTTAACGGACCTATTCTTTTAGGTGGAATTTTTCTTTTGCTGAAAATGAGTTTCATTTTTGTAAATTTTTTTCTGCCTATTTTAAAATGTTCATATGATCTCTCCTCCTTACTTTTCAGATATGACAAAATATGTTAATTGGTTTTCAAAATTAGAGTCAGCACTATATGCTTGGGAAAAACTTCAATGGAACATGATGTGTTATTGTAATAATGTTGGATTCAATTCACAAAAATTTTGTTAAGGATGTTAACATCTATGTTCATAATGAATGTTTGCCTGTAGTTTACTTTTACTGTAATGTATTTGTCTGATTTTAGAATCAAGAAGTTAGCACACATTGAGAAGCATTCATTAATTTTTGACTTTCTGGAAGTATTTGTGTTCTGTTAGTGTCTTTTTAAAAAATATTTTTAAAAATGTATTGTAGAATTTTCCAGTAAAACCATCTCTGCCTAGGATATTGTCTATGGAAAACTTCTAAATACAAATTAAATATATAATTTTAAGATTATTTCTTCTTGAATAGTATTATTTGCACTTTTTTTTCTTTTTATTTTTTTTATTTGCACTTTTCAAGGAATGTGTTTCTTTTCTAATACATTCCACACTGTGCATTTCTGTCTAAGCACTAACGGACTGTGTTACACAAATTTTAAGACAATCCACTTTCATTTCTATGCTGTTCAAACTCTTCTGTAATTTCCTTTGTGACATTCTTTCTGACACATTTGTTCTATAGAAAGGTGTTGTTTATTTCAGAGGTATTCATTGATTTTACAGGTAGATTTAAGACAGTGACACAAATTCAACTATTAGCAATATTTTGCATTAGAGAATGTACTTTGTATGATTTTAAGTTTAGAATAGGTTGAGGTGCATTTTCTTGTATAAAATATGTCTATTTTGGTGTATAATTCTTGTATTCATTTCCTTTTCATGAGAGAATTGCAACAAGGTCAAGTTGGTTGATAGTTTTGTTTAGCATTCAATACTCTTATTAATTTTATGGCTCCTTTCCTATTCTCGTTGAAGGAGACATACTGAATTTCTAACTGCCTTTATGTGTTATCCTATTTCTCATGTTAGTACTATCAGTGTTTTCTTTGCTTATTTTCAGGTTCTATTGTTAGGTGCATAAACATTTAGAATTGTTAAGTCTGCCTTTTGAAATAAACTCATTATCACCATAATGTTGCTTTAAAAAAAACTAGTAATATTCCCTGTTTTTTGGCCTTTAATATATTAATATAGCCAGCTCGGCACTTGTAGTTCAAACAGCTAGGGTGCCAGCAACATGCACCAGAACTGGCAGGTTCAAACCCAGCCTAGGCCTGCCAAACAACAATGACAACTACAATTAAAAAATATCTGGGTGTATGGTGGGCCCCTGTAGTCCCAGCTACTTGGGAGTCTGAGGCAAGAGAATTGCTTAAGCCCAAGAGTTTGAGATTGCTTTGAGCTGTGATGCCATAGCACTCTATGGTGGGCAACATAGTGAGACTCTGTTTCAAAAAAACAAATATATATATACACACACACATATATTAATATAGCCATTCAAATTTATTTCAATTAGGGTTTACATGTATTTTTTTCCAGGATTTAAAAAAATATATCTTCATCTTTATATTTAAAAAATATATATTTTTATACACAGTATGTACCAGGGTCTTGCTTTGTTATCCGTATGCTGATTTGTGGCTTTTATGCAGCATTAATGGTTGCGTTACTAGTTATTTTCTGCTTGTTTCACCCATATCTTTTTAGTTTTATTTTTCTGCCTGACTTATTATTAACTGAATGTTTAATGATACTTTATTTCAGCCTAGATTAGTATTTATTCTTCTTTTAAAAACTCTTTCATGATTATTCTAGCTTTTCAAATGTACACATTAAATTATTCAAAATCAACTTTCAAATAATTATGTTGCTATTTCAACAGTAGTTTATGGACCTAACAACAGAATACTCAGAATTCCACCCTCCCAGTTTTGTGCTGTTATTATTAGATGTGTTACTTCTATTTATTCTGTGAACTCAGAGAACCTCTCTACAAATTTTGCTGTAGTCAATTTTTTTATAAAAAGTTTAAAATGAGAAAATTACCTTTTATATTAGTCTTTATTTTATCCGCTTCTGGGATTTTTTTTGTTGCTGTTGTTATATCCAATTTTCTTCCTGTATAATACGTTTTCTGCCTGAAGAACTTGAACTTGAGATTTCTTACAAAACAGATCTGTACTGAGTTGTAATGAATTCTCTCAGGTTTGTGTTTCTGGAAAACTATGTCTTTATTTGGCTTTTTGAAAGGTGTTTGTCTTCATGGCATATATGATCTAGGTTGATTTTTTTTTTAATTTAAGTGATTTAAAGGTGCCTCTTCAATGTCTTCAGCCTTTGTAAATTCCTCCAAGATGTCTGGTGCAGTTGTATTTTTGTTTCTTTATATGTATTATATGTTTTTCTCTAACAAGTTGTAAAATTTTCTCTTTAACCTTTGTTTTCACTAATTTGACTACAGTCTTGGTGTGCCTCGGACCATATGTGTATGACGGTATGTCTGTATGTGCCTTTTAGGATTTATTTTGCTTGAGTTCTCTGAGATTCTTACATCTTTGGTTACCTGTCTTTTATTAATTTTTAAAATGATTGGTAGAGCCTCAGTTGTTTCTTCTGCTTTATCTCTTCATTTATCTTTATTTATCTTTATATATCTCTTTATTTATCTCTTTTTTGGGATTCTAATTGTATTATATATATGATAGGTCATCTGATACACTTTCCTAACTCTTGAATGCCCATTCATTTTGTTTTTTATGCTCTTATTTATCCATGTGCAAGTTCAGTCCACTGAAGCATTCTTTATGTCTGTTATGTTTCTTAAGATTCCTAATACTTCCATCTGGCTCTGTCTTAGAGTTTCAATTATCTCTACTGATATACCGCTGTTTATTTTCTTCCTGGTGTCTACCTTTTTCTCCAGAAAATTTATCACCTTGATCATAGTTATTTTATGTCTTCCATTTGATAACTCCAATATCCGGGTCATCTCTGAGTCCAGTGATGTGCATTTAATTTTCTCTTGACAATAGGTTGATTGTTTGGCATGTCATCATACTTTATTTGATTGGTGCACAGAATATGTGGAATAGTAAACAATGAGGTAAATAATATTTATGCCTGGAAATGTATACACTTCTTTTGTGCTATGATATAAGTGTGGGTGGTTGTGTCAATTTAATTAGTGGGCACGGTGAGTTTGGGGGTTTATAAATTTGCTGTATTTGTTATTGCTATAGTGGACATGGGCGAAAAAAGAGAACATGGTATGTATTCATGATGGAATACTATTCAGCTTTGGAAAATAAGTAAATATTCTTATTTGCAGCAACATAGATGAATTAGGAGAACATTGTGGTAAGATTAACAAGCTAGGCACAGAAAATAAAATACCACCTGACTTCATACACATGTGGAATCTGAAAATGTTGAACTCCTAGAAGCAGAAGGTAGGATAATGGTTACCAGAGGCTAAGGGTTATTGGGGAGATGCTTAAGGGATACAAATGGACAGAGGAACAAGTCCAAGAGATCATTCTATGTTATGGTGACTATAGTCAATAACAATATATTGTACACTTAGACATTGTTCAGAGAATAGATTTTAAGTGTTTCTCACCACAAAAACATAAGGATGTGAGATAATGTGTATGTTTATGAGCTTAATTTAACCATTCCACAATGTATGCATATGTTAAATTGCATGTTGTACACCTTAATTCATATAATTTTTCTTTTTTTTCTGTTCTTTTTTTTGAGAGAGTCTCACTTTGTCGCCCCAGATAGATTGCAGTGGTGTCACAGCTCACAGCAACCTTAAACTCTTGGGCTTAACTGATTCTCTTGCCTCAGCATCCCAAGTAGCTGGGACTACAGGAACCTGCCACAATGCCCGGCTACTTTTTTAGGGATTGGTTCTAACTCTGGCTAAGGCTGGTCTCAAACTTGTGAGCTCAGGCAGTCCACCCACCTTGGCCTCCCAGAATGCTAGGATTATAGGTGTGAGCCACCACACCCAGGCCTTATAATTTTTCTTTGTCAGTTAAAAAATAACAAAATAAAAAAAAATATGCAAAACAAAGACAACAACAACACACTAATAAGTCATGGACTTCGGATTTTCCTACCTTTATTTTTGCTTTCTTTGGTGCACAAAGAAGGTTTTTCTCAATGTTATGTCTTCCTTGCAAGAAGGTTTTTCTCAATGTTATGTCTTCATGTTTCTCCCTGCTCTCCCCTTCTTCCCAGGAGTGTATTGATGTTGTTTGTTTCTAGACACTTGTTACCCTGGTATGGGTTTGTGGCAGGGAAAGTTCCCTGAGTCTCAGGAGTGAGATTTTCTCAATGACCTATCCCCTTCCTCCTTGGAGATATCCAGTTGTCTGGGCCCAGGAAAATGTACTACCTTCTGTAGAATGGGAGATTTTGTTGCTTTTATCTTTCCTGGTCACAATGGGGAATGAGAGTGAGAGATTTTCTTTCTTTCTTCCAATGAATTAAATAATGTTTTCTCCCTTAGAATAGAAACAACTGCGGTAGGCTTCAGGTAATAGCAATGGTTACTTCTCTCCTCCAGTTATATATCCCCAAGTCTGGCATTCTCTTGCCCTGCCCACAGTCCTTCTCATGAACATTGGGTGGTGATGGGTGAAAGGATCTTGTGAATGGCAAAATCTCCTTCTGTCTATAGCTACCAAGGTTCTGTATTCTCACACTGACTACTCTCTCTTCACAATTTATTAAAAACATTCACAAAATTATATTTGTCTACTTCTATAATGACTCCATTTCAACCCTTGCTCTCCCTTGCTCTCCCCGCATCCTCTTTATTTTTGGTTGTATTCATCTTTTCTTCAGCATCAGTTAATTCATTATTCAGAAATCCTCAGCTCTCTCTTATGCTTTGAAATGTTGTGATTTTGTGGATAATCAGGCTTTATCCTTTGCAGTGACTATATTTACATCTTTCTATATAAAAGATGACTCTCATTTATTTCATTTTCAGTAAAATTTAGACCATGAATTTATTAGAAGATAAAAAGCTCAATTAAGAAACATTCTCTTTTTCTGAAAGTACTTAATTTTGTCTTTTATGTTTGTTCACTGTTAGCCTTGTCAAAAATCATCAGTGAAATGACTCTCAGACATGGAGGTGAAGATTAAAACTTTAAGCTCAATGCACACTTATATTCTTTATAAATTCCTATTTCATTATGAATTATGGCAGATGATAAGAATAGAAATTTTTTTGACAAAATATATGGAAAAGAACAAGCTTAATTTCACAGCAAAAACTGTCTAATAACAGGGGAAAAACTCTAATCCTGAGTCAAATGCTTTATCTTTGGCTGAACCCTGGGGTGAAGAACAGCAGCCTGGATAGGAGATGGTATCCCATCATTCTTCACAGAGGTAGGTAGAGCTTGTGCTTTGGCAATATTTCTCAAACTTTAGTGTCTACAAAGAAAATAGAGGGATCTAATTAAAAATGCAGATTTGATACAGCAGGTCTCTGGTGGTGCTTAGGAGAAACAGATGTTGTAGATCATATTTAGAGTAGCAAGAAACTAGAGATTAATTTAGATGTGGGAAATTATATGTAATTTTATTTTCTATCAGTACAATATATGGTTTGGGAGTATATAGGGAAAACTTCAACATCAGCTTTATTTTCCATATTTGTGTAGATACTACTTTCTCCTTCACAGAGTTCTTAGAGGAGAAATAATTCTTATGAAGTGCTTCAGACTGGGTCTGGCACATATTGCATAAAGAATTCATGTTAAATGACACTGGGCAGAATTTCCTGAATTTAATCTGAATGATACTACTTTGATTCAACCACTGTTTTAGGTTCATAGCAACTAGTTCAAAATAGAAACTATTCATCTGCACGACTGTAAGTATATGGAAATTAAATAACCGAAAGAATAGTATTAGGTGACGTGTCCAAACTTGCTTGCATAAGTAACGATTGGATGAACAGTGATTCAAATCGAAGCAGTTTCACAAAGTGGTCAAAATCCTGTGTTAACATGTAGAATTATATTACCAAATCAAATGAATCAGAGATCATGCCAATATCCAGCTGCACTGATAAATATGAAGTCCAAAGCAGTGAAAAGCTCAAATGAAGTTCAGGAATGTCAAAGGCCTCTCCCTGGATTCTTCTCACATTGATCATGCTCCGTTGCTCTAGGAAAGTGTCTCTAGGAGATATTCCCAAAAACACTTCATGCAATGCCAAAGATTTAAATTGTGAAATAGCTCCATTTTATGTCTTTGGAAAGTAATATAACCCATGTGACCTAGGGATCCATGCTCACAGACTGAGGTTCTATTTACCAGAGGTAATCCTTAACCATGGAAATCTCCATAAGTGCATTTCAGAGATACATCTCTTCTTCCCGGGAAATATTTGTTTATTTTCTTGGGGATTCAATTGACTAGGAGATTAGATCAGGCCACCTTTTTTTCCTGAAGGCTTTCCCTTTAACCAAGAAGTGAACAGATACCTGCTCAGATACTTCAACTCTTTCCTCCTAATCCTTAAGAAACACACAATTTGGAGCTTGTTTATTTTCCTGTGAGGCATTCACTGGCAGAAAGGTTGAGACAAGGAGAAGATCATAGATTCAATGACAAACAGCATTACCATTGGTCCAATCTCTAGAGCAGAAGGCAATACACATAGTGCTGGCTCCTAAGGGAATAGTATCTCACAAAACCAAGAGAGATACAGGAAAAAACAATTATCACGTGCCTGTGACAAAACATACAACATATGTGACATATGCCACACCATGATAAACTGAGGCAGTGCTGTGGCTTAGGTAAAACCTCAGTAATTTCTGATGAGGCAGATGTTGATCTCCATGTACCTTGCCTGGGCCTTGTAGGTTAAAGACATTAATTGGTAGCCCCTATAGTAGCCACTGTAGGCTCTATGAGATGAGTAAATTGGCCTTCTCTCTTGAGATCAACCAAAACATTATAATCTTTAAGGGAAGAAATATTTCATTCCCATTCACTTATTTTTTTAAATTTCAAATTAATATGAAGGTAAAAATGACTAAGTTACAATGTTTGTGTGTGTTAGGTAAGGTCCCTGTTGTAGTTGTGCCCTTTCCCAGGAAGTGTGCCATATACCCCTACGTTGTGCATATTAGGTGAGAGCAGATCTATCCCCCTCCCTCCTCTTCTGTCCCCTGCTCTCCCCAACTTGAATTAAATTGAGTTTTTTCCCTTATGTGGGCATGAATTAGTTTGTCTACTGGCTTTATAAATGAAGTATGGAGACTCCTCGAAGAACTCAACCTTGCATTTGATCCTGCAATCTCATTACTAGGCATCTATCCAGAAGAGAAAAAATCATTTTATCATAAGAATATTTGCACTAGATTGTTTATTGCAGCTCAACCTACAATCACTAAGATGTGGAAACAACCTAAGTGTCCATCAACCCATACATGGGTCAATAAACTGTGATATATTTATACCATGGAATACTATTCAGCTATAAAAAGGTGGAGATTTTACTTCTTTTTATTAATGTGGGTGGAGAACATTCTCTTTAGGAAAGTGACACAAGAATGGAAAAGCAAGTACCCCTCAGTTTCTTTGTTTAAATATTTTAATTTGCCTACGATTTGACACAGTCAATTCTGTTTTCCTATTGCATTTCTTTATCCAATATTTTTCTGCTTGTGTTCATTTGCCTGAGCAGAATTATGTACTCACCCCAGATGAAAAGGGTGAAGTTGTCAAGTTGAAAGGCATACTGCATGTAGGGAAACTGTTCTCTCACCTGCTGGTTATTTTAAATTTAGAGAATTTTTTTCCATAACAGCACATTTTATATCATAATCTGCAATGTCAAAGCAGGTAGACACTGTGTTCTTCGTTTGCTATGAGATGATGAAAAATGAATGAAGTGGATTGATTTTACAGACTAAATGGGCCTGGAGATTGTTAGGAACCAGCATCATGAATAGGCACCTTACAACGTAGTGAATCTGAAGAGTAAAACTCGGCATTTTGGGGAATTGTACAAATATATTCTGAAATGTACAGATTAATAAGAAGGTTTGACAAAGTGTTGAGAAGATTATCCCTCCAAACAGTTCTCAAAACCATCAGCAAATATCATCAGAAAATGTGAAGGATGCTGGTGGTTTTATCATTGTTTTTATTCTACTGTGTGATGGAGAAACACGTGCAACACATACAAACACACACACGCACAAACACGCACATTAGGTATTGATTTAGGATACAAAAGCCTCTTCCAGATCATTTGGCATTTTGTTACAAACAGTAACTAACATCCAGAGATCCAGGGATGTCTATCTCTTTGTTTATTTTCTGAGATCATCACCTAACATATTTAAAGATATCTGAATCTTGTAAGGAAGATAGAAATATTACATCTTTTTAATAGTCTTTATAGCTGAAAAGTTTTAAGAGTGCTGATTTTCATGGCAGCTCATCTATTTCTCTCCTCATGACTTTGCTCATTAAATAGTCCATTTAATCTGTGATTGTTATTTGCAATTTTTTGCCAATGACATTCTTTCTCATTTTCACTGCTGTCTTAATCTATGCACTACTAGAGTAAAAGACACCAACAACAGTTCTGATAACAACTACAGACATGTCTTACCCACAGACTTCTGTGAAACTGAAATATGTCAGGGGACATGGAAAGTTTATATAAGGGGTTTACAAACTTTTCCTGTAAAAGGAATGATAGTAAATATTTCAAGCTTTGCGACCCACATGGTCTCTTGTAACCACTCAACTCTGCTGTTTAAGAGCTTCCATAGACACTATGTAAGCAAATTGGTCTGCTTGTGTTTCAACAAAACTGTACTTAGAAAAATAGGCAGTGGGACAGATTTGGACCTTCAAACAGTTTTCTGATCCCTCAGCTACAAGCAGCTGCTTATCTTTCAGACTTTCCAAATATTTTTTTTTCAGTTCTGGGTATTCCAATAAGCTCTTTTTATGGCTGGCAGTGATAATGCTTGCACATTTTAATATATTCCTAGAAATCTTCTGTTACATTATGTTATGCTTCCTCATTTTTCTTTTGGGGTACAAAATTTAAAAAAGAATCAATGACAGACAAAAGGGAAAACTGTTTTCTTAGAGGACGGAAGCAGACATTATGGTACCCGATGTAGGAATTTCCCATCATCCTCTCACATAGGATGAAGTTGACGTTTCTGACGTTTCATCAAGCGAGGGATCTTCTTTTTACTGAGTTGCTCCATCAACATATACTCTGGCCAGTCACTGAACTAAGAACCATAATGAATAGGGTAGTGGAGATACGAGTTTTATTTATGCCAAAGAAGTTCAATGCACTATGCTATTGCTGTAACTAATGCCGTGTAATTGAGCGGAGGAAGAAGAAATGTTCATTATTTTTTTTTAAATGAGCGAAAACAAGAGTCATGCAACCTTGAAACACTTATGCCACCAGCTGCAGTACCCCATATCTTCAGCTTCATATCAAAATCTCCTGGAAAAATTGGTAAAAATAAAGATCTCAGGATCTTTAACAATCAGGGTCACAGAAGAGGCTACCAGGAAAGTCTAGTTTACAGGTCATCCTTACGCACTTGCTTTCTGGTCAGGTATTTGAGGATGACTATCAGAATATCTAGCTTAAGCTCTCATATGACATGCAAGAAAGTTTAGTCTGAGAGATGAGCTGTCTGCCCTCACTCCACGTCTGCTCCATGACATTCAGAACCCTCCCTGTTCTTCCAAACAAGATTTTTCCCATTCCATGGACCATTTTGCTAAGACCAGGACACACTTAGTACAATCTGCACCTCCATGATGTGAGTTAGGTTTGCCAAAGCTTCCCTTGTGTGTCTTTCTATCATCGAACTCAGAATTCACGTTCAGTACAGTGGTCTCATTGCACTCAGACTGTCTTCCTTCAAATTACCTTCTTCATTCCTTTCACATACCTAAATCTTGTCTGTTCTTCAAGATCCTACTCTAATCAACCTTCCACAAGGGCTTTCTGTGGCTATAAGAAGCAGTGCTATTCTCTACATTGTCTGATAGCCTTGAATATTGATTTCCTAATACGTTTGATTAAATTAATCTACATATCAATTTCTAGTTATATTTAGTACTGTGCGTCTTAAGGGCAAAGATCCTCTCATACACATCATCTAAATGATTAGTAGCTACATTCCTGACTATATAGAAGACCAAAACATATTAAGAGAATATATTTGGAAAATTATCATGAGTCAGAATAATTTAGGAGATACGGCATGATGACTTTCACCGTGAAATGAGTCATATCATTTTTATAGGCTACAGGAGCAACAGTGAATAACCGGCAGACAGACTTAGGATTATGCCATTCACCGGATATATGAGTGTGTGTGTGTGTGTTGCAGTGATCTGTTTTGCTCTTTTTTGTCTTTTTGATGAGCCTTGAAGTGAGAAGGTTGCCTCCTGGTGTGTCTTTTTTTTCCTGGTCAAATCCATGGAAGACAAAAGTTACCTTTTTCTGTAGCTTCTAAGAGTGCTATAGTACTAACTGTGAAAGAAATATACTGGCATTTGCATAAATTTCCCTAATTTAAGCCCTTTTTTTGACAGAGAAAAAGACAGAAGAATTTTGTTGTTGGGGTCCTCTGATGTAGGTATTCAACCCCAACCTCCAAACTTGCCTATAGTGGAACTTGTATTCTGCCATCACAAGATAATGAGGTTAGGTATGTGTATATTTTGAAAAATATTGTATGTACTGACTGGGTGCCGAGGCTCATGCCTGTAATCCTAGCACTCTGGGGGGATGAGGTGAATTGCCTGAGCTCACAGATTTGAGACCAGCCTAAGCCAGAGTGAGACCCTGTCTCTAAAAATACCCGGGTGTTGTAGCAGGCACCTGTAGTCTCAGGTACTAAGGAGGCTGAGCGGAGAGGATCACTTGAGCCCAACAGTTTGAGGCTGCTGTGAGCTATGACACCACAGAACTCTACCAAGAGTGACAAAGTGAGACTCTCTCTCTCTCTCTCAAAAAAAAAAAAAAACCAAAACCTATCCATCCATCTATCTATTGCATGTACTAAGAATTTTTAAACATTAATAAATTGGAGTCTAATAAAGGTAATATTACTTATTACTTACAAAGTATATAGTAAGATTCTGATATAAATAAGTTTACTGATGACTTTTTTATATTTCAAGCACTATTGTCATTATCTATATTATGCCATTTAATCCTCCCCAGAAAACTGATATGTTTTCATTATTGCTTTTATTTTGCAATATGTGACTAGTTCAAAAACATTGTTATTTAAATAGTCAACATAAAAATTTCTCCTATGTCCTCTCTTTATACCAAAGCCAACAACACATGAATGCACACAATTATTATTACAGCAATATTATTTTACTTAGCTGTAATATATTAATATATTTATATTAATTATTATAATATAGTGACATGATACTTAAGCACGTCATCTATAATTTTTTGTGTTTTTGAAACTTTTCTAAGTTATGGTAGAGTCATTAACACTCCCCCAGGTCAGCAGGTGTTTCCTCTAAACTGTTATTTTTTATTTTATAATAATCTTTTTCATAAATGTACTGCACACACACTTTGCCATTTTCCAGACAAAATTTTTCTCATCATGTTTTGTTTCTTTTATGATGCTAATGTTACTGGGTGACCCAAAGGTCACTGTACAATAGGGACAATTGAAAAATTCATATTCTATATGTTTAATATTTTAATATTAGTATATTAACATACAGAAAAACATTCTGTAGAATTTTTTAAGGAATATTTTGTAAGTAAAGGTGCATTTAGCTACAACTTCTCTTTCTCCCTATGTATATATGGGGGTCCTTTGGGTCTTCCTATATAATTAGTATTTCTATATCTCATCACTGTATATATTAAAAATATTAAAAATCTATTAAAGGTCCTAATATTTGCCTTTATCTAATTGTGAAACATTAATAGATTTTTCTTCGTGTTATAAATTGGAAAACTCAGTGACTGTCTACAAGAAGAGACAGCATTTGTTTTCACAAGAAAATGAAACCTCACTGTCTTGTGATTAATGTGCTGTTGTCTATTTGACATTTCTGAGGGTTTTTTAAAAAATTATTTTTGTTTTAAAATGAAGTATTCAGGTATTTAATCTTTGAAGAGCTTGTTTTCTCAACGTTGTCAGTATAGATAAAATCTAAGTCACTAAAACATCGTTGTTTTGATACTCCATGCTCTGCAATCATAATCAACAGCCGCCCAAGTTACTACTTCTTGTCAGAATTAGCAGGTGAACTAAAATAAACGAGGACATTTTGAAATCAGCTGCTCTATGGCTCCATATCAAGACATACAATTTTTGATTAGGAAGGACATTTTGTACAAAACTACAGTTTCTGAAATCGCGTCCTGTCGGGCCTGGCCAGGTCTCCTGTTGGCTTATCTATTGTCTGGACCGGGACTGCTGTGCTACCTTGTTCTGTAACAATTACTCTTAGTTGCCTGAGGGCTATTCGCCTTAACAGAAGGGAGAGAGAGAGAAACAGTCTTCTGGGGAGAGAAAGTCTTAATAAGAAAGCGAATCTTAGCAGACTTCTGGGAGAGACCCAGGGCAGAAGCTCTGAGGGCAGGAGAAGCAAAAGGGTCAGTGAGCGGGTCCCTGAAAGAATGAGTGCTCCCGACTCCCCTCTCCTGCAACTACTGATGGACATGAGCCCGGCTACTTGCACCACAATGTAGAGACTGCCAATCACTGAGGTTCCTGTCCCGCCAGCTCTCAGTTAGGAGAGACAATCCCTTCCCTATGCCCTAATCACCAAGGTGTCATTTTACGGAGCTGTTAGAGGTGTTTCTTAGAACTTTCGCTTCTCCTTTCCCTGAGCTCTATGGTCGGCTACGATGTCCCCAAATAACTAAGATATAAAAATAAACATCAGGTAAGAGAATACAGGCCAAATTCTCAAAGAGGTAATATATTTGTTAAATTCCATAATTATATATTTATTATTTTGAATATGTACTTTTGATTTAATACAGTTGTTAGAGTTACCTTCAAAACATTCTTTTTAAGTCTATAAAGCAATTGGTTGGGTATTAAAGTCACCTCATAGAATTACTAATGTTTTAAGTTTTTATTAGATTTCATGAAATCTAAGCAACAGAATCAAATCTTCACGTTTACTTGAATCGTGGGAGAAAACAAATGTGGATTATCTTTCTATATTTATTCAGTTTCCTCAAATTTCAAATAAATAGAATTCTAGAAAAAAAGGAACTTCTGTGACATTACATTTTCTGCTTAGTTGAGGGGTCAGGGTACTTTCCTGCACTAGTAGAGTAATGCATCTTTGGCAATTGGATATCTAGACTATTCCACATGTTGGGGATTGACAAATATAACTGGCCCATGAATTTTAAGTGACAATTTTGTTTTGGTTTAAATCAGACTTGCTGTAGTGTGGTTTATATATAAATTGATTTTCTATGCTCCCATCATTGTCTTAAACTATACTATATTGAATCACTACATGCTAACTATAGTTTTAGTCAAAGAAACCAAAATTTCCACCATTTATTGATCCATTTTGATAATACTGTGAGTTCAATCTAGTTCAGTTTCATCTGCTTTGTACTCTCCTGGAAGTCTTAAAGTGCTATGTGCCTGCAGTCAGAGGTAGGAAATGATCTGGTTCTCAGATACTCTCTTTACCCTCTCTGTTGAAATCCTACTTTCTAGTCTGTGTTAACCAGAGGAAGAGATGGGCAGTGTGAAGGGATACGTGGTCTAAACTTAGTTGGTTCCTTTTTTTTTTTCCATCTTTATTTTTTTGTTGTTGTTTTCATATTTTTATTTTCATTTTTATTTTTTTTAAACTCTTCTCTTAGATTGCATTGCCTCTCTGGCCCATCCTACTAACATTGGTGTCTTCTCTCTGAGCTTGCTCTATCCTGGATCCTTTTGTGAATTCTTTGAAGTGTCTTATAAGCACACCCAGTTTACAGATTACTAAGAGATTTAAAACTGCAACTCAATACTTTCACATTTTCTCAGCTCTAGCAAATAGAGGATAACCCTAGAGCAGTGGCTCTCAACCTTCCTAATGCTGCGGCCCTTTAATAAAGTTCCTGTGGGTTGCAAGCCACAGGTTGAGAACCTCTGCCCTAGAGCATCTAGTTGTTGGAGTCCACTACCAATAAGGTAGCACCAACCTAGCAAACTTCTCTAGGTGACCAAAGTTTCCATGGAAAGATCAGATAACTTTGGTATGTTAAACCTGGGGACAACTATTCCACTCATCTTCCTTACCTACGCCAAGTCACCAAGTCGCCAAGTCGTATCTCTGCAGGGCTGTGCTCCTACACTTCTTGGCCCAAGAGCTTATCAGAATGCCTATTACAAAGAAGATATCCAACAGCTAAATACCCCAAACTCCCAATCTTTAACAACTCATTTATTTTTATTTTTCCAGAATATAGGCCTCGCATATTGCTGAGAGCATTTAAGAAGACCATATGTAGAAGTTGACTGTTTTCTGCTCTCTGGTTTGAAGGCAGATTTTCCCTGAGACGTGGGTCAGTTGTGAACTGTAGCATCTTGTAAGCTGCACAGGTGCACAGGTTCACAAAGATATGACTTCTATTTACCCTCAGTACTCAACTTTCCTTTTCACGTAAATTAAGATAAATAGTGCAGCAATTAGCCAAATCGCTCAGGGCGAGGAAATTTGTTCTGAGTCACTGACATTCCCTTTTTACTCCTTTATCACCTTTAATCAAATTCACCTTCTCCAGTTCAACACCCGGGTGGTTTTCAGGCCTTTTACTTCATCCAAAGGTCAACAGATCTGGTATATTGAATAAAGTGATGATATATAATTGTTTAAATATGATAATTCTTCCAAATGTTTGCCTCTTATCTATGATGTGAAATGCTTTCTGGCTATATAAAGTTTACAGAGTAGTAGGTATTATTAATTTGCGTATAATATAAAATCAGTTGATTTTACATTAATATATATGATGAATCAAAATTAAAATTGTGTAGAGCTTTAACAAAGAGTATAAAATAATATTTCTGTCTATATACCATGTCTATAATAGTTATAACTAAATGCATATCTGATTAATTTCGTTCCAATATTACAGTATCAGATACATAAATGTATCTAGTGACATCATATTACCATTCTAGAACAGTCAGTGCTAGAGTATAATATCAGCTTCCAATTTATAAACAACAGAAAAATATTGCTCTGCATGAAGTCAAGGCTCTCTCAGAGAATTTAGATGCTACCATGCAACATCGATACGAAAAAGAAAGGGACAAAGTCTTTTAAAAATTTGTGATTATTATATGGAAAAACTATCTTGAATTGAAAATATTTCATTTAAATGACCTACCTCATCTTCTGGTTGGACTTTTTTTTTTTTTTTTTTTTTTTTTGAGACAGAGTGTCACTATGTTGCCCTTGGTAGAGTGCTGTAGCGTCACAACTCACAGCAACCTCAAACTCTTGGGCTTAAGTGAATCTCTTGCCTCAGCCTCCCAAATAGCTGGGACTACGGGAACACGCCACAATGCCCAGCTATTTTGCTTATAGTTGTCATTGTTGTTTGGCAGGCCCAGACTGGGTTTGAAGCCGCCAGCTCTCATATAGTGGCTGGCACCCTCGGCACTGAGCCCGGTTGGACTTTTTGATTCTAATAATTTAAACTAAAAGCACTTTTCAAAATGTCATATGAAACAGATTATATAGAAAAACTTAGTGCTTTGGAACTGTATATATCTGCCTCAATCACTAAAATAGAGTAAAGTCAAGCTATCTTTGGGGAATCTTTGATTTTTATTGATTTTTCTAATATTATTCAACATATAATATGCCAGCACAGGCAGAAATTTGCTCTTGAACTAAATCTTCAAGGCTAATATTTGCCGAATTGTGCACATCATCCCGTTCTAACTTGCCTGACACTTGCGCAACAAGACACAGATAATAGCCACGTAAACAACTATCATGGTTCCCTACTGTGACATTATAAATTATGAAAAACTGATCAGGCACAGTGGCTTGTGCCTGCTATCCTGGCACTTCGGGAGGCTGAGATGGGAGAATAGCTTTGAGCCCAGGAGTTTGAGATCAGCCTGGGCAATAAAATAAGACTCTGTCTCTTAAAAAAACACCAACAACTTTAACAGCCTTAATCAACTCAAATATATTACCTGACAGTTTCTATAGGGTAGAAATTCAAGCATGATGTAGAAGCTCAAGGTTTAACAGATGAAATCAAGGTGCTGGCCAGGTCTGAAGTTCTTATATAGGTCTTGAGGTTCTTTACCAAATTCACTAATTATTGCCAAAATTGGAATCCTATAATGAGATGACTGAGGCACCCATTTTCACTCTCACACTTGACCAGGAACCGATTTTGTATTCCAGATTCCTCCCATGGTTCCTTACCATGTAGCACATACAGGTAATTCAAAATCTTTAAATTTATTCTTTTTTTTTCAAGCCAGCCTGGACAAATTTGTCTGTCGTTCTACTCTGCTACTGGCCAGCAAAAGCCTTCTGCTTTTCAAATTAGACTCATCAAGATAATCTTGTTTGAAAGGTCAACTGGTTAGTAACCTTAATTATGTGTCCAAAATGACTTTTGCCTTGTAAAGTAATATAATTACAAGGAGAAAAAGTAGTCATGGAGACATCTTAGAATTTTGCCTACCACAGCAATATATTAAAGCTACTTCAAATAGGCAAAGATTAACAACTTTTTTTGAACATGTATTTCCATATTTTCCCCACAGTCATCTATTCAGACCCATTCCTTTTCTTTTCTCATTTAAGATGTACCCTGTTAAATGTTTCTTCAAGAGTTTTACCAAATGAACTGATAAAAGCAACAACTGGAGTTTTTCAACAAGCAACTAGAAAGAGAAGCTGGTTCAACTGATAAAATGCTATTCAGCCATAAAGAAGATGGAGACTTTACATCTTTTGTATTTACCTGGATGGAGTTGAAGCACACTCTTCTTAGTAAAGTATCACAACAATTGAAAACCAAGTATCCAATGTACTCAATACTAACATAAAACCAGTATATAAACAACTACACAAGAGAAAAACATAATTGAATCCAAAAGGGAAAGGAGAGGAAGGAGAGGAATCGGTAAGCTCTCACCTAAGGTGCACAACATAATACAGCACCTCCCCTGGATGAAGGTCTCAACTACAACCTGAACTTTACCTAAGAAACAAACAAGGTAATCTAATCATTTATACTCTCATAGTGATCTGAAATTAATAAAAAAAAAAAAAATTAGGGTCCTTTCTAATTTGTGTCTTGATAATTAATATAGCCATTAATTATACATTAAATATTCACTTCACAGGCCTTAGGGAATATTTAATGGTCTGAGGGATTAAAAATAATACACTTGACATTTATTATATATCAATATATGTTCATAATAGGCTCTATACTATGCTAATCAATGTTAAGCTAACTCTGATCTCTCTTTTCACATGTACATATTGCCTTCTTTTATTTACAGTTTCTTTTAAGGCATACAAACAGATGGCTTGATTTAGAAAGCTTTGTTTTATCCTGGAAAATTAGGAACTGTCCAGATGGACTTGCAAGCTTCACTGCCAATATTGTACCTTTACCATATGGACAGGAAGATTTATGGCAGGAGAAGCTATGTTTTGCTTCATACTTTAACACAGATAATGTTTGACTACTTATTCATACTCATTAATTCTTGGTGTTAGGGAACTAGGAAATCGGAAATCCTATAAATAAAGTATTAAAAATAGTCATTTCACGATTCCTAGCCAGTTCATAATTAGCGCATGGCAAATTAGCCTTGCATATTTTTTCAACTTTGTAAAACCTGAAAAACTATAAAATTAGTTTAAAAAGTTCAATATAATTATGAACATCTATAAAACTGTACATGGAATTTTGATGCTTATCAATTAATAGAGTAGAAACATCCACAATCTCATTTACAATTGGCAATAACATAGGTAAGGCATAGTATCAAATCACCATAAACTTCTTAGAACCCAGTAGTGACTTCCTAGAATAGTCAAATTATCAATTGGCCATCCAATGAGAAAAGAGGCGATTGCTTCTTGGTTCTGATGATCATTTTTTGAAAAAGGAATGGATAAAAAAATGCTTACCTTAAATAGGGCTTTCACCAACATTTTATATTTTAATAAATAAGAAAATTGTGTTTATAATCAGAAATGTAGTTAGAAGCTCTTGTGAGAGCAAAAGATATTTCTCTAGTTAATCATAAATCATCTTTATTGAAGGTCATCGGTGTCACAAACTTGTCATACTGGGCATAAAAGAATAAATCCTGTGTCTTTTATTATAACTTATCTTCTTGTTAAGTACAAATATTAATATCTGAGCTGTTTGTAGTTGATGGTAGGTATAATTTTAATATTAAATAAAATTAATTAATATAATGTTAGGTGATGTTCTTTCTTGCGGGGAGAGAAGGACGGCTTGGCCGCGGGTGCAAGCTCGCTCCTAGAATTGTTTGAAAGCAAGAAATGACTACACACTCTTAGGTGGCATGTGGCAAAATGTCTTTATTTTCTACTCCCTTTTATTGGGAGCTAGTCACGTACACCACATCGATCAATAATCCTCACATCCTCAATTCTTATCTTAAACTATAGAAGAGAAAGAAAATCCAGGAAAGTGAGATAGTCATCATAAGATTAGCCTAAAGAAAGAAAGTCTGGGAAAGTAAGACGAACCATCTTACGCTAGCCTCAGGCTGTTCCTCTCTGAAGACCTAAAAGAACTATACATTATCTGACTTCTATTGTTAAAGTTAAAGGTTAGCATAAACAGAGGAGTAAAACCTTTCTCTTCTATGTACTCAATTAAATTTCCAAGAAACAGGTTCCATGACTGTTTTCTTATGGTTTGGGGACCCTGCAGTTACCATGGAGTATTTCACTCAACATCATTACGATGGAGTTTTTCTTTTCACTCACATCAACCTTTGAGTCATGTCCTCTGCACAGATGGGTCGTTTCAACCCTTATCTGGCAGGCTGACTTGACTACACAGTCGGGGTTCCCTGTAGGTTTTTACACCTGGCCTGCAGGTCCCCACTGTGTTTTCCCAGGTTGCTTAGGGCCTTGACAAAAGCACATAATACTCGCAAGTCTTTTTGCTCAGTTTCTGGAATTAAAAGAGCACATTTCGTTTAATTTTTGTGGGAGTTTACCCCACAATGTAATTTCAGAATTTTGATATAAATTATTTGACCATATAATATATTAACTTCTAATAATCATAGAATTAAAATATTATCAAAAGTGTTTAGAAAGGTTGATATTAAAAAATAACTTGTCCTCATACTCTTGAATAAATGGTGTTTGCAAACAACCTCATGGAATTTTGAGGTATTAAGCAAGTTCCAAAATTTGCATGTTCAAAAACATATGTGAATTTGACTTTTGACAAAATGTCCTAATTTCCTTAAGCTTGATTTCTTATAAGATAAATATCTGAATATCTATAAGAATATCTATCTTATAAGATAAATATCTAAATGGAACATTGAAGATATCTGTAAATTGTGGAAGAAAAAGACAGTGAAGGTAAAGACATGGAACTAAGGAAATGACGACACAAAAATAAAATATCCCAGGCCCACGACTTAATAGGTGTCTCTAAATCAATCAAATGGAAATATGCTTATATGGATGACCTGCAGGGACAAGGGCAACCTAAGATACATTTGTAATCATTAGATAATAAATTACTTTCAATAACTCAGTAATGCTCATGGTTCTCAGATACCAATTCCAATCTCTGATTTAATTGAAGTGTAATGTGCCTAATTTAAAATCATAGTTTAAGGCAATTTTGATATTATCACCATACTTAGGTGCTCTAAGAGTGGGCCTAGAGCTTGGTTTCAGTTACTAAGACATCTGCGAGAACCTCTGGATAATAGTTTTCCTCAATGACAAAAGAGAGCGGTGGAAAAGGTCTTGTCAGCAACCCTGCACTCCCACCTTCAGATGTGGCTGTGGTGTGAGAAGGGCATGATTCTTTAAGCCTCAGTAAACCTTTTGAGATCAAATAGAGGCGGATGGCAAAGGGGAAGGGCTGAATGAGGCTGTATCTGTGATGATCGGCAGTCACCAAGCTTTTTTGGCACCTGGGACTGGTTTCATGGAAGACAATTTTTCCATAGAGCAAGAAGGGTGCAGGGATAGTTTGGGGATGATTCAAGTGTGTTCCATCTCCACCTAAGATCATCAGGCATACAGTCTCATAAGGAGTGTTCAACCTACATCTTTCACATGCACAGCTTGTAGTAGGGTTCTTGCTCCTGTGAGAATCTAAGGCCGCTCTTTTATCTGACTGGAAGCAGAGCTCAGGCAGTGATTCAGGAGAAGGGGGTGGCTGTACCTGTCTGCAGCCTTGGGTTGGTGACCCCAGATGATGATACTGACAACCAATGCAGGGCCAGATGCCCCTTGACAGTGATTAAAGCTTAGCGGATTTTCGGCTTCCCTGATACATTTGGTGGAATCCCTCCAGTTGGAGAACTCAGTTTTCTCTTTATCAACTGTAGTTGATTAACTACAATATTTATTATCTCAGATTCCTACATTTAAAAAGACAGACAAAAACTACGAACAAAAATATTTTGATTTATACTTGTTTTTTGACCCTAGAAGTGAAAATGCCTTGAATAATTATTTTCTTTCAAGGCCTGGCTTGTGCCCAAATCATTTGGTGTGCTACTTAGTAGTACAGTAGCCCAGATCATATGAATGGAGATTTTAATTCTTTAGATCTAAGAAAAAAAGAGTTTCCAATTCCACAGATGACTTTAAGCCTTCATCTGTTCTAAAGCAGATGCCTTTGGGGGGCAAGACTTCAGATTCAGGTGGTTTTTATAGGAGCTGTGTGCACTATTGCTATAGTGAAACATTTGCATATTCCAACAATAAGGGATTAGGACCACAAACAAGCTCAAGTCAATTCAAATCACTTTTTCCACCAAATAATTTTACAAAAAAAATGATTCAAATCATGGATTTTGAAGTTTGGGATAAGATTACGATTATGTGGGCTATATTAATCTGAGTCCTGCCTACTAATCATATATATTTTTGTTTAATACTTAAGTCCAAATTATTTTATTATAAGAAAAGAAATAATTGTCACATTATTAACTATTTGCAAGTCTGGGTAATACTTGTAGAACAGAGTGCCATGTAGCAGTAATTACAAACTTTGACCTTAAACAAATTGCTTTGAAGTTTTGTTGAAATACATATTGAAATATAGGTTGAAAGTCAGAATGTCCGGGGGGGGGGTTCCTAGAATTGTGTTTCTAACCAGTTCTCAAATGATGATGATGATGATGATGCCATTGGTTCAGTGACTGCACTTTAGACTGCAAACTTTTTTCCTGTAAAGCAAACAGTAGTAAATATTTTAGGCTCATGGGCCAGAGGGTCTTTGTCATATCTTTCTGCCATTATAGCTCAAAGGCATAGACATGATCATGGTTGTGTTCCAAAATAGTTTACTTATAAAAACAAGTTACGAGGCTGGATTAGCCAATAACCATAGTTTGCCAACCCCTGCAAAGTTTCCCAACCTCGGTACTATTGATATCTTGGAACAGATAATACTTTCTAGGTGGGTGGGTGTGTGCAGGGGGTGGCGGGGTGGGTGAAGGCTGCTATTCTGTACACTGGAAGATGATTAGTAGCTTGCTTGGCCTCTACACAGTAGATACCTCCCCAGATGTGACCCCCCAAAATGTCTCCATATTTTGTCCAATGCCTCCTGAAGGGCAAAACTGCTCAACTCACTACTTGAGCCAAAGAAGCGGATATTATAGAAAATTAGCAAGTTGTGATAGAAAACAGGTGGAGCTAAACTCCCCGGAAAGGAAAGTTTGAGCAATCTGAGTAAACATTTCTGATTCTGTCTTTATCACATCTCCCTGCTGGTATTCCTCCAGAAACCAAACCATCATGCTGGAGCCAATTTTGGAAGCTGTCAGACAGCTGAATAAAGCTGTGATTTTGAAAGCTGCAGAAGAAGGTTTAGGTATAAAGTGTGGCACTTGCCTCAAATTAAAATCTGGCTGCTGGGCAGGTGATTTATGAGATGAATATCACAAATTACATATTTTCAAAGGTATATATACTGGTTAGTGAATCAATTGGTAGAACAGACTTATCTTTAAGAATAGGGAGTCCCATGCCAGCAGCCATAGCTGTTAAAAGAAAAATAAAACCAAACACAAACAATAGGAAGAAGAACAGACTCTGGGACTCAATCCACACAGTTCTTACGGAATCTAGTTACTCCCATTCTCTCAGCAGCATCAGGAATGATTTGCAGTGTAGTGCTAAGGGGAGGCTTCTTAGCATGTGGTTCTTTGGACCAGTAGTATCAGTATCCCTTGGGAACTTGTTAAAAATGTAAGTTTTGAGGGTCCATTCTCTACCTCCTGAATCTGGGTTTGGGGCTTAGTAACCTGTTTTATTTTTAACAAGCCCTCCAGATGATTGTAATGCATGCTTCAGCAAGAATCACCATTCCCATTTGTACCTGAACACAGGAAATGTCCAAACTCCCTTTGCTTCTCCTCCAACATATATCAAAAGAGAAGCCAAGCTTGCCAACTTGATTCTATGGGGCCACACTATCTTCCAATGCCTGTTGAGCTGCCACTGCCAGATAAATTCTGAATAACCCCAACTGCCAGATGTTAAGAAACTTTTATTCCTGAAAATGAGTAAGCAGGGGGAAGATCCCAAACCATTTAATAGGAACATAGTTACTAGCAAGATAGAAATTAAGTTGAGTTAGAACAGGTGGCTATTATAGAGGCATAATAATTAATGAGAGATAAAGTGTTAAAAATCAATTTAGACATAATAAAAACTCCTAAGGGCTACAGAAACACTCTCAAAACATCTCTGGAACTGAAAATTATAATTTCTAAGTATAGGGAGTTAATAGAGAAATTGAAAATGAGACTGATTCTCATCGAAAGATCTTATGATTCAAAAATGAGTCCATCATAAAAGCATAAACTGAGTCTTGTTATTTAAACTTTCACTAATGGTTTCAGTGAAAGTGGTTTAATAACTAGTTTACTTTATTGATCCCTTGTCATAAGTCTGGAATTCCACAACACTTATTTTCAGAAAGCTCACCAATGAGGCCATCATTGTTGTAAAAATTATTTTTATTATGAGTTAGAAAAGAACTTGCTGTGTTAGTTCCTCAAAATAATCATGGACATCTCCTGCTCTAAAATTTTAAAATATATCTGTACTGATTCAAATATTAGATGTTGGTTCGGTGCCCATAGCACGGTGGTTACAGAGCCAGTCACATACACCGAGGCTGGCAAGTTCAAACCCAGCCCGAGCCCACTAAACAACAATGACAACTGCAACAAAAAATAGCTGGGCATTGTGGCAGGTGCCTGTAGTCCCAGCTACTTGGGAAGCTAAGGTAAGAGAATAGCTTGAGCCCAAGAGTTGGAGGTTGCTGTGAGATATGATGCCACAGCACTCTACCAAGAGCAACACAATGAGACTCTTGTCTCTAGAAAAAAAAAAAAAATAATAAAAATAAATAAATAATCAAAATTAAATGTTAATGTTTTTAAATCAACCACAGCAAGGGTTTTTAATATGAAAAATTCCAATTCAAATCAATTTTGAGCTTATAAATTTTTATTTTGGAAAATGAAAATGTAAAAAAGAAAAACAGGGAAAAACTTTTAACACATTTTTTAAAAGCAGATATGAGGTGTTACCAAAATTTGATTATAAATATTAACATTTAAATTGCTTTTAAGTTTTTAAATGCTGAAAAAAAATTGTTAAATGAAATTTCAGGAATGAAATCAAAACAAGCAATAATAAAAAAATGGAACTGTCATCTATTTAGCATTTCATAAGTAATTTTCATTATCAGTAAACAAAAATTTCACTCTTTTCATTGCTTTCATTTTACCCATAACGCTTAGGTTGAAAATTCAGTGTTGGCAGGGTTACTTAAAATTTCTAAAGTTCCATTTTCTTTTAAGGGAAGCAAGGTAAAGCTCAATGCACTTTTTAAACCTATAGACACAAAAATTTCTAAAATACTTTACATAGATAACTAGGTAAAAATTTTGTGTAGATATCTTACTAGGATGTGAAATGGTGATTTTCTTTAGAAACTGTCCTAGTATATGAAATTTTCTTTCGGGGCACTAAAATAAACCAGAGGCTGTAGCTCAGAGGCTAGTGTGCCAGCCATATACACCTGAGCTGGTGGGTTTGAATCCAGCCCAAGGCTGCCAAACAACAATAACAACTACAACCACAAAATAGTTGGGTGTTGTGGTGGGCGCCTATAGTCCCAGCTACTTGGGAGGCTGAGGCGAGAAAATTGCTTAAGCCCAAGAGTTTGAGGTTGCTGTGAGCTGTAATGTCACAGCACTCTACCCAGGGCGACAGCTTGAGACTCTGACTCAAAAAAAAAAAAAAAAAAAAGATAAATAATAAATAAGTGAAATAAAATAAAATAAGCCAGTATGCTGTCATTCACAATAAATAAGTAAACAAACAAACAAATAAATAAATGTCTCCACTTTCACAGGTCTCCTTTTGAACCCACCCTTTATGAGTTCATAAAGCAGTGCAAGGTGAGGACTACACTAAGGGCCTCCAACTCTGCAAAGGCACAGGCCCAGCTAAAAATAATGACAACAATTAACTACCGTCCCCTTGTTCATTTCCTATAATTGCTATGCAGGAGTCACATAACTGACGGTGGTAAAGATTCTTAACTTGCCCCATTGATAATCTTACCCTTGTGGAAAGTAGGTTAGTTTTTGAAATGTCTTCCAGGCTCTGCTTCCTACTGGGGTGGCTGATGCACCCAGATCAGTGACCCATACCAAGGAACTGATTCAACTGGTTTGGGAACTCTCACCCAAGAAAGACACAAAAGAAAAACAATTCCTATAACTGTGATGTCACCCTGAATCTAGCCAATTAGCAGACACAATTGCCTAGGCTTTTGTCTGCCAAAATGTCTTTAAAAACATGTCCTCCCAAATTTTTATGGAGATGGGAGAAATTCCTCCCTTCTCCTCTCAGGGTCTGTGATATTAAACTCTTTCTCTGCTATAGCACCTGCTGCCTTAGCGAATTGGCTGCCTCTTGAGCAGTGGGCAATGAACCTGATTGAGTGGTAACACTTTGACCCAAACTATAACTTCTGACTCCAATTTAAGTGACTGTTGAAGGAAAAGTCATACAACTAAATTCCAGTATATTCTGATTTTAGCTTTTGAGGGATATTTTGTGAATAAAATACATCAGTTTTTGAACATTTTTCTTTTAAATAATTATGGGACATAATAGTTGTATATTTGTACATGTGATATTTTGATACAAGCATACAGTGTGAATTAATCAAATCAGTGTAATTGGGAGCATTCATCACCTCAGACTTTTAATATTTCTTACATGCACTCCAAAATATCTTTTTCAGGTACTTAAAATTGATTTAAAAATTATCCACTCATTTTAGTTATTTTTAAAATCTAAGTAGTTGGAGTATGGGAAAATTTTTGGACAAATAAAATATTAAACCATCTGGGAATTCTCAATAGAATACAGAAATAACTCCCAGATGTTTTAGTACTATTCAAATTATAATTGAAAGTTGGAAAGGAGATATTATCAATAATCTAAGAAATCTGTTTTAAGTGCTTTCTAATAAGCATAATTTACTATATTATGTGGTTTTACTGTAAATTCATGACACTCTCAATGGTGAAATGAGAAATAAACACAGACAAATCACCAGTGGATAATGAAAAACTCCTGATACTCCTAGATCTGTTTACTTTGCCAATTCTTTCTTAACTTTGTTTTATGAACTGAGAAGAGAATCTCTATGTGATATCTTACCAGACATGAGAGTTGCTAGTATTTAGCAATACAGATTGTCAGCATTTTATTAACTGAGAAACATTAATTGGCTTTCACACAGCTGTTAAGTGGCAAAGTTGGAAATAGATTTCAAATCTGTCTGGCTTATAAAGGCATAATGTTTCTAAGACTGTCCTTGGACATATCAAAAAGTCCTTTGGCAGCTGAGGCTCTACTGAAATCTTTTTATAACTAACTGATGCTATTTAGCACGTGGGCTCTTTCCAAATTCACACCCTGCAGTTGTGCTAATATGACATCTTCTTCTAGGCTTCTGTTTGTGTAATCCAGGGATTATCTATTAATAATTTAATTCAGCCAACCTATCAGATAGTTGATTAACCATTTTCTATACAGGAAAGAGGTCTTGCTTCTGGTAGAGTACAAGATGTTCAGAACTGTAATTTATAGAAAAAAAAAGATTGAGAACTACTGAGAGATATTTTTCCTGATTCTTTGCCTCTATTACATGATCATTTTCCCTAATTTCTAGCAATATTGAAAATGTTGAGTTTAATTTTGTCCCATCCTTTTCCATTTTGCATGAGAAATGTTTTAATTTAAAGGTCATGTAAAAGAGAACTATAGAACTTCAATGGAAACACCTAAATCGAAATACTGACACACTGTTCCCATTTCATAATTTACCAGGCTGTTTATGTTTATGCCAACAAACTTTACACAGAGCTCTAAATGAATCAGTTGATTCTATCAAGAACACATTTTTTTGTTCTTAAAAAAAAATGAAAGCAATATAACAGACATCTTCAAGAGACACTTCTATTTCTACATTTAAAAATTGCCACATTTACTAAGGGAGGAAAAAGGCAAGAAGGTACAGGAAAGAATACAAACCAAAGGAAAAATCCCTTGATCCTCCATTTGGCACAAAGAGCTTTTAATCTTGTTTGAGGATATTATATCCATTCATTACTGCAAAATAAAATCGATTCTTTAGGAAAAATGAATTGTGCTCAAAGGCTTGACAATCCTATTTAACATAATAAAAAAGTGCTTTATTAAACTAGTTGTGGTTCTCCCAAAAGACTGTGATGGACATGAAGTCTTAAATATTTCTTTGCAGTATTTCAATAAAGGAAAGTGGATACCTCCTGATCATAGTCAGGATTGTGTTTATTCCTTTGCTCAGCTGTAAATGAGCTAACATGGCATTAACAGATAGTAAATATTCCACAGAAACTATTGGTGTGTTGAGACACAGATATGGGAGGAGGTGTGGTTTATATCAACAGAACCTGTGGTCTCAGATATCATTTTAATTCTCCATAAGCCGAATGGTCATTCCTTTAACATGGCATTATTGCATTTACAATATGAGAAGAGCACTTAGAATAAAATCAAATTTTGTTAAACAAAGTGTACTTTGCTTAACATTTACACCTTGTACATTCGGGTGAAATAGACTTGGTAGAGGGAGAGCAGAGCAATTAAAGGTCTGCCTGTGTTTGTGGTTGTGCTAATGAGGTGAAAGGTCCAGAGTGCACCCAGGGATAATGGAGACCATCTCCAGGGGCTCAGTTGTTTTGTGTTTTCCTTGTTAAAGTAATACACAATATACGCTCATGCACACACATCTGGTCTTCTGGGTATCTTTTAGATACAGGCCCACACTTAACGCTTAAGAATGCTTTTATTACTTCCAGAAACTTTTATTGAGTTCTTAAGTGTGCCCAAAATAATGTTTGGGGAAAATTAGATACAGTGTTCCATTCATACTCCCAGAATTAGAGGATTTATATTCTTTAATCTGGTCACAACGTATTTTCAAATGATAGATATTTCAGTATGCAGAGACAGAAGTTGGCTACTCATGCTACTTGATGATTTCCCCGAGGTCACTTCCTATGGCCGTTAGTAACCCCAAATGAAGAGGATGAAACATGGATATTGTATGAACTCCTGCTCAAGTCTCTCTTTCTCTGACTTCTCCATTATTATCTTGACCAGATTAGCCAATATTTAATAGACACTCAGATCTTTTGTGAGAAGTCTCTACCTCTTCCCAATTCTGCCAATGGAAATATTTTTATTTTATATTAATTAATCTAATTGCTTGCAAAAACCTATGTGTATCAGCATTTGAGCAGAATATGTTCCCTTTTGTGAAATTATCCTTTCTGGGAAAGCAAAGTAAGTTTGCTTATTAATCCTAATAGACATTTGAGAAGCCATTTGGTAGAGTTTACCAATTCTAGGCAGGGTTCTACAAAGTGATAATTAACCACTTGTGGTCTTTCCCTAATAGATCTATGCAATACAGAACCTTGACTTTAATTCATTTAGAATGAAAATAAATAAAACAACAAGAGAAACCAACCTATTACACATCCTTTCTTGGTACACTTTTGTTTTAGTATTTCGAATCATAGATCCCAATATATGACTGAATATTATTTCTTCTTATGTAGCAATATTGAATTTCATTATTTGTTACGAAAATAATGGAGCACATCGCATTATCACGACTAGTATGGGAGTTGTATGGGAGCTACAATAAGGCCTCATTCTGGTTTGGTTTCCCCCAAATTTCATGTGATTTAAACTCAAGTCGCTAAGTCTAAGTAATCAAAAAGCACAAAAGAAAGATTGTTCACGGGAAAACTGGGGCTGACTGCTGTATTCTTCACTAATATCACTGTGATCTTAGGGAGTCTCCTCACCTCTTGCCTATTTCCGCAGTTAAACTATACCTAATATCAACCTCTTTTGTAAATTAGAACTTGGAGGACAAAAATAATACCACAAACATATCTATGTACTGTGTATAAAAAACAAACCTGGATGGAAATTGATTATCCAGGTAAAGAGAAAAGTCAGAATAATCACACTGAAGGCAAAGAAAAGAGGCAAGCAGAGGAGGCCAAGAGAAGATAATCTACACGGAGCTCAAATGGAGATAACCCAGTGGAAAGAGGTTTACGACTGTACATACTTAATAAGGCAAACACAGGTGTAGGTAATTGCAAATTTTGGCAATTTTAATTACAAACTCTATCTTCATAGTATCAAAGAGTAAAATAAATACTCAGTTTAAGGGCTATGAATTTAAAGTCCATAAAGTTTTCCATTAAATTAAAGGGATATATTAGGAAATAACACTTTTTGAAATGAAGAAACACTTCTCTAAAATTTATCATTTCCTCTCTTTAATTTTGTTTCCTGTTTAATTGTATTAATATAAATTAATCACCTTAAAAATCAAATAGTACAATGTTTAATATTCTGTTCAATTATTTCTTTGTCAATGTAATACATTGATAGTCACACAATATTCCCCCAGTGCTAATGGGTTATTTCTGAGTAGTTGCCTTCTAGGTGACTTTTACTATTTTTCTTTTCACATAACGATATTGATTTAATTTTCTATAATTATCAAGTCTCATTTATACCAGAATATTTCTTATTTTTAAAGAAATGATATTACTAAAAAAAAGATGAAGAATTTGTGTTACTGTGTCTAATATATAAAAGCTATTCTCTACCTGGAAGATAATTTCAGTATTGTATAACAGTTAATTCTGCTATGTGCTTAGCAATGTATTAGTGTTGCTTACTCATAAGGCTAATAATAGGTATCTATGTTGGGTTTCTACTATGCTTAATAAGAGGATAAAGAACTGTTATATCTGTATTTGTAAAATTTGCACAATGTTGTTCTCCTCAAAGTGTGGATTTAAAAAGTGGGGAAGAATATAGCTGGGCATCGTGGCGGGCACCTGTAGTCTCAGCTACTTGGGAGACTGAGGCAAGAGAATCACCTAAGCCCAGGAGTTGGAGGGTGCTGTGAGCTGTGTGATGCCACAGCACTCTACAGACGGTGATAAAGTAAGACTCTGTCTCTACCAAAAAAAAAGTGGGAAGAACAAATAATTCATGAAAACAATGAACAAGTGGGGGAGGGGAGGAGCAAAGGGGAGGAATAAAAAAGAATATAGCAGTATGAATAAAATTGCTTTTTCTGATGTAATTTGCACAATAAGTGGCATCTCATCTCAGAAGTTGACCTTGCACTTCTCTTGTATATCACTCCTTGGTTTGACACCATTCATCATCTGCTTACCTAATATTTACTGCCAATTTAAGATCTTCTAAGCTCTGTACTGAATGTAAAAACAGTAGTGTTTCACAAAAGTACAATTCTCAGAGCAGCTAGCATTATAGAAAAAACATATTCCTCATTCCATGCTCTATTTGCACATCTAAGCACGGAGAAAAGGGAGACCTTAGGAGTGCATTTGTGAATAATTGAAAATAGTGGGCAGCACCTGTGGCTCAAAAGGGTAGGGCGCTGGTCCCATATGCCGGAGGTGGCAGGTTCAAACCCAGTCCTGGCCAAAAACTAAAAAAAAAAAAAAAATAAAATAAAAAAGTAACTGAAAATAGCAGCATTCTCATCCCCATAACCACACTTACTATAGTATAATAGGTCGTTTCACTTTTATAAGAAGGTTGAGATTATCAATTTGCCTAAATTATGTAATAGTGAGGTAAGTGTAGAAGGAAAAAGATAGAAGGAAAGGTGAAAAAAAGAAAACGAACAAAAAATAACCATGAATGAGACATACTGGAATAGAAGATATTCTGCAATAGGCACTAATTTCTGTTGAAAATGAACTTAAAAAGCGCACTATTTCCAGAAGAAAAACCTAACGTTTCAATGCAGTGTTTCTTAGGATTCCAGCTATTCCTGACTATCAACTACAAAGGAGTAGACAGCATCTTCAGCCAGGGATTCTCATTAGTTTTCTCATTTCTTCCAGCACCTATACAAATGCATTTGTATTTCACAGGTAAGTGGAAGAAAAACCTTACTTGCACAATTCTCAACATAGCTCAATCTCTTCAGTACCTAAAGATTTAGGTATACAGAAACCAGAGGGGAACCTGTTTGCTCTGTGAAGTTGCTGACTCCTAACACCTGAGGAAGCTCTGAGGACCAGGGGTGTGATCAAAGGATAGTCTTAGTTTGGAGCCTTTTGCAATAAAGGAAAGGCAACATTTTGGGCATAGAATAAGCAATTCTGATTTCCATATGTAGGTAAACAGAATAGGTCCTCACCCACCCAAATTGTACATGTCCTAATTCGTAGGACTCTTATTTAACAAAACATGAGTGGCATTTAAGAAAATAGCTATGTCATTCATCCACATTGTGTTCCATGGCTAAAGAGAAAGGAGATTGCAGATGGTATTACATTGAATTTAACATAAGATTATCATTGATTTTCCTTGAGATTCAATGTGTTAATAATTATAAGGGTCCTTAAATGGAGAAGATGGAGTCAGAAGTGTCAGAACTAGAGTGATGGCATCACGAGAAAGACTCACCTGGTCATTGCTGAAATGGCAGACGTGAGGTGGCCATGAGACAAAGAATGTGAGTGACCTCTAGAAAGTAGATTCTCTCCTAGAGAACGCAAAGAGAAAAGCAACCTTGGCATCAAGTTGATTTTAGTTCTGTGAGACTCATTTTGCATTTCTGACTCAGGACTATAAGCTAATAAATTTGTTGTGTTTTAAGGGGCAAAGCCTGTGGTGATTTGTTCCAGCAGAAATAGGAAACTAATGTATCAAGAGAACCTAAAAAGGAAAAAAAATAGCAAATAAAAAAAGTAACACAAAGCATAGATGTGCACAGGTTGCTCACTGCGCAGGGATGCACATCAAAAGAAGGTACAAAATGATTACAGAAAGGAAGTCAACTGCAAACAGACAGACAGACAAACAAAACATACCAGTTAGAAAGCTGGAGGGAAATACAGCAAAAAATAACAGAAAGGGGAAGCCAGGCCAAATTTTTCTCTCCCTTGCAGTTTGCAAGACAGAAAATATTTTTCTTTTTACCCTAGAGTTCTGATATTGTGAAACGTCACACAAAACTAAACATTCAATTCAAACACCAAATAAGAACATTTGTGGCTCAAATTCAAATAAGAACATCTGCGGCTCATATTCAAAGTTAAAGCAAAAAAAGGGGCATCTCATAATTTCAGAAAATGCCCAGATCTTCCAAATTTGAGGGAGATCAATAAGGTGGCTTAGGTCCTTCTGCTTCTCACTTCAAGCTTATTGGTTAGTTAGAATGTTCAATGTCCTGATCCTCTGCCCAGAAAAATAGACAGTGCTGCCAGTGGAAAAAATTGTCAATAAACAACCATAAAAATCCTGCTGTAAATCCTTCTGATGCTTATAAGAAACTACACAAATTCATTTTGCAGACATGCTTTTTCTCTGTACACAATTGCAATTGAAAATTGCAGTGAGCTACTTAAAGCAGTGCCATTGAATGGAACCTGTCTTATAATAGAACGATTTTTAAATGGACAATTGTATACCTTAGAGCTTTCCCAGCCTTCAGCCTTGGGCACAGCCTATGTGGAATGGGTAACTATCACACACAGAAGATATTGACGAATACAGTTACTGAGCCTCTATTGTGCTGCAGAATATGAAAACTACTAAGGCAAAAAGGGGAGTAGAAACACAATCTTGTGCCTCAAGGCATTTAGAATAAAACTGTTTTACAATAAAATATAGTGCATATATTTAATTTTATAGGTTGTGATGCTGAAATAAATTGAGAAGAGGGAATGCCTTGTTATTTATCACCTGGAAATACTCTGTGACATGCTGGTTGTTCTATGTGGTAGATCTATTACTCACACCATCACAGACTTACCAAATAAAATATAGAAGAACAAATTCTAGGAAAAAAACCACATTTTAGTTCTTACAAGCTTTGGTCAGAGATAGTGAAATTCAGCTCCTGACTGTCACCAGATGGGTGATGCAATACAAATTACTCAACCCTCCTAAATCTTAGCTCCCTCAAGTAACAGCCAAAGCTCTTTAACAATTGCTTGTCTCAGAGGTTGTTATGAGCAATGCTCGAGATAAGGCCTGTAAAGCACCACCGTTTAAATCCATTCCTATACACACACTAGGTCGTCAGTAAATATTTTTGTTGTGATTGCTGGCTATTTTAGATTGTGAATACAAACCTCTAACATAAATATCTATAAAGATTAGCTTAAGAATACTGTAATTTTATAATATTTTTATGTCATTTAGATAAATTTTACTCCTAAGAAGTACTAATTAAAACAGTAAAACAGTAAAAGGATAAATAAATTTAAAACAAACTTCCCTATGTCAAGTCTTATAAATGTCTACACACTGAGTGTAAACGTCAAGCTGAAAATTCTAATTAGAGCTCAATTTCTACTAACTGAAATTATCTTAGAGAGGAAAATTTCCCAGAATTTTGCTTTAAAAGGATTAATAAAATGTCTTATTTGAAATTCTAATATCCACCCAGTAGTATCTCAAAACATATACAGTACATAGTCAATAATGCACTATTGATTCAAAGCCATCTAAAACATGAAATATGCAAATCGTGACATGTAAAATATTGAATTATATAGATTGCTTGTGTTTTAACATGATACACTTATAAATGATATACTCTTTTTTTATGTTATTAAGGGCCCCAAGAGCAGATTTCACATATATATTTTTTTTAAAGCGACAGAGTTTCACTTTGCTGCCCTCAGTTAAGTGCTGTGATGTCATAGCTCACAGCAACCTCCAGCTCTTGGGCTTCAGCTATTCTGTTGCCTCAGCCTCTCAAGTAGCTGGGACTATAGGTGCCTGCCACAATACCTGGCTATTTTTTGTTGCAGTTTGGCCGGGACTGGGTTCAAACCCACCACTCTTGGTTTATGGGGCTGGCACCCAACCCACTGTGCCACAGGCGCTGCCCCTCATGTTCATTTTTAAAATATGCATAATCTTGAGACATAATAGTTGCTCAGTATAATTTTTTTGAATGTATAGATGAATCAATTTCTGTATCATCTCTTATTTAACAAAATGAGTTAAACTCAAGACAATAGCTATGTCATTCTTTACTGCATTACACATTGTAAACCTCGTTCTTTAAAAATGCATTATTTACCTACAAGAAGTAAAAGCTACTTGAAAATCCCAAAATTACTCTAATAGTCCAGATAAACTTAAAAGTTTCATGTATGCCTATAGTAAATACTGTAATGGTAATCAAAATATTTGGGGAGAAATACAACATTAAGATTGTGATCTTTGAATATGTTATTCTATAGTCAAACTGCCATTTCTTTGTGGCTTAAATATATTTTTTCTCTAGTTTCCTTTAAAATATCTTCTTTGACTTTGGAATTCTAAAATTCCAAAGCATAGTGGGAGAATTTTTCTTATCCACCTGACTGATGAATGTTGTGCTCTAGTGTATAAGGAATCATTCTTATCCGTTCTAGAAAGTTATCCGCCATTAGTTCTGCTCCCTTCTCCTCAGACTCTGCTGAGACACAGCCAGCTGCTGCTCTCACTCTACCCTTCAGGACTCTTAATATTCTTTTCCATAAGTTCTGTTTATTAATTCTCCTACGGGCCATGTTTAAACTGGGGATTAATATGCTTAGTGAGTTTCTTGTTTTAAAACGGCACTTTTCATTTTGGAAAATAATTCAGTTTTTTTTCCTGTCTCTTTTGATCGTTTCTTGATATTCGCTTATGTTTTAGTGAGTATATATTAATTGCATATGTAGACATTTCATACTTTTTTTTATTGTGACTTCTGTACTATCTGAGGGCTTAACATTTTGCTTTTGGATTCTCTTATCACTTGTCCTTATGATTTGCCTTGTAGTAAGTCTGGCAGTCTCTTTTGATGAACTTACTGCTTGGTCTTATTATATGGGAGTCTTGTAGGAATAACTTAGAATAAGTATTTTTTTTTTTTTTGTCTATTAGTAGCTTGAGGGCACCTCCAACCTAAGACCATTTCGTTACATTTGAGGGTTTGACTTTAGCCGTGAGGTCAAATATTTAGGCTTTCTCATCATTTTTTTTTTCCTCCAAAGTTCTAAATCCCCAGTGGAATTCCCACCCTACGGCAAATCCCATCCTTGGAACTACTAGAGGGTTTGGACAAGTTCCGGGCTGCTCTGGCTTCCCGTCTCCATGACTCTGCCTGCAAACTGTTGAAGCCTAGGAGTCTGCCAAAGCCCATCTCCTGGCCTCTCTGGCCCAACCCCAGTTCACTGTGGGTTGTGGGACTGGCCAGGCTTTTTGTTTGTTAGTTTTCTCAGACTGACTATACAAACAGATAATGGCAAGGCCATATATAAAAAAAGACTTTGACTCACAACCTTACCAGGAAACCAATCTCTTTTCTATAATAAAAAAGCCAGGAAGCTAATCTGCTATAAGCCAGATTGCTATGGTGGCAATCCAGGAAGCTAACAACAGTTTGTGTAACAATTTTCCCCAAATGGCCAGGATTTGCTTAATAATTGACAGCTTCTCTAATTTTTGTCTCTTCTTCTAATATAGGACCGGCCAGAGTATGTACCACTGAGCAATCATATGCAATGCCCTGACTTCTCAGCTCATCTAGAGCTTTCTCCTGCCAATAGCTTCTGATTGAGCTTCAAATCTTTCCTCGTTTCCACTACAAAGCTTTCTCATTCTCCTGCCTGCCTTTGAATCTCCACCAAAACACAAATGACAGTGGTTGGTTCCTTTGCTACAGTAAGTGCTAGATAAATAAAAATGGTAAATATTTAGGGCACTTCTTATAATGATAAGTTATTATTTTCTCATGTACTTTTTACTTAGTACTTAAAAAAATGTTAGAAAGTTCTTTCAGAAAACTTTTCTTCCTTGACTTAATGGAGATTCATCTATCTAGAGATGGAAAAAATCAGTAAGAACATTTTTTGTGAATCAGACATCTATATTGAAAATTTCTTGGCTCGGCGCCTATAGCTCAACCGGCTAAGGTGCCAGCCATGTACATCTAAGGTGGCGGGTTCGAATCCCTAGCCCGGACCCGCCAAACAACAATGACGGCTGTAACCAAAAAATAGCCAGGCGTTGTGGCGGGTGCCTGTAGTCCCAGCTACTTGGGAGGCAGAGGCAGGAGACTCGCTTGAGCCCAGGAGTTGGAGGTTGC
>NW_003852432.1:9456022-9479550 GCF_000181295.1 Otolemur garnettii | reverse complement strand
AAAAAAAAAAAAGAAAATTTCTTATTTAAATTAATGTTTTATATACTTCAGCTATTTGAAAAATTTCAAGGCTGATACAGGACAGCTGGCCCCCAGCCAGCTCAGACAAGCTGAGCTAGAGAACCCTCTTGCCCTGGTGGTGTTGGTGCAGCCACAGCCAGCAGAGGTGCCAGCTAGCTGGAGGGTGGGCACGGGGGCCCTAGGAGGCTTCAATACCTGGAGGGGCCAGACCACTGTGGGAGACACCAGCAAATTGGTGTCTTCTTCTGCATGAAGGGGAAACTCCACCTTTTCTAGGGCTGGTCAGTTTCATGGCCCAGTCAATTTCATATGAGTTTCCAGGACCTGAGAGTTCAGAGCCCCCTGCTGGCTGTAACTTTAGAAGACTATGTCCTAAAAGTAAACATTGATTTGAGGCAAAACAACCCCCTGTGACTATATATACCCCTGAGCGGAGAGCCCAGAGACAGACTCTGGAGAGGAGAGGGAACAGGAGAGTTTGTTCACCACCCGAATTCTCTCTGCCAGGAGCTAATTTTTCTTGAAACAAATACATACAAATATTTACAAAGCAGATCCATGATTTAAAAACAAAAAATCCCACATAAGACCTAAAAAGACACAAAAGTAACCATTAATACTATTATTTTAATCTACATTGGGGGTTCCAAAGAGCTCATGGACCCCTGGAGGATAGTGATACCGGAACTTCATCTTCTCTCCTGGCTGGCTTGCTGAGTGTGATGCTGGAGTTCTTGGTCTCAGGGATTCCAAGAGTGAAGTGAAGGACCACAGATCAGTGGTAAGACAGGTTTTATTCACAGAAACAAAGAATACAAAAACTACAAAAATCAAAGCTCCTCACAGAGAGAACCCAGGTTGGGAACAAGCTCTCCTGCTCCCTTGATGAAGTCTGTCCTCAGGCTCTTGGCTCAGGGGTTTATATAGTTGCAGGGGGCTTGTTTTAGGGTGTGGGTCTTCGTCAGTTACAGCCAGCTGTCCAGTGAACTCTCAGGCCTTGGAAACTCACATGAAATTCGCTAGTCAGATGTGCTGGAGGAGACAGTGTCTCCTCCATAGGTGTCCTGCCCTTCAGGCTACTGGAGCCTCCCAGGACCACCCCCTCACCCTTCAGCTCCCTGGTTCTATTGCCGGCTACAGCTGCACCAACACCACCAGGGCTAAGGCAGCAACTCTTGGCTCCACTCGACCTGCATCAATAGCATGTCCTAACCCTTACAACCTGCTGATGTCATGGATAAAAGTCTCCTAAGGATGTGATTAAGTTAAGGATCTTGCAATAAGTACATGGTCCTAGATTACCTAAGTGAGCTCTCAATTTTGTTCTTACAGTAGGGAGGCAGAATGTAGTTTTATATAGACAGCAAACGAGATAGTAATGGGCCTACCTAGGCAAGGAGTAGAGTGATACAGCCAGCAGAAGCCAGAGGAAGCAAAGAAAGGATTCTATCTAGAATTTGCAGAGGGAGTGAGACAGGGCCGTTGGCCCCCCAGCCAGTGCCGCCTGAGCTGAGGGGAAGACCTGTGTCTTCCACCCTAGGGGTGTTGATATATGGCAGTCAGCAGAAAAACAGCAGGTTGGAAAGTGGTGGGGAGCACAGGAGGCTCCAGTGGCCATGGCCAGAGGGGTCAGGCATCTGACACCTTCAGATCATCTCAGGGAGAGCAGTGGTATCCTCCCTGGCCTTTCTCCCTCCTCTTGCACTTGTGGCTGAATAGGGAAGCCCCCATTTCCCTGGTGAATTTCATGTAGGCCTTGACAAGCTTATGCATAGACTGTATCCATTCATTAATGCATTCATTCACTGTGCCCCTAGCAGAAGCGACTGTATCCATTCATTCATCTTACCCCAGGGGAAGGGGCTGTATCCATTCATTTGTTACTAACTCCTGACCAAATGTAACTACAAAGGACCCTTAGGACTATATATACCCCTAGACAAAGAACTCAGAGAGAAAAGAGATTTTCTCCATCTGCCAGGAGCTCTGGTGCTTTTTCTCTGTATTCTTTTCTGTAAAATAAATCCTGTCTTGCTGCTGATCTGTGGTCCAAGGATTCAATTCCTCAAATCCGCTGAGACCAAGGACCTACTGAAGAAAAAAATCCGGTATCGGGAGTACAGCCCTGCCTACGACTTTTAGCACAGTAAGAGTTATTTCAGAATGTTGGCATCCTCCTCTACACGATAATAGAATTCGGATGTTTTAAGCCACAAAATCTATGGCAATTTGTTACCACAGCCACAAGAAATGACTGGATATACACAAACACACAATGAGGTAGAAACGGCTGCTATATTTAAGGTACAAGATTCAGAGAAGCATCGTATCAAAAACACTTGGTAATGATTTATTCACAAAAGTAATTTTTAAATTACCATTTTAAAATCATTTTATTAATAGAAAAGTACAAAAATTTAGAAATAAATTACATTATAATAGATGAATCCACTTGTTTTATTACTGATATTTCTTGTTAGAAAACTAATTATGAAGGCCACCTGCATTGTTACTTGCTCATTGTTTTCTTGTCTGGGAGATGATGACATAAAATCAATGAAGTGTTTGCTTTAGTAGCCAAAGCCTAATGTGAAAAAATAAAATCTACTTAGCATGAAGTTGATCCTTTTTACAATGAGAAACTTTTATTTTTAAGCCATCTTATGTGGCAATGAAAGGAAAACATGGATATGGTTTATAAAAAGAAAATGATGGGGTTTTATTTCTAAGAATTTACTAATACTAATACCAGACAGGTGGTGCCCCAGCCAGCTCAGCCAAGTGGGGCTGGAGGACCTGCCGCCTTTGTTTTGGCAGTGTTGGTGGCGGCAACCGGGAGAGGAACCAGCAGGCTGGAGCGTAGGCAAGTGAGGGGAGCTTCCCTCCCCCAGTGGAGGCTCCAGTAGCTAAAGGAACCAGACATGAGGGAGGGTGGGGGGGTGGAGGGGAGAAGACACTGGTGATTCCTCCAGTGCATCCCTGATTGGTCTATTTTCAAAACCTGCTCCTGATTGGTCTATTTTCAGGACCCAAAAGCTCATTAGACAACTGCCCCTATATAAGCCCCTAAGCAGAGAACCCAAACGCAGACCTCTGCAGACCTCTGAGAGAGCAAGAGAGCAATAAGGTTTGGTTCCTGGTGAGAGCTATAACACTATCTTACTGCTGATCCTTCTCTGCAAGGAGGTTTGGCTCTCTGTGAGAGCTGTAACACTTGTTAAATAAAACCTAACCTACTGCTGATCCTGTGGTCCGTTGTTTCATTCTTCCAACCGATGAGACCAAGAGCCTGGAAATCCAGTATCAAAATCCGGTATCAATACGAAAAGCATCAATACAAAAGGCTAAATGAAAGTTTTCAAAAAAACACATAGAAAATATGTTTTGATAAGGTAGTATTCATCAAGAAAACCAAGACTTTTTTTGGTCAGAGAGATTTTCACTCTTACTTTCTGCTGAAATTTGATAAATCTCATTTAAGTAATTCAAACTACAGCTTCATTTTAAAATATCTTTTAGGAGAGAAAAAACAAAGCAAAAAACTTCAATATCTTTTAAGTTTGATTATATGTTGATGCATATTAAATAGAACTGACTGTGACTCAGACCTTCAATAAATATTTATATCTACAATGGATATGATAGTAGTAATTGAAAAGCAAATTAAGTTTTGGATTTTGGCTGGGTGCCGTGGCTCACGCCTATAATCCCAGGACTTCGGAAGCTGAGCCAAGTGGATTCCCAGAGCTCACAGGTTCGAGACCAGCCTGAGCCAGAGCAAGACCTAGTTTCTAAAAATAGCCTGGCATTGTGGTGGACGCTTCTAATCCTAGCTACTTGGGAGGCTGAGGCAAGAGAATCACTTTAGCTCAACAGTTTGAGGTTGCTGTGAGCTGTGACGTCACAGCTCTCCACTGAGGGTGACAATGTGAGACTCTGTCTCAAAAAAAAAAAGTTTTGGATTTCATTACTATTTTGACAATTTTAATGGTGAACAAAAGTCAGAAATACATTTTAAAAATCTAGAAATTTAAAGAACAGTCTGCCCAAACACCTTCAATTTTCACACTAATTACAAGTCCGGGGTTCTCCAAGACTGAGGTCATGTTTGATAATTTGCCAGGAGTCAGGGAGCTCACCAAAAATTGTCATATCTGGGGTTACAATTTGTTTCAATGAAAATACAGATGTTAAAATAAGGCAATGGAAGCTGTACATGGGGTAAAATCTAGGGAAAGTTCCACAGAAGGAGCATCCAGTTGTCCTCTCCCTCCTCAGTCACTGAAGTGCTAATTTCCTGGCACTGGTGCACCACAAGGCAGAGAGAATATTCCCATCTAGGGAAGCACATCAGAGCCTTGGTGTCCAGAGTTGTCTTGGGTCTTGGTCTCCTAACCCACATGCCATCCACATTGGTTGGGCTCTGTTTCCAGCCCTTGTACTGAATCACATTGTTACACTATCCAGTGTGGTCCAAAGTCCCCAGACAAACAAAATTTCTGTAATCAAGTGTAACATGGCAAGGCCTTAACCATCAGCTCCTAGGAACCCAGGGTGAAGACCAAATACTTTTTGCATAAACTGAATTCCTTACTGCACTTCATTCTAACCTTTCTGATGTCAAACAATTTCCTTATTTTGTCAAAATGAGGTCAAATTCCAACTTGATTAATCTTTTCCCAACTTATTTTTGTTTTCTCTAACAGTCCACAGATATGCATAATTCAAAATGAAACGTGGCTTCTCAATGCCAATTTGGGAGTTTAAAAGTTGTGCCTATTTTGAAAGCATGTTTGCATGTTTATTTGAAAACAAGTATGTTTGCTATCAATAGTAGGTGCCACGCACTGTGCTAGAATTTCACATATGGGGATATCAGTTGGATTTTTGAGGTGTTTATTTTGATTCAGTTTCCCTATGATTTCACAAAACACTATCATTCAGCCACGTGTACATTTGTGTAATGAGATGACTGTTAAAAATTTCAGTTCAAAATAACTACTTTTTATACAACCCTAATGTTGCTGATGGGCCTCTTAAATATGAAGCCCAGCCCTAACAGAGAAAATCAATCATAGTACTAGAAAGAATATGTGAACATATATTAGAAAATCCACCTTCTATCAATCGATTCAGATAATTCCTTAATAGTAAAACTAAATAAATAAAACAGGAAGATAAATAGCTTAACTACAGGAGCAACATGGTAATAAGACACAGTGCAATTATGACCATCTGTAGAACTTCCTGGATGAAATGGCAGGTAAGCTAAGTTGTAACGAGCGGTGCCTTTTATCCACGTGTTTTTGTTTGAGATGACTCATCAAGTCAGAAACTAAGTCTCAAAGAATTGAAACAAACTCAATCAGTGGAAAGTCTTTGATGACTTATTTTACAATTATGAACTCAATCTAAGTTTGACAGCTTTGGGTTGATTCATGAAATGTACTGTTCTTGCCATATGCATGCTGTATTGGGGAAATAATGATTTTGAATAGCACTTTATGTGGTTGAAGTTACGTCCCTTTCCTGTCGAATAGTTCTGATTTTCTCAGGTAAAGATCTCATCATTCAATAATGATCGATATAGACTAGTTTGGCAAACTAGTATAGAAGAGAATGGAGGTATTTGCCTCTTTATGTGTTAATTGCTTTGTTTTTTTCATTCCTAAAACTGCAGATGTCTTTATTTATTTATTTATTTATTTATTTTTGAGACAGAGCCTCAAGCTGTCACCCTGGGTAGAGTGCCATGGCATTACAGCTCACAGCAACCTCCAACTCCTGGGCTTAAGCGAGTCTCTTGCCTCTGCCTCCCAAGTAGCTGGGACCACAGGTGCCCACCACAACACCTGGCTATTTACTGGTTGCAGCCGTCATTGTTGTTTGGCGGGTCCAGGCTGGGGATTCGACCCCGCCACCTTGGGTGTACGTGGCTGGCACCTTAGCCAGTTGAGCTATAGGCGCCAAGCCGCAGATGTCTTTATATAGCAGTGATAGTTTGTGCTGGTAGCTTCTTTGAGCTTCTTTATTTTATATCAATTTAAATAGTGAAATTTTTAATATTCTATTTGAATGATTAAAATTTCTGGAAACCATAACTAATATAACATAATATTTAGCCTATGTTAACAACTAATGTGAATAATTTAGATGCCAATTAATCAGAACAGGTGCTGGTGTGTCTTGAACTATAGTAATACGATGGTAACTATCAGTCTTTCACAGCAATGTGGGGATCCAAATAAAAGGGAGATCCTTTGTAGCTCACAAATTATACTACTGCCCTGTAAATAACATTTTAACATAAGTTAAAAATATTCCCAGAATTTTACCAGAAGAATATTCTTGTTTATCCTTAAAATGACATTTCTGACTATGTTGGATGCAGTAAAAATATCAGACAGTGCTTCCACATAAATATGGTTCATCTTACAAGGGTACATGTGAATCTTTCTAAATGTAGAATATAAATGTCTTAACACAATAACTAAGAGGATGCCATGAAGGCTATGTTAACCAGTTTGATGAAAATATTTCAAATTGTATATAAAACCAGCACATCGTACCCCATGACTGCATTAATGTACACAGCTATGATTTAATTTAAAAAAGTAAAAAAAAAAAAAATCAATATTCTGTCCTGAACACTCTTCTAAGTGCTTCATAGGAACGAGCCAATTTAATTCCTCACAACAACCCTGTGAAGTGGAGACAATACTCACAACAGCCATACGCTGTTGAGGCAGGTATTAGCATTATTTCCCTTTTATGGGTGAAGGAAAGGAAGTATCTGACAACTGGTAAGTTGCCAGGTCAAATTCGGACATAGGAGATCTAGTCTACAACTCTGCGCCTTTGCATTTCCCAACTTTTAGGTAAGGCTCATGCCCAAAGTGTTTTCTTTTCAATTCTGCTTTTGATCTTTGTTCTGCAAGACTTGAGTGAGACTCTGCATTCCCCAGTAAACAGTTGCTTCTGTTTCTTACTTTTAAAAAATAAAATACCATAAAATTTTAAGGAAGCAAAGCCTACAACCACAAACTAAAATTCGAGGGAAAAAGAAACAGAAATATAAAGCATTTCACAAGCCATCACACTTTTAACTACTCAGGTGCAGTGACTTGCATTATTACCTGGCCAGCTTTTTCCAGTACTTTACATGGTGCCAAAGGAACCGTTAGCTTTGCCTAGAAGTGCTCATTTGCCACCCAGTGATGACAATTACCTGTCTTCTCCTTTTTCACAGACTCTTAATCTCTCGAAATGGAAAGTGCTGTCAGCCAAATGTACAGATACCCTCATTTGATGAAGAGCATCTAGAAATTATCTTGAGTGGGAAGTAAGTCAGCAAACTAAGCCCAGGACATGGAAAATAAATAACACAGGACGGGACCCAATAGGCAGCAAAATCAAAGGGCAGCTGCCAAGCAATGGTGGCTTGATCAAAGGCAACAGGCCAGACTCTCAGGATTAGGTTTGGATTAAATGTTTAAACTGATGGTTGAAAGTGCTCCCTGGGATTTCAGCTGAAGTCTGTGCCCTGGGAGGAATCCACACACACCCAAGGGGCTGCTGCTTCTGCTACAAACGTTGCTGTCCGTAGCACACTGGCTGAGCTCACTTCCATTTCCTTAGCTTCCTAATTAACACTGTACATGAAACACATCACTTTTTTTACTTCAGTTTCCAACAAAACATGGTTGAACTGGAATATTTTTCTTTGTCTGTGTCAGTGTAGATCGTGTTAACATTTTCTAAATATAATGCCCTAACTGTTCTCCGTCTCTCTACCATATGTAGTAAAAATGAATCCAGTTCCTTCCAGGTCACCTTCTTTGCAGAGCGTTTCATGTGGTGCCCGGGCTGTCCTCCAGATCCCTGTAACTGTCAAGGTGACAGTCATCTTAGCTCCCAGCTCTACAGCTTTGTGATTTTCTGGAAGAGCAAGGATGTTGAAACCTGTGCCTCACTTTTCTTCCCTCAAGTTCCGCTGCTCTGGCAGGCCCTCTCTTGCTCTCCAAATGAGACTGCATTCCTGGTCTGTGCAAAAGCATGTGCTTGTGGCGGGCTTCGCAGTTTTCAAAGTAATTCCATTGCATTGCCTCAGACCTGCTTTAAAGTCTGCTTTAAATTTAAATCTGTTGTTATCATCAGTGTAGAGATGAAGAAAGAGGCCCAAAAGGTTAATAGACTTGCTCAAGGATACACAGTAAATAATAGAAAAGCCATTCGGTGGCCCCTAATGCCGAGTATGCATGGCTGGACTAGCTCCCTCTTCCCCTGGCTCTAATTGCTTTGTGTAGTCCGTGTCTCCAGAATGTTACAGGCTCTGCACGCAAGCTGGGCACTTAATTCAGCAGGAGGCACATTGTATGTGATCAATAATCTTCCATAGAGTATCTGAATTACCATTCTTTAAGTACTATTATGTAACTGGAACAACTCATCCTGGAAATTAAGAAACATAAAATTTAGTTGAAATGACCCATATGACTTTACTCAACAGGAAAGATATTGTCCCCAAATGTGGAAAATGAGTTCTTGGAGGAGTTGGCAAAAAAAATCTTAGATTTTACAGTGTTTTGTGGCTCAACCCTATCTTTCAAAATCTTTTTTCTTAGTATTTCTTTTTTCTCATTAGGGGAGCATTTAATTTAATTTTTCTCCTTAAACGCGTGATAAAAAAAAAATGAGCTGGGAAGGGGGTGAGAGAGGGAAAGTGAGGGAGGGGGATAGGGGGAGGGAGTGGGATTGGTGGGGTCACCTCTATGGTTTACCTTACAAGGGTACAAGTGAATCTTTCTAAAAGCAGAACATGAATGTCTTAACTCAATGATTAGGAGAATGACATGAAGGTTATGTTAACCAGTTTGATGAGAGTATTTCAAAATGTATATGAAAACAGCACACTGTACCCCATGATTGCATTAATGTACACAGTTATGCTGTAAGAAATAAAAAAAAAAAGAATGAACACTGAAAAAGAAAATAAATGAAACACTGACTTAGAGGAAGCTACAATATTGGTGAAAAAAGAAACAGGAGAGTCTCCATTTCTTTCTGATAATAATATGGCAATGTCCCAATTGGTAGACAGCTCAAGGTCAACCTTAAGATTTCAGTCACTCAGCAGGTATTTATCAAGCACCCACTAGGTGTCCTTGTTGCTAAGTATTCATTATTTTGTTGTATGTATCAGCACACTGTGTACAACGAAGGTTGATTAAACACAAAAAATATCTGCTCTCCATCCTTGAGTGACAGAAGCAGTTTTAAATGGAAGGTACAAAGGGAACTATCACAGATGTGCACTTAACAAATGTTATATGGACTTCTTTGCCAATTTAATTCATTTTACACATAAGAGACTTCATGAGCATATAGAAGTTAAGCAACTAGGCCTCATACCCAGCTGAAGGATGAGCAACTTGCCCTGGTTGGCCCTGGTTGGCCTTTAACCCAATTTAAAGGTCATGGTCCTTTATCCCATGAACACCCTCCATCCAGGGCAAACTGAGAGAACTGGTTACCCTCCAACTGGTTAAGAGTCAGAACTGGATTCAATAAATGAACTGACAAAATACGAAAAGTCTGCTTTGTTGAAAATTTTATGCTGCCTTCTGGACCCAGTTCATTTACCTCTTCAAGCTTTTTTCTAAAGGTTTATTTCCCAGTCAATCACTTCAAAAATATAAAAATATATCAACCAAATAGGAAACGGTCACCAAATAGAAGGATTAAAAGATAGACTCCCCCCCCAAATCGCTTGGTGATCACTTTTGCTGTATTTGCATTGGAGATAAGAGAGAGAAAACCTTATCTGATATCTGGTGAGTCAAAAGAAAATGTACAAATACGCCTCCTCTACGATGACTCGTTCATGGATGGAGGGTGGGACCAGGCCAGTGGTTGGGAGAGAGCAGAACTGGAAAGAGCACTGCAGGTCTAAAGTAGGAAAGAATGGCAATCAACAACAAGCTCCTTATTCTGGCATCACGATACAATGCCCTTTGTGTTAAAAGCAATCGTAATTGTGTGGTTGCTTTGCTGAAATGACCGTGAGTACAGCTTTCCCTATTAATCAGGATGAACATCTGCACAATTACTCATGCGAAGAATGATGATTTAGCAGCTGTGGATGCCAGAATAAGACTTGTGTAAGATTTAAGAAGACAGGGATAATACACATATCATTCTGACAAAAGGTTTCACATATATGATTTATGATTTTTCCCACTGTGAATAAATACAAATTATTGCTACTAAATACATAAGACAAAAGTGCCTTCAGCAATGACCCTGCCTGTCAATATTTGTTGGAATGCATTTGGTTTATTAATGTAACAAGCACAAAATAGATTTTGTTAATTTTGTCTTGTTTGCTTTTGTAGTTTCTGTAAAAGTTTTCCATTTTTTTTCCTAAACTCACATCTACTTGATGGATATTTTTAAAGTAATGTATGACTTCTTTGTATGTCAGTGTTTTAATGGTCTCTATTTCTGGGTTAGGTTTTATGGTACATGGTTGATAGGACAGAAATTCTAAGTCAGTCCCTATGATAGCTGTGAGACTCTTTTCCTTTCTTTTGGGACTATTCTCACTCTATTGGCTCCATTCTTTCTTTCTGGTCCTTTCTTCCTAAATCCCAAATATGCCCTCTAGGTCCCATCAGTGTCCTTCTCCTCCTATGGCAATCTTGAGATCAGACTGCTCCTTGGAGCTGTGTTCCCTCAGGAGATCTCAGTCTCCCTTATTCCCAGTGCTCCGTTGCTCGTGTAAACACTGAGGACTCATGAGTCTTTCCCTTCTTCCAGATTTGCTCTCTGCCTTTGCTCTCTGCCTGTGTCTTCCACAGCCACTTCAATCTAATGAGCCCATAATTAAAACTACCCAGCCGTTCCCCTCCCCCCTCCCAAATCTTCTCTATTTCCAGCCTCCAGGTCTCTGTCCACTACTATTAAGGCTGAAGTGTTTTTCATTCTGATACCTAACTCCAAAAATTCTTTGATTCCCCTGAAAACACCCACCTTTTCACTGTGTCTCCTCCAGTGCATGTCTACCTTTTCACTCCCACGGTTGTTTAGATTCTACAGTCTATTCTCACACTCATTCCTCTGCAAACACCCTACATCCTACTCCCCTGCCTAACTCCTAATCAACCTCCCCTATGCCAGAACCAGCTAGATGAATCTACGTGTGAAGAAGAAACAAGCCATGGATACAGGCATCGTTTGCACTTACAACCAGTAACTTTTTGTAGCCCCATAAATATACTTGTTCCACACTCCTAGGAAAATAATTTTACAAGATTTCCTCTCTAATAAAACCTCCATAAATGCCTCATCCCTATTAAAGCTTACGGAGCTCTTGCTTTCTAGTTCTCTAAGAAAAAATAAAGGAATTCAAAAGATAATTTCTGTGGACTTCCCCCTGAGGATCTCTGCTTGGGCTCTTCTCTGTCTACTACATCCCCCGCAGGTTTCCAAGAGGCTCCCTGTGTTTCTTATTTAAGTAAGCCTCTGTTCAAGTAGCCCCCGACTGCTCTCCCCACTCACTCAGCACATAGCCCTCACTGCATTCTCTCTGTATTTTCCTTACTCATATTTATATTTTCAGAACGTGAAACAGAGGCTGACACACCATGGCCATTCAATAAATATTTGTTAAAAGAAGAATGGAAGTGAAGTCAGGGGTGGTAATGCCTCTTTGGCCTTGACACCTCATCCTTTGTAGTGTTTTATTCCATAGCATAACCATGCTGCCAAATAAATCGCTTACTGACGGTTACATTGACACGATCACATTCCAGAGGGAAAAGAGGGTCAATATTTTGTTCACTTCTTTATAGGGTGGGGGTTGGCTCTACAAACATCAGCTGGATATACAGTCAGTATAGGGCCCAATTATGTGATTCTTTCACTAAGCATCTTCTCCATTATCAAGTTCTAATACCCATCCACATTTTCCCACAATTCACTTTTAAAATATAGCCATTTTGGTTGATGATGCTTTAAATGACAAAATTGAAGTTTTTTAGTCTCACTGCAAGTAAAATGTAAGGCATGCAATAGTATGGGGTCTTTCTTTGTAAATAATATTATAATCCAACAAGACCAAATTAATTATCAATTGAGTGCTAACGTTCACAGCAAATTATATGCATTTTACAGGATGAATCTTTTCTTCTTTCTTTATAATATGCTGTATTGTGTTTGTAAACACACATCTGTCTCATTGAAGAATAGTGCGGCCCAAGAAAATGCAGAGAGGGAAAAAGAGTTTGAGAATAGCATTTATCAAAGGACCTCCAAAAAACAGTGTTTCATATAACTACAAAATCATTTTCTACAGAATACCCCTGGCAATTGTGCTATCTGAAATGATTTCTCTCTTTCAATAAGCTTTATTCAATAATAAAGTGCAATTTTCAGAGAACTCAACCCTTCTTAGAGCCTATCCATGGTTACATACTTGGTCAGCATAATTTCCTTTGAGGTTTAAATAATTTATTTCAGAATTTAGGATTCTGTTTTCTACTTCAATTTGAGAGAAACTCATAAAGAGAACATCATGTCTTCCCCTTATAGACGTTACAGTGTAATGTAACGTAGCCATTACACAAAGATGATGATTTAAAAAGAGCAGTAGAGCAGCGCCTGTGGCTCAAAGGAGTAGGGTGCTGGCCCCATCTAGGGTGCTCGAGGTGGTGGGTTCAAACCCAGTGCTGGCCAAAAACTTCAAAAAAAAAAAAAAAAGTGAGTTGTATTTGGGAAATCAAATAAACTAGTGAATTTTCTTTGGTAAATGTTTGTCTTCCAAAAGAAATTCTGAAGATAAACTATTTAGGCATGCTGACTGAATGTAATGATTTGCTATATTGAATGAATAAGTATAGTACTAAACAATGAACGTCTTTAAATAAAATATTTTACTTAGCTTATAACCATTTAGTTACCAAATATACATACAAAGGCACGCTACTAGTCATAGTGAAAAAATTATGTACTAAGAAAAAGCACTTAAAATTGGACATCCTGATATCATGTATACAATAAGTTTCTGGAATCGTTTTGTGTTCATTTTTATTCCATGTTTATTTGCTTTTAAATTTTTAATTGTAAAATGTACACAGCATAAAATGTATTGATTTATCTGTTTTTAAGTACACAGCTCAGTGGTGCTAAGGCCATTCACATTATTGTGAAAACAAAATCCAGAGATCTTTTCATCTTGAAAAGATAAAACTATATGTAGTAAAAAACAACTTCTGATTCTACTCCTAGACTCTGGTAAACACCATTCTACCTCCTATACCCATGAATTTGACTACTCTAGGTACCTCATGTAAGTGGAATTCCTTTATCATTGACCTTTTCCATTTAGTGTAATGCTATCCAGGTTCATGCATGTTTTCTTATGTGAGAATTCCCTTTCTTTTTAAGACTGAATACAATCCCATTGTATGTGTCTACACTGTTATTTGTCCATTCATTCATCTATGAACATGTAAGCCGCTTCCATCATTTGGGCCTGGTGAAAAATACTTCTATATAATAATGATGATGATGATAAGAATAATGTGAATAATAGGTCTAAAAAATCTCTCAGACTTTCAGTTAATGTGAGTATATTCCCAGAGGTGTAATTGCTGAATTACACAGTAATTATATTTTTAATTTTTTGAAGAGTTCTCATACTGTTCTCTATAGCAGTTCTACCATCTTAACTTCCCATCAATATTGTGCAAAGTTCCAATTTCTCCACAGCTTCTCCAGCATTAGTTTGTTTTATCTTTATATAGCAGTTATCCCAATGTGTGTGAGGTATTATCTCCTTGTGGTTGTTTCCTAATGATGTTTTAAATTTGTTTTTCTCACTAATAGGCATTTTTAGCACAAGATAGTTAAAATTGCCTGGTTAAGAAAAATTGAAATAGGTATATATATATATATATATATATATATATCAGTAGAGTGAAATTTGGGGGGAAATGGATAACAAAAAATAATGAAAAGAGCAAAAGAAGGCCACTCTAATCAGTACTAGCTATAGTGTGATGACCATGTGAACCTGAAATGAGAGAGGTGATTGTGCATAAACTTAAGCATATGAAAATGAATTCAATTTTAGGCCTTAAGGCCACATAAAGAAGGTGTGGTGGCTCTCTGAGCCACTGGAGACAACTTCACTGCAAGAGATGATTTAAATATACCTAAAGAAAAAAAAAGGTCTATTTTTAATCATAAAAAGAAGATTCAGATTCTTGGCATGAAAGGATAAATCACTTTTTTCCGCTTAAGTACCTCACTGTTAGGTAAAGTTTTTGTAGATGTGTATCTCTATGTGGACAATACTTGTATGTAGTCTGTTCAAACTTGTCACTTCTGTCATAAAGCATTTCAGATTGTGTGTAAAACCAGCACATTGTACCCCATGATTGCATTAATGTACACAGCTATGATTTAATTAAAAAAAAGTGTATTTTATATTCACTATTTGTGTACCTGTATATAAATTCACACAACAAATGCATGCTGATAACCCCCCCGTGTTTTTAGGTTCCTTATGGAATCTGTTATCACCTATAATCTTTTCAGTGAATATGACTCTTCAGAATTTATTTTTAAATGATCCAGATGTGGTAGCTATACCGCAAAGGACACTACTCTTCATAAAACAAGTGCCTTAAAAACACTATAGAGCAAACATCACAAGAAGCCCATTTAAATTTAACCTAGTCAGAGGACACCACCTATCAAATCTATCAGATTGATCCTCTGACTACTTTCCCTCTTGGACTTGCTGTCACAGTGTCCAGGCCCCTAGTGGAGAGCTCTGCTATGCCTTTGCTCACACAACTCTCAACCAGAGCTCACTACTCCTTAGGTTCCTGGGCTGCAGAGTTATTTTGGATTTAAATCTGTTTATCTCCTCTTACAGAAGCTTCGGTATACGTGGAAAGATGATGGACATGGTATTAACAATAGAATCATTCTGGAAGCTGTTCCCAAAAGGAGCACTTTTACTGAGATGAGAACATTTCTTAGCCCATTTTTTAAAGCAAAAAATAAGCACTGTCCCTTACCAGGAAATCTCAAAATGCCAAAGATGACTTTAACAATACATACCATAAGAACTTCTGAAGTCTAGTCCACTACAAATAATGAAAGAAGCCATGAAATGTTTCTTTAAGCAAAACAAGCCCTAAATATATCAGTCAAATATTTTGTACTTAAATAAAGTTTTTGGAGGATACAGAACAACTAATAAAATAAAATCTGGAAGCATTTAAATATACTTTGCAACAAACCTTTTCCCAAACCTTCTATTTTCAATTAAGCTGCCAGTTTTAGTTCATATGGAAACACCAGGAGAAGATGTTTTTCTTGAAAGGTGATTAAGATGACCTACACAGCTCCATGTATTATACACCTTTCCTAATGAAATTAGCTTGGCAAGGTAGCACTCTATACAAGATTGATTCATTCTCGCCATCAAAATCATAACAACAATCCACAAAGCTCAGGCATCCATAACCAAACATGTTTGGTTGTTTCTTTAAATCAATAAATAGTAGCTTAAGTGGAGAATAGTTGAACTGTCCCTATACAATAAATACAAAGTACGTTATATGATATGCTATAATCATAATATCACCTTAAAGAGATACTAAATTTGAGCATTCTAAATTAATTTCCAAGCCTCTTTTCACTAAAATAATAGAAAACCAGGTGTAAGGTTTTCTTATAGGATAGGGTATCTGAGATTAATTCTTCTCTCCAATAAATAATTATTGAACATTGTGTACCAGGCACCGCCCTGGACACTGAACACAGACTAGTGGTTTCTCCTGGGGCATGTAATAATTCTTCTTATTCTTGCCTAATCCTAGGTCTTGCTCTGAGTATGTCAAGTTCCTTCTTTTCTGTGTTTCTCTATCATTTCAGGGAATACAGTGCATGAAAATACAGTGCTTACATCTGAATTTGCTCAAAGTGAACTTGAAGTAAATAATCTTTACTCACATCTGGGGAAGTTAACTCCCATAACACCTCTGTTAAGTACCTATGCTGATGACTCACTGTCTTATAAAGGGCTTCTCTCTGTTTTACCCTTTACTGCAATTCTGCCTTTAGACCACACTTATCGTGTTCTGCCCATCTCTTTTCTGCCTCTTTGGGACAAGTTCTCACTATAAAAATAGAAGGGGTATTTTATACTTCAGGCTTCCTCATGAGAGGAGCCAATTCCTGCCCAGGATATGAGCTGAGAACAGGTTCTTCCATTAAGCAAAACTTTGGTTGCTGTGATATCATTTGTCATAGCACTAAACACACCTTAGTAAAAGAGTCCAGCCATAATTCTATTTATAAGAAATCCTGAGTGTCATCTTCATGTGTTATGGGTGCACATCTTGATGACATGAATTAGTAATTATAGACAGCATTTATTTTTTTCCTTATATTTCCCTCACATGTATAGGTATTATCTTATCCAAACTTACCTGAGTTAAAAATGGCAACTAAGCTCAGTCTGCAAAAACATTCTGATAGGAGAATAATTAAATAAACACAATTTGCCCAAATCCACAAAAGCGAGTTATCAGGTCATGTGAGAAAGCTGCTGTAAGGCTTAAATAACATAACTTTTCTGAATCATAATCACAATTTTAATGTTTTTTACTGAAAGTGAATGAGCTAGTACTTATGAATTTGTATTATTTTCAATATGAGAACAATGAGGGAACCTGTACATGCTATAAGTTCTGAAAAAGAGGAAAAGGTTGGGTGGGTAGTAAAAAGGAAATAGTAGAGGATTCTGATTTTAGTCTCCAATTTATTCTCATTTTCTGTAACCATGAAATTGGCTAAGAAGCATTTCAAGTGGTTTCAGAAGATGACACAAGAGATACATTTAACAACACCTAGACTAAGATAAATGCTTAGTCAAAAATACACAGTAAAAGGAAAAATAATACTTTTTGGTAAAACAAAAGAGAAAATAAAGGGATGCTATTCTGAAAGACAAGATTCTTTACTCTGCAAGTGAGAAATTTAAAATGCCAATTTTTAAATACCTATTACCCTATTGAAAATGTTTAAATTTGTAACAGGGGCTATTAAAGTTAATTTAACTTTTTTCTCTTAAGTTAAGTTTTAAATATTTTCTGTAAATTACACTAATGAAGTAATTAACATATCAGAAATTAGTCCCACAACTTAAATTTTAGCTCCAACTTGTATAATTCAAGTAAACTTGTACAATTCAACTTGTAAACTTTTGTAAGTTGTAGTAAATCAGTCTTTCACTCATTCAGCAAACATGTATCAGATGGTTATAAACTGTCAGTACTGAGCAGGACATCAACTAATATGGAACCTACATTCTGGTGACAAGTAGGTGAAACATTAAAAGTTGATATATAATAACTACAAAAGTATATTTTGTAATAAACCAAAAATAAAAAGGTAACAATTTAACAAAAAAGAAAACAATAGAAGGGCTGAACTAAAGTATGTGGGGGACTAATTCACATAGTGTTATTATGACTGCCTGTTAGGAGAAAGTAAAATTATTCTGAAATCTAGAGTATTAAAAATAATTTTGTATAGGAAGTAGGTAAGTGGCAGGGAGAAGGCCAGGAGCAGGTGCACTCGAAAGGCACTTACATTTATATTATAGGTAAAAATCATAGTATTGAGAGTTACAAACAGGAAGATGGAAGACTGCAAATGACTTTTGCAAAACATCAGTAATTAGAATGCGGTTAGAAGTGGGATATCTGAGAAAAGAGAATGAAAAAATGAAATGAAATAGCATGAACATTAAGAAAGTACGTTTTCTCATTAATTTGATAAGGGAGAGAGGGGTGGTTCAAGATAGAAGGTGTGGTTAGTGGTAAGAAAATTTAAATTTATAAAATATTTCCTAATAAAAGTAAACTTAAGTTTTATACTTAAATAATATGTAAAATTTAAGGCAAATAGGATGCTATAAAGTTAAACATTTCCACTAAATCTACTTTTTGCTTCTTATCTTATGAATTTTGACCTTGTTTGCCTGCGATCTAAGAGTAGAACTGAAAGTCCTACTTCTGGTGTGTTAGTCATTCCTAAAGCCATCACAACACTGCTTGATAGTTTGCATTTGAGTATTTTAAAGGACAAAAGCCTTATTTAATACCTCTGTGGAGTCCAGACTTATAGAATTTGTGATACTTCTACTTCATTTATATCAATAGAGACATAAAATTTCATTGGAACTTCTATGTGGAATTAAATTTATACAGCTTGCTATCCATCTCTGTCAAAATAACACTACTGCATGAGGCTTAGGAAAAGAAGTGAAACAAACAAATTGATAAACAAGTAAGTCAGCCTGATTGATAAAAATTGCCAAATATAAAAATAAGCTCACTTAAAATTGTTATTTTAATAGCTTTCTGTCCTTCCCTGTGATTAGTTGAAAGACCAGGTAAAGTTCAACTAAACTTTTCAAATACCAAGATGCTGTCAAAAGTTACATCGAAACAGGCAATCATGTTTTACTTCTTCATTAATAAACACAGAAAGTTGCTCATACCTACAGCTCTCTGGTAGAATCTGTTTCTAATAACTGATGAAGCTAAAATAGTTTCAGGGGAACTGTGGGAATGGCTGACTGGTAGCAACTCTTTACAGAGGCTCCTGAGCAGCAGAAGAAAAACTGGATGGAACTGGGCTGATTGAAGCCAAAGGTGGGGAGCTGAACCAAGAAAGAAGTTTGGCAAGCTGTAACTCCAAGGAAGGGCATTCAAGAAAACAAATTTCAGGTACAAAGCCTATGGACTAGAGGATGGGAGACCCCCTCCCCCAAATAGGAGTCCTGCCGCAAGCCATCTGCGAGCAAGAAGGGAAAAAAGTACATCTCATTTTACCTCACTGTAGAGCCACTAAGATCTCTTTCTCCAGGGAGTTCCCACTTATGAACATAGGTATAAAATTAAACAGGTATTTTTCTCCACAAGTCCAAACTCCCAGTCCACCTTTCCCCCTCACATGTCAGTCTGAAGTTCTGCCCCCTGAAGAGCACAGAGTGTTTGGTCTTGTCCTGAGAGATCTGGGCATAGTGTGGATCGTCAACCATGAGGATAGAATCTGTTACTAACAGGGAAGAAAGAGGGTGTGGGAAGAAAGGGACACTAGGTGGGAGGAGGAGCAGTCCCCTGGTTATGACTATGCCCAGCCAGTGGTAGTCTTGACCCTTGATTTGGACTGTGTCTGGCAGGACGGGGTGCAGAACCCCCAGCTCTGTTGGCACCCATAGCAAGAGAGTGGTTGCTCCATGTGGACTGAGTTCAGCAGAAAGGGCTGGTCCCTAGCTCCTGCTGGGCCTGTAAGCAGAGGCTTCCTAGGCATGGACTGAGGCCTGAGAGCAAGCGCATAGTCCTTTGATTCCAACAGAACTTTGGAGCAGTGGCTTGCTGGGTGTGAACCAAGACCTGAGGACTAGTGGGTAGTTCCCTGTCTCTAGCAGGGCTGGTGAGCAGAGGCTTACTAGGTGAGGAATGAGACCTGTGGGTGGAGTGGGGTACCCTGAATCTAACAGAGTCTGCAAACAGAGGCTTGCCAGACAGTGGACTGAGACACACAGGTGGGGGTGTGGTCCCTGGACTCCAACTGGTCTGGCAAGCAAAGGCTAGCTGAGTGTGCACTGAGATAGGTGGGTGGGGGCGTGGCCTCTGGCTCCAACTGGGCCTATGAGCAGAGAAGCAGACAACAGAGTGGACTGACTCTAGTGGGTAGGAGTGTGGATCCCTGGCTCCAATTGTGCTGTTGGAGACCCTTGAACCCTTCTCTGTTGAGCAAGGTTTGCACTGCCTGAGACAATTTAATTGGAACCGGTGTCTGGGGCTGTCTATGTGGGGACATTCTGAGGTTCCCCTTAGAAGTTCTGTAGCAGAAAAGAACTGAAGGGTGAGGGCCACATGCTGCAGGTGTTTGTATCTCTTCATAGTCAAGATTTAAACCTAACACTGTGGCTTCTTAGGATAGGGCAGTAGATTAGGGTAAGAGGTTGGCTGATATCAAAATAGAGCTAGCTTGCACTATCTCACCAAGACTCTCTTCAGAGTCTCTGGCCAAAACTCTGAAAGGGACCTTTGTAAAGTTGTAGAAGATAAACCACAATTACAAAACCTAGTGCTTTGGTAAGGGGCTATCTCTATTACCTGGGAACTCCAATTAAATCTCACTTTACCAGTTCTAATAACCAAATGGTGGAAAATAAACATGGTGTGGACCCAACAGAAGAGCTCTGGCAACATGGATAACAGAGTAGATCAACCCCTCCAAGAAATGACAAAGGAAATACAACTGAAGATGCCATGCACAGACAAATGGCAGCAATGTCAGAATTTGAATTCAGAACATGGACTGCAAATAAGGTAAATAGAAAAGAAAAAAAGATAAAAATTGAATTCCAAAGAGTGGTTTTAAAGTTCTCTCAAGAAATTAATGAATTCAAAGCCCAAGTCATCAAACATATGTACATAATGAGAAAAGAGATAGCAGAGCTCAAGGAAACAAAAAAGTTAGTTGAGGAACTCCAAAATACAGTAGAATCCCTCAGTAATAGAGTCAATCAGGCAGAAGAAAGGATCTCTGAAACTAAAGACAAAGCTTTTGAATGTTCCCAAACATTCAAAGAGACAGACAAATGGAGAACAAAATCTGATCATTCCCTGAGGGTGTTGAGGGATCACTCCAAAAGATCAAACATTCATCTCATAGGAATTTCTGAAGGAGAAGAAGATGGCCCGAAAGGTATAGATACCCTACTCCAAGAGATTTTGGAGGAGAATTTCCCAAGCGTTGCAAGAGATACAGAATTTCAGGTAGCAAACAGTCAGAACCGCCGCAAGACTCAATACAAATAAAGTATCTCCTATACACATTGTAATTAACTTTGCGAAAGTTAAGGCAAAGGAGAAAATTCTGCAAGCAGCCAGACATAAGAAAAGCATCTCCTGCAAAGGGAGAAGTATCAGAATGACTGCCGATCTCTCAGCTGAAACGTTTCAAACTAGAAGAAGATGGTCATTGACCTTCAGTTTTCAAAAACAAAACAACTTTCAGCCTAGGATCCTATATCCAGCTAAACTAAGTTTCATTTTCTGTTGGAGAAATCAAATACTTTAATGACATAGACATGTTTAAGAAATTTGCCATAACTAAACCAGCTCTCCAGGATATTCTCAGACCTATCCACCACAATGACCAGTGCAATGCTCTATCTCAAAGGTAAATTCACCTAGAATTTGTTGAACAAAACCCAACTTCCACAGTGGTCAAAGGACTAAAAATGTCCATTGGACATCCAAAAATCATGACACAATACACAACCAGGCTTATCAATTCTCTCAATTAATGTGAATGGTTTAAATTGTCCTCTAAAGAGACACAGGCTGGCTGACTGGATACATGAACTCAGGCTGAATATCTGCTGTATACAAGAATCTCACCTTACCTTAAAGGATGAAAAAAGACCCAGGGTGAAGGGATAGACTTGTATAATTCAGACAAATGGAAACCAGAAAAAAGCAGGGGTTGAAATTTTAATAGCAGATACAATTGGCCTTAAACCAAAAAGATAAAGAAAGATAAGGAGGGTCACTACATACTTGTCAAGGGACACACCCAACATGAACAGTTTCAATAATTAACATTTATGCATCCTACCAGAATGCTTCTGAATTCATAAAGCAGACCTAATGCATATGAACAACTTCCTTCACCATAATAGTTAGAGATTTTGACACCCCTTTGACAGTTTTGGGTAGATCCTCCAAGAAAAAAACAAACAAATATTAGACTTAAACCTGATCCTAGAACAAATAGATTTTAAAGACCTCTACAGAACAGTTCACCTTAATATAACTAAATATACATTCTTCTCATTAGCCTATGGGTCATCCTCCAAAATAGATCATATCCTAGGACACAAGTCTAACCTCAGCAAATTCTAAAGTATAGAAAATTTTCCTTGTATCTTCTCAGACCACCATCCCTTTATCCTGAGTCTATTTTTATCGTTTAAAAGTTGAACTCAACAGCAATAGGAATTCTCATACTCAAACAAAGTCATGGAAAGTAAATAATCTTAGGCTAAATGATAGTTGGGTCAAAGACTAGATTAAGAAGGAAATCACAAATTTTTTGGAACAAAATGATAATGAAGACACAAATTATCAAAACCTGTGTGATACTGCAAAGACAGTCCTAAGAGGGAAATTTATAGCCTTGGAAGCCTTCATGAAGAAAACAGAAAGAGAGGAAGCCAACAACTTAATGGATCATCTCAAGCAACTGGAAAAGGAAGAACATTCTAACCCCTAACCCAGGAGAAGAAAAGAAACAACCAACATTAGGGCAGAATTATATGAAATTGAAAACAAAAGAATCATTCAGAAGATTAATGAAACAAAAAGTTGTTTTTTTGAGAATATTAACAAAATTGATAAACCTTTGGCCAACCTAACCAGAAATATAAAAGTAAAATTTCTAATATCATCTATCAGAAATGATAAAGGATAAATAGCAACAGACACTTCAGAAATTCAAAAAAATTTCGGTGATTACTAAAATCTCTATTCCCAGAAATATGAAAATCTGAAAGAAATGAACCAATACCTGGAAACATGCCACCTTCTTAGACTCAATCAGAAAGAATTAGAAATCTTGAATTTTGATGTTATATCATCACTGAAATAGCATCAACAATACGGAATCTTCCAAAAAAGAAAAGTCCAGGACCAAATGGCTTTCCATTCGAATTCTATCAAACTTTTCAAGAGGAACTAGTACCTATATTATACAACCTTTCCAAAGCATAGAAGAAGAAGGAATACAGCCCAACACATTCTATGAAGTAAATATCACCCTGATCCCCAAACTAGGAAAGGATCCAACAAAGAAAATTAGAGACCAATATCATTAATAAATATCGATGCAAAAATATTCAATAAGATCTTAGCAAACAGAATTCAATAACGCATCAAAAAAATTGTACACCATGATCAAGTTGGTTTTATTCCAGGTTTACAGGGTTGGTTCAACATTTGTTGGTTGGTTTATCACATTAATAAAATAAAAAACAAAGACCATAAGATTCTCTCAATTGATGCAGAAAAAGCCTTTGATAATATCCAGCACCCTTTCATGATCAAAACACTTAAGAAAATAGGCATAGGAACATTTCTTAAACTGACAGAGGCTATCTATAGCAAACCCACAGCCAATATCATATTGAATGGTATAAAATTGAAAACATTCCACTCAGATCAGGAATGAGGCAAGGATGTCCATTGTCTCCACAGTTATTCAACATAGTAATGGAATTCTTAGCAATTGCCATCAGGAAAAAGAAGGAGATCAACGGTATCCAAATAGGGTCAGAGGAGATCAAACTCTCACTCTTCACAGATGATATGATCCTATACCTGGAAAATCCCAGGGACTCAACT
>NW_003852432.1:9399464-9455394 GCF_000181295.1 Otolemur garnettii | reverse complement strand
AGCATGGTACTGGCACAAAAACAGAGAGGTAGATTTATGGAACAGAATAGAGAACCAAGAGATGAACTGAGCTACTTATTGTTATTTGATCTTCTACAAGCCTATAAAAAATATTCAGTGGTGGAAAAACTCCCTATTTAACAAATGGTGCTGGGTGAACTGTCTGGCGACCTGTAGAAGACTGAAACTGGACCCCCACATTTTACCATTAACAAAAATTGATTCTCACCGGATAAAAGATTTAAACTTAAGACATGAAACTATAAAAGTACTAGAAGAGAGTGTAGGGAAAACACTTAAAGAAATTTGTCTTATAAGGAGGAACCCCTGGGCAATTGAAGCAACACCAAAAATCTATTACTGGGATCTGATCAAACTAAAAAGCTTCTGCACAGCCAAGAGCACAGTAAGTAAAGCAAGCAGACAAACTTCAGAAGAGGAGAATATTTTTGCAGGTTATGCTTCTGACAATGGTCTGATAACTAGAATCTACAGAGAATTCAAACTAATAAATAAGAAAAGAAGAAATAACCCCATTTCTATGTGGGCAGGAGACTAGAACAGAAACTTCTCTGATGAAGACAGGCACATGGCCTAGAAACATGTGAAAAAATGCTCATCATCCTTAATCATCAGAGAAATGCAAATAAAAACCACTTTGAGATATTTTATTACTTCAGTAAGATTAGCACAGATTACAAAATCCCAAAACTACAGATATTAGTGTGAATCCAGAGAGAAGGGAACGCTGATTCATTGCTGGTGGGAATGCAAGCTAATACCACCTTTTTGGAAAGAAGTTTGGAGAATACTCAAGGAATGAAAAGTAGACCTACCATTTGATCTTGCAATTCCTCTACTAGGTATATACCCAGATGATCAAAAATTATTTTGCAACAAAGACATTTGGACCAGAATGTTTATTGCAGCCCAATTCATAATAGCCAAGACATGGAAACAGCCCAAGTGCCCAGAGACCCATGAATGGACTAACAAATTGTGGTATATGTACACCATGGAATACTATGCAGCCATAAAAGATGGAGACTTCACATCTTTTATGTTTACCTGGATGGAGCTGGAACATATTCTTCTTAGTAAAGTATCTCAAGAATGGGGAAAAAAGTAACCAATGCCCTCAATACTACTATGAAATTAATATTTAATCACCTACACACTCATATGAATGGCAAAACATAACTATAGTCCAGAAAGTAGAAGGGAAGAGGAGAGGGGGTAAGGCAGGGCATGAGAGGAGGGAGAGTACTGGGGGGAACCTTGCCTAATGTGCATGATGCTATGGTACATTTCAAAACTATTAAGAAATGAATATAATTGTGATGAATGTGTTACTTAGTTCAATGTAAGCATTTCACATTATATATTGAAGCAGTACCCTGAGCCCCATAAATGCATCATTGTACAAAGTTATGATTTAATAAAAATAATAAAAAGAAGAAAAAAGAGAAAATAAAATAATTAAAAAAAAATAAAATACTTTCACATGTCCACCTCTGTAAGGGTTAACAACTATATTACAGCACACTCAAGTGAAAGTGCATCTTAGAAGGAGGCACCTAGCGACCTTGCTGATTAAGAAAAATGATACAAAAGACCAGAGGCGGTTTAACACGTGCACACATTCCAAAAAAATTTACTCATATCACTCTCCACCTTCTTCCTACTTCATCCTCACAATACTAGCCTATCACAAACCAGGACTACATACATAACCAAATCTAAAAGTACCCCTCGTTCCCCCACTAACTGAACCTATACAAACCCCTACCTATTGCAATAAACAGCTTCGGCTCAGTCCCTTTCCCAATGTGTCTGTCTTGTCTTATTTGTTTTCCCCTTTCATACTCCGACTCCCCAAACCGCCGCCACGCGCCGGACAGGAGGCGGCACACCTCTAATGATGTATTTAAGAACAAAAGTTTATTCAAACTTCACTTGCCGAAATTAAACCCATTCTTAGTTTTTCAGTGAAATAGACATATATGACATTAAATTGTTCTCTATTTGTTAAACTTATCAAATAGACTATTTTTGTCTATGACTTCTGGACCTTCTATCTCATTCCATGCTATTTTGTGATTTTAAAACACTTTAATAACCAGAATTTGTCTTCACATTATCCTTCCAATGTCAGTCATCATGGAGAGAGTATGCTTCATACAAAAATATAAGTTTTATAATTCCTCTTTTACATAAATCTAAACTATTATCTCTTTAAGATTTTGGAAGCAATACAAAACGTCAGCTGTTCAATTTGTTCTTTCCTCTACCTAATAATTGACAGTAATGTTCTAAGACTTTTTATACACTTTGTGCCTCGATATCCATATTTGTAAAAATTAAAATATTGAAGCTGGTTGTGGTGGCTCATACCTGTAATCCCAGCAGTTTGGGAAGCTGAGGAGGCAGAATCATTTTCAGCAGGATTTAGAGACCAGCCTAAGCAACCTAGTGGGACTCCATCAAAGAATTTTTGAAAAGGACAAAGAAAAAAAAAGAAATGAGACTTTTTAGTATGGACTATGGGTAACTTATGTATTAAATTATTTTAGATATGGCTTGGCCCCCGTCGTTCTGTGGTTAGGGCACCACTCCACCAGGGCTGGTGGGTTTGAACTCTGAACCTCCTAAACAACAATTAGAACTACAACAAAAAAAATAGCCAGGCGTTGTAGTCAGTGCCTGTAGTCCCAGGTACTTGGGAGGTTGAAGCAAGAAAATCACCTTAGCCCAAGAGTTCGAGATTGCTGTGAGCTGTGATGCCACGGCACTGTAGTGAGGGTGCCATAGTGAGACTCTGTCTCAAAATAAATAAATAAATAAATTTAGATAAAGACATATGGGTGGTAAATGAAGGAGAAGGAGGAGGGAAAGTAAGATGAGGGGAGGAGGAAGAGGAAAAGTTGGAGGAGAAAAGAGGAAGAAAGAGGAGGAAGAGAAGAAAGAAAAAATGGGGAGGAGGGTGGGAAGGGAAAGAGGAGAAGCAGAGGAAGGGGGAGACAGGAGGGGCGGGAAGAGGGAAAGAAACTTTAATCACAAGGAAATCCCATGAGGGCTTTCAAGTCTTTAAAGATTTACAATGATGTTTCAGTCTAGGAAGTCTGAAACTTCCCAGATAAAGAGGGACACAGGGCATTTTCCTTGGAAACGACTTACATCTTATAAATTTACTTTAATCTATTAAAACGACATGACGTTTTTAAAAGAATTGGAGAAATTTTCTCATAACAATAGAGAAACTTCAACAACTTTATGAAATGTTTAGTCTGAGTTCATTTCCATCTCAGAAGGCACTTTAAATTCAATCTCACGTAATTTGCTTGGACATCTTTAATCAAACCACTCATGTGGACCATCAGTTACAGATTTTCAGCCAATTTTACACCTGAGCTGACTGAGGCAGGAGGAATTAAATAACGTGTGCAATTCACCAAGTGAGTTAATGATGCAGTTGAAGGTAGAAAATGGCACTTTTGTCTTCCTTCTAGTCATTACCTGCTAACACTTAAACAACTTTACTTTATCACTGGGTGGAGAATTACACCTTTAGAATCTATATATGGTAATGAGCAATCAGTAGGCTGCTGTTAAATGATTTTCGAAAAGAACCCTTATGAATAGAATATGGCAAGCAGAACAAAATAACATCTTTTGTGCAAGTGCTCAATCTAGAAAAATAATCCCTAACATTTATTCTTATTTTCTTATCACCACTCCAGCATTCATTACGTATATTCTTACAGATGGCTTCCTAAGGTCATATCACTCCTCTGTCCACTTTTCTGTAAATTTCCTAGGTTCTACTTGTGTTTGATTCATCTGGCCTCATTTAGGCATTCACTGGTTCCATCATTTATCTGTGCTGAAACTGTGTTGGGTGCTGTTTACAAATAGAACACTATCCCTTCCTTCAAAAGATTATAGTCTGAAATGGAAAGACAGAATCACTGAAACAAAATAGTGTCTTATAGGTTAAGCTATAAATATTCCAGAGGACAAAATAGAGTGTGAAATAGTGAGTCAGGAAATGATCATAGAAAATATAATCATGAAGTTCATGCAGATGGGCAGTGAGTTCACTTAACAATTATTTAAAATCACCAGTAACAGCATTAAACAAACCAGATAAAATTGTAAGAGCAATAATATTAACTGCATGGCTTATCAGCACCAAACAGGCCCTGCTGTCTAACCCAAAGCAACTGAAAGAGTGTGGTTACTATTTAGGTCTTAAAGTAAATGCAAGAGAAAATATTAATATATCAAGTCTGTTTTATTTTGATTTTCTCACTTTTACCAGGTTTTTCAGGTTTTTTTTTCTGAGATGGTATATTGCTTAAATTCAGGAGTTTCAGACCAACCTTAACAAGAGAGAAACCGTGGTCTCTACTAAAAACAGAAAAACTAGCCAAGCATTGTGGCAAGTGCATGTAGGCCCAGCAACTTGGGAGGCTGAGGCAAGATGATCCCTTGAGCCTCAAGTGATGGAGGTTGCTATGAGCTATGACACCACAGTATTCTACCCAGGGAGAATCAGAAAAAAAAAAAAAATTAGGATAAGGATTATGTAGTATACGCCGATCATTTATTAAGTGTTTATTTTGTGCCAGAACTGTTACAGGTCCTCCACAGACATTTATTTCTAATCATCCCCTTATCTTTACTTTACAAATGGAGGATGGATTTGAGGTTTAGAAATGTTAACTAACTTGACTGAATTTATAGACAGCAAGTGTTAGAGTCACAAAGCATTCATACCCAGTTTTGTGGAGATACATAGCCTCTGCCAAAATTCTTGACTCCAGTGGCCTTTATATAGTATGAGAGGGATGGGGATTTCCTTTTTTTTTTTTTTTTGAGACAGAATCACTGTTGCCCATGCTAGAGTGCCGTGTTGTCAGCCTACTCAAAGGGCCAAGGGATCCTCCAGTTCCAGCATCCTGAGCCACTAGGACCTCACACATCCACCACCATCCAAGCCCTGGGGGAAAAATGCAATAGCATCATTATCTGGATGTACATTTTGGGAAATCACTGTGAAGGTAAAGCCAGAGATAAAGTAAATTTGTCCAAGCATGAACCTTTATTCAGAAGACCTCAGTCACACCTTAGGAAAGGAGGGGCAATATTTCATAGAACTGTAGCAACAGTAATGAGCTACATGAGTTCAAATGGTTTCAGGAATTTTGATCAAAAATACTTTTTGAAGCATTAAATTTTTTGTGTGATTTAGTAATTATTGGCTGGGCAATGGAGTGATAAATTAATAGAAGTATTAGGGACTGAGATCATGAACAAAAGGATGGGGATGAAGATTTTCAAAGGCTGAGGACATGCAAATCCTAACAGAAAAAATTTTAGTACTTTAGAGATGCTATAGAACTTGCACATCCTTGAAGCTAAGTCTTCCTATATGAGAAAGAGAAACCTGAAATCTGGGAGGTGTAAGAGTTGATGTAAACCAACGGCTTTCCCTCTGTCCAGCAAGGGGCGCTGCATCCAATGTCATTTTCCTGTGAGATTAAAAGGGCTTGAAAGGCTTAGGCAGCTGCATTTTTCAGAGCTCTTTGAAACTGCCTGGGGCCTCAAAAACCATGTCGAACTCACCATCACTATAGGACACACTTCTCGTACATAAAGTGATCTGATCCTGCCTAGAGGAAGATGGAAATAGAATGTCTTTCTTGGAAATCAATTACCTATCTTGCTTTATCCCATTAAAATATGTGACTTTAAAAGAAAAGAGAATAATTAACCTGGTAACGATAAAAAATACTTTAAAATAGATAAAGGGAGAGACACAGGGGCCAGAATCCCTCCCCTAGATCATGTTCCAGGACACATTCAGTTGAATCCCAGCAATCACTTTTTTTTAGGATGCGAAGAAAATGGGGTCACGTACCTACTGGCCCTTCTGTTTCTGATTTTAAGCCTGAAGCAAGTGACAGCTCATGGCGATTACCTCAAACCCCCAAATATCCAATGGCCTTAAATGTGAAAAAGAAAAGATCTGGAAGTAAGGAACATATGTTTGTCACAGTAAGAATGAATATAATTTTGGGGGACATACTGAAAATTTCCAGTTAGGGTTAGTTATAAATATATTCAGCCTGAAGAAGCTATCCTTTAAGGTTATGTAAATCATTCTTGAGTTGAATTGTAAGAAACAAGCCAATTTTAGAGAATTGTGATGGCTATAAATCAGGTGAGATCTGATGCAGTAAGCCCAAGTTGGACTAAACTAAACAGTGGCTGGATGAATCATACTGAAGCACATATCATGCAACCTTATGGTTTTCCTTTTTAGGATAACCAAGAAACACATCTAGAGAATGAGTGATGTGTTATTGGTGAATAAATCATATTGTGTTGGAAAAGGTTAGCAAAAGAATTTAGATTTTCAACCACTGAATAAAAACACATCTGAACTTAAGTATGGAAAGACTTTATTCAAAAGAATGATTTCAGCACAGGGAAAGGGGCTATTTGCAATAGTGGGAGGGATCTGCTTAAAGAGAGAGACATCTCTAATAAGATCTGCAAATTCTGTACAACCACTGCAAGTTGACCACCCAAGGGACTGGAACAAACCAGTCAACCAGCAGAAGTTCTGGTTGACTGTTTGGACATGTGCATGTGGTACATGTTCAGCTTACGAAAATTAGGCCAACTGAAGGAGGGACTCAATATAGGAAGGGTCGACTATGGAAGTTCAACTATATATCCAAAGTTAGGGAGAAAATGGCCTTTATGAAGTAAACAGGTCTAGATAAAAATGAGCAGGAGGGTGTAGGTGTGTACTTAGACAACTGATAAGGAAATGATTTGCTCTGAGGTCAGACTGTCCTTAAAAAAGGATGAGAAAGGGTCGTGTACTGTTTTAGATTAAGATTGTGTGAAAACACTGGTGTCTAGAGAAAGCAAAGAGGCTGATTTAAAATTTGGTCAAGTGAGGAGGTACGTGGTCAGTTGGCACCAGCAGTTCAGCTAATCATGTGGGAGGCACAGGAGGTCTGGAGGGTCTGTGTCTACGTCTGGCCTTGCTGCAGATGAACTCAGTGGTTATTCAGTTTTGTCTAATCACGTGCTTTTCTGTAAAGTCCACCAAAGGACTGAAGAATGATGGGCTGATTAATTATTATCATCCTCAGTTTTCCAGGATCTCAGGACTCAGATAAAATTCAACAAGCACAATTAATAAATTCTTTCTTTTTATTAAAAGTGATATTCTATATTTTCCAAAGGTCATTTTTATGAACAGATTTTGTGGCTGTCTCTTGTAGCAGAAAATACAGTGTCATCAAAGAAATCATTATAATACTCGTTTGACTAAGAAAATTGATTCATAAATTCAAATATTCCACTATCTGACCAGGAAACCTGGATATTTTTCAACTATATTTAGTTCTGAAGGATGAAGAGTCTTCTCAAATTGAAGAAATTCAGACAAATATTCATCACTCCACGGCAACGTATCTGACAAACACAGTCTTTGAACTAGCTATGCTCTTACCCATCTGTTTGTGTGGCATGCTGCCTTTTTAAGCGGCACTGCCAATTTTTGTTAAAAAAAAAAGACCCACATCAGGGTAAGGAAAGATGAATCACCTCTACAGGAGCAGGACTTAGATTCCATAGACCAGATGTTTGCATTTTTTTCTTTTTGTAACCTTGTTTTCTTTCATTTTTCTTTGACATCTCCTTTGTAAAAGAAAAAAGTACAGTAATGTCTTAGGTCTTTGGAATTCCTCACCACTCATTGGCTTCTCCAGAGCAACTTCCAGTTCTATAAACTCCATCCATGGTAAGTGCCCTTCAGATGTGTACCTTTTTTGTTTTTATCTTTCATACCATGTTTTTACTGTATATATTCTACATTTAAATATATTTATATACACAAACACTTTCATTGTGCTGCATTGCCTATGTTATTCAGTAAAGTAGTATGCTACACAGGTTTGTAATAGGCTATACCACCCAAGTTTGAGTTAGTACACACTATGATTTTCCCACAACAACAAAATTAGCTAATAATATATTTCTCAGAATGTAAGTTGGATCTTAAGTGATGCATGACAATATATGTACACACACACACACTCACATATATATATATATCTCCTAGTGGAAAGCAACAATTATTTGTGTGTGTGTGTGTATATGTATATGTATATCTATCTATCTATATATATATATATGGAAGTGATACAGTTAGGAGTATATGATACAACATAATCTAGGGTTCAAGAAGGAACTAAATCCCTGAGAAAGTGAATATGGCTGGGATTTTGAGGCTGAGAACAGGGACTGAGAATTACTTCCTCCTTAATGAAAGAAGATAATTTGGGAAGATGATACTGCAGTTACTGGTTGACTTATATTAATAGATTTGGCTATGGCAACTTGGAGAAGATTTGGTAATGTCTTTCATTTGCTCATTGAAATACATGAAAGATTAAATAAAACCATCACCTGGAAATGATATAGAAAAGAGGTGGGGGTTTCTATGAGTAAGAAAAAAGTGTAGAAAGGTCCTGTGAAGAACAGAAAATTTTAAATGATGTGTTTTCAGTGGTATTTACCTATTAGAGTTATTATTAGTATAGATTCCTTACTACCAACCTGCCCAGATTGTGATTTTATGTAGTAATGCTTAATTGCTAGACATCTGATTAAATTAAATTTAAGCTTTTCCCGAATGAAACTGAGAAGAAGTGATAATTTTAAGGGAAATCTATTAATGAAGAACCTAAAATTTAGGCTGAATACAAAAGAAAATGAAAAAAAAAATGGCACAGAAGAGTTGACCTGGCCAGGGCTGTCTCACTTTTGCAATGTCTACATAGAGTAACAGCTATGGTGCAATCAGACCCCGCCCACTTTTTCTTCTTTAATATCAAAGAAGAAATGATTCTGGGATATTTTAAAGACCCACATAGGCATGCTTAGAGGTAAAAATTCAATCGTCTATCCATCTAGGGGGGTGTTTTGAGAACGTAAAACCTGTGTGTTTATCTCACATAATCAGCAGGTCTCAGCACACATGCCAGCCTGATAGCCAAAGAAATAGTAGCAGGTGATACCAAAACATTCATGAATCCACATTTCCCCAGTGGAATAAAAGATCCTTTAGAATAATCATCCCTAACTTATTTGGAATAAAGAACCCATCAGTTTATTGATAAGTGGGTCATGAGATATAATGTTATACTTCTGCTAGCAAAGCTACTCTAATCCCTAACTTATTTGGGTTTATAAAGAACCCATCAGTTTATTGATAAGTGGGTTATGAGATATAATGTTATACTTCTGCTAGCAAAGCTACTAGAGTAGCTTAGAGGACCGAACTGAAAAAGCAATGATCTGAAATCACTTTATAAACATACAAAAGTGAGTTAAATGAAATTTATTCTTTTAACTTGAAGTAGTTGATGCAAATGTGAAAATAAATAAAGACCATCAAATGAGAACATTGCAGAGCCTATTTAGTCAGAAATTGCTACAGCAGGGCAGCCAGCCGCCATCGTGTGCATTTATCAGAGACTCAGAGGCAGGCAGAAGAGTGGGAAAGCTTTATAGTTGGGGGAAAAGGAAGGATTAAATCTGCTCTGAATGGGGATGGAGGCATTTGGCATGGGGAAGCTGGAGGTGGGTTAACTAGAAGTGGAACTTATTATGTGATTGGTTTAGGAAGTATATTTATCTTTGTTCGGTCCTTAGTTAGAAGCAGGGCAAGTAATAATGATGACAATGATGAAAAGGAAGCTGGCAGTCATTGACCAAGCCCTAGTTGCTCTGGGCCATTTGGTGCAGAGGTTGTGGGCTGGCTTCCAGGCTGGCTCCTGTAGGGTTCTATTGTGGTGTATGGTCTAGCCATTGCTCATGTAGACTGTATGGATAGGTTCTCATGAAGTTATTCAACACATAGTAATTTAATGATTTGCATGTATACGTTATAGTTCAAGATAAAAAAAATGCTCAACTTTACAAATTAGAACAAAATAATGCAGGGGAATGTAGTAAGAACCATTCACTCCTAAAGACTTCTTACTCTAGAGAAAAGCATAGCTCATCAGGACCTGCGACGGACACTGCTATCGTAACTCCTCACAGAACACCATGAGATGTTTTCATTCTCTAACATTGAGTAACACCCTTTCAGTCCATTTTAAGAAACACTGATGCAAGCCAGTTATCTTTAAGTTTATATGACTAGCTATCCTACATGTTAAAAATAGTACCTAATATGAAAATACCCTCAAAAGATGTTTTACCTTCTGCTGCAGAAATAATCCCTAAATGCTCTGAAGACCTAGCCTTGAGTATTTTTTGCAGTGTTGCTGTGTTCCCCAGGAATAGGTGATATAAAACAGCAAAGGCAAAAGACACACATCCAAGACAATACAAACAACTAAGAAAAATGTAAAGGCAAACTACAAGTTAAGAACATAGTCAGTAAAGAAAAACAAAAGGCCAATAGACCTCTGGTGAGACTCCTGTGAGAAGAAATAAAGAGAGAATGCAAATAAATACCATATAAAATAAAAACATTTGGGAAGGTGAAGATAATTAACAAATGAAATAAAAATTGAGACAACACTATAAACACACAGAGTAGTGAATTAAAAAATTCAAATATTACAATATACCAAAATTGGTATTTGTATGAATTGAAATGAGGAAAAGATAAATATTGAAATAATTGAAATGATAATGACTCCAGACCCAGATGATGTTAATAGAACAAGGAAAGAATACCTCCTACATGAGCTGAAATGAACCAAAAAGGAAAAAAAGAAGAAATGAGGATTATCTGCCCACCTCAGTTTATACATAACATACCAAAGTTTTATATAACTATAATAAAAATAGTATAAAAAATAAACTTAATAAATATAAATGAGGAACATTTAAATACAATTTAGTTTAATTCTGTGCAACAATACATTAAAATTGTGCATTATTATCAATAACATAATTCTCTATATATTAATTTATCATGCATAATTTCATTCATAATATTTCAAGGATAGACACATATCCCCAGATTTTTATTTTTCTTTATTTTAAACACATTAGCCTGGGTGCGATTTGAGGAAGAGTGAGTGGCATTTAGGATGGGATGAAAGAAAAATATAATAAAAGTGAATGGCTTCATTTTATGTGAACAAAAAAAAAAATTCTGAAAGGACATTTATTAGTAAGGAAGCAAAATGATCCTCAGGCTTCAAGACAGGAAGGCATAGTCTAAATCTACTGTTTTGTGCAAATGCAGTCAGGACTGGCCTTTTTATTGATAAAATTACTGACTCCTGTAATTAAAGAGAAAAGATAAATACCAGTTGCCAGTCTTTTAGTTGTACAGCAAGAAGGCCTGGAAAATGAGAATGATTTTTCTGAATTGGTTCCACCAATGTTTTGTCCCTGAAGTAAGGAAGCACTCTGTCAGTAGGGGATTGCCTTTTAAAAATCTTGTGGTATTTAGCAATGCCCCTGATGTCCCAGAACTCCATGATTTCTACACTAAAGGTGTCAAAGTGATCTACTTCCCTGGCGAAATACTGTCTCTAATTCAGACTCTAGATCAGGGACCTTTAAGGCTCATTACATATGGTACTGTATGGAAAGGATCATGAGTGCTATGGCAGAGAACTCTGACAGATACAAATCCATGAAAATCCTGAAGGATTTTACACCATTGAAGATATCATTTTTATAGAAATAACTATAAAGTACATCAAACCCCAAATAATAAATTCTTGCTGGATAAAACTGTATCCAAATGTTGAACATCACTTCACAAGATTTTTAACAGTTCCTATCAAAGATATTATGAAAGAGATTGTGAATTTGGCCAAAAAGATGGGAGCAGTGACACCCCAACAGTTGGGCCAGTACTCTTTCTCTGATTACACACAAATTTTATTTCTTTTCTCAAGTGCCCAAATTCTCTTACAATTGATTTCAGTTTAATACACATGCCTAAAAAGATAGTAGTAACAACATTTTCCATATAATCATTTATCATTTATATTGCTTACTAATTTGACTTGGATTATGCCTCTTCTTGCCTGCAACTTCTCTTTTATATACATTTCAATGTACTTTTCCCCTAAACTAAAATAAATTGTAAGATAATACACAGTATTACAAAACATAGAAGATAGATGATTTGTTTAAAGATGGAATTTTATTTCTGTAGTTAGGTATCCTACTAAGAAGTAATAATTAAAAATTATTGGTATGAAGACAGGCACAGTGGCTCATGCCTGTCATCCCAGCACTTTGGGATGCTGAGGCAGAAGGATCACTGGAGGTCAGGAGTTTGTAAATACCCTAATCCTGTCTCTACAAAACATAGAAAACTTGGCTGGGCAGGGTGGTGTGTGTTTGTAGACATAGCTACTTGGGAGGCTGAGCAAGAGGATCTTTAAAGGCCTGGAGTTTGAGGTTGCAGTGAGTATGATGTCACCGCTGCACTATAGCTCAGACAATAGAATAAGACCTGTCTCAAAAATAAATACATAAAAAGTAATTATGTGAGTCTTTTAAAATAATATATTTTAAAATTATATAGTACTAGGTCTATTTTTCATTACTGTAAAATCAAATAACTTATTAAATAATATGATATACAGGAAAATTAATTAAATAAAAATAAATTATTATAATTTGATGTAATTTATAAAATGAATTTTATAAAAATTTTAGAATGTATATGATATATTTGGCCACTTAAAAAAGTCTAGAAAAACTGGTTAGAACCTGAGTTCTCGGAGATCATAAACTAAGCCTTATTTTCTTTATATTCCCTGAAAACATGGCACTTGGCACTAGGAATGAAGTCATTAAATGGAAAAATGATGACATCTATACAAGATGTTCTGTGTGTACTTATAACATAATAATGAAAATATTTTAATAAACGTAATGCTAATTGCTATTATCATTTTTGACAATCACAAGTGTTTGGCGCAAAGATTCGATAAAGACGAAGTTCTCAAACACAGTCCAAAAATGAGTATTCCTCAAAAAACCAAATCTAATGGTGCCTTTTTGGTGGCCCAGCTCTGGCATTATCCACTGCAGCTTCATGAAACCTGGTCAGTCGATTACAGATGATGTCTACTGCACCAAGTTAGATGAAACGATGAGTATGCTTGTGATTAAGTAGCTGAGGTTGGTCAATTGAGAAGGACAATTCTCTTGCTGGACAATGCTTGGCCACATGTCACATAAAAACACTACTCAAACTCCAGAAGCTGGATTTGGAGAGTTTCTGTCAGCCACTATATTCACCAGACCTTGCATCAACTGACTATCTATTCCTCAGGCTTAGGACCACCTCTTGCAAGGAAAAATATTCAGTTCTTAACAAACTGTGGAACACTTCTTTTGTGATTTCATCACTACTTGGCTCTCCAGACTTCTCTGATGCTGGTATAAAGAAGCAACAGTTAAGATGGTAAAATTCTCAATAATTTAGGTGAATGATTTGATTAATTATATTGCTTCTAGTATGAGATATAATATACTAAACTTTTGATTTGAAATTGGACATTTCATATTTGATGACCTATATTATGCAGCCAGAGAGAGCTGATTTGATTGGAGTGAAAGAGTAAAAAAGCAAAATACTCAGAACATTGTATAAAGCAATAGTAATTGTGATGGCAAGCAATGAAGTTCATCAGTGTGGTTGGAAGAAGTTATAATACTACTTAATGCAAACATCTCATTTTTCACCATTTAAAAGGACATTAGCCATAAGTTTCTTGTGTCTTTTATCAAGTTGTGCTGATTATTTTCTATTTCAACTTTATTGAATTGTTTATTATTTTTTGCTTTTTTGAAACAGAGTCCCACTCAGTTGCCCTGGGGTTGAGTACCGTGACATCATAGCTCACAGCAACCTCAAATTCTTGGGCTCAAGTGATTCTCTTGCCTCAGCCTGCTGAGACTATAGGCACCTGCTACAGTGCTGGGCTTTTTTTTTTAAGAGTTGGGTTCCTGCTCTTGCTCAGACTCAGGCTGGTCTCAAATTCCTGAGCTAAGGCAATCTATGAGGTGCCTGAGTCTCCCAGAGTACTAGAATTACATGCATGAACCACCACGCCCTACCCTGAATTTTTTTTTTCTTAACAAATAAACATTGGATTTTATTGAATGCTTTGTCTCCAGCTTTGAAGTGGTCATTTTTTTGGTCTAAACTTTATGTTAATATATTACATTAATTGACTTTCAGAAGATAAACCAGCTTTGCATTTCTGAGATGAACTGTACTTGGTTATGTGGTATAATCCTTTTCTTACAATGCTGGATTTGATTGTTAGTATTAGTGAAGGATAGTGGCATCTTTCTGTCTGAGGGATATTATCATGAAAATTTCTTTTCTGTGATATATTTGGATCAAACATCAATGTAAAACCATGTATCTATATTTATTAGTATAATCGATGTTACATAGAACTCAGGAAATCCCAAACTGATCTCATTTATTCTACATCTAGAACTTTCAATATCCTTTTCCCAATCTCATTGATTTATCATTCTTCCAAAGGAACCTATCATTTTTTCCAACTTCAAAAACTCAAAACATAGGAGTCTAATATATCCCAGCTCGCTCTGCTTATATTAACTCATTACCTGATGCTATTGGCTCCCATTTTGACACAAGTTCTATCTGACTTCTTGCTAATCCAATGACTGTCACTTGTTCAGCTTTTTTAACTTGCCACAATCCATACCCAGTAAAAATATAAATAATAAGCTAAGATAAATAGTAAAGGCCACTGGGACAATGTCGTCTAAGTGCAGGTCCTGGGTATCTTCCTGCTGGATCTGAGTAGCATCCTGTGCTCAGGCTGTATTTATAAGGCCTGAGACATAGTTAGATGTAATAAATTTTTGCAGAATTGAGCGGACTTCTCTAAAAACTCACCTTACATCTTCTCTCTCCTTATCTCACTTTTCTTATATCAATTCTTACTTCAGACTCTTCTCCTTCCTGGCCCTTAGCCATAAGCTGTAAATTTTCACATCATCTACCAGTCAGATTACTGACAACATCTTGGTCTCTCCTTTTGATTGAGGCAGTTCTATTTATTCTTTAAACTTAGTTCAGTTATTATCTCATCTCATGAGCTACCCCTGCCACATTGGAGATATATACCTCTTCTTGAGGTGGAATTAATTATACTCTCATTTGCATGGCTTAACCCTTCATTGCACTTTTAAATTAACATTTCAAAACACTGGCTATATTATATGTATTTTTGTTGATGAATTTCTTTTAAATGGGCAAAGAAAATTTATATGATTATCTGTTTCACCTTAATTTTCTAGTAAAGCTTGGTCTATTTAGCAAAGATTCAATGTGAAAAAATCTTCTGAAAGATACTATTAATTTGTTTGACATATACAGAAAAATTGTGTAGTAACTTGGTAGTTTTTCTTTAGAGATACATGTGCAGGATAATCTATTAGAAGTGAATTTATAGATTGAATTATGACAATTATAAATTAGTGAGAGATGTATTGGTTGTAAAGATGTCACCTTCTGCTATTGGTTTACTTGGGTTTATCAGGTAAAGAAAATGTTTACACATGATTCATAACATTTTAAAATTTGTAAACTTATGTCATAATCTAAATTTAACATGTAGTTTGTTATAGTAACTCTGAGAATTAATGTAAACACATTATTCAAAAGTGGCTTCATTGTCATAATGTTTTGTGGTCACCATTTTTTAACTTATTCAAAATAATTTATTTGAATTTTAAGTGATTTGAAATGTTAGATGGTGTTACATCAGCTTATTAGCATCATTAGTACAAATCATATATTTTGGCTACTTTTTATATTTACAGAAATCTTATACACAGCTCTAGTCTCTAGAGGTTAATAATATCAGAAATTTAGATATTAGATGTGAAACCGTATAACACAAATAAATAAAAGTGTTCCACATGTGAGGATAGACATTCTAGATTCAAAGTTAATTGACAAGACTTTTTGAAGAAAACCTTATATAACTCAAAGAGGAATTAGTTTTGAAGCTGGTATATTAGTTATGTAAAACCACATAACAAATTGTCAAATTCTTATCCCACAAAAGTATAGCACGTGACAATGTGGTTTGTTTTTCAGTCCTAAAATTTGGAGTGAGCTGATAACACAACAATAGGTTGCTGGAATATCTAAGTTGGCCCATGTGAAGGCAGGACCATCTTTCTGATCCATTGAAGATTCAATCAATGTCAGCATCTTAGAAGGCAAATACCTTCAGGTCTCCGGGAGATGGTCTCAAATTCTCCAGGATTAGACCTGAGGGCCTTATCTCTTTGTGCCAGGCCAGAGATTCTACCAATAGCTACTAGAAAAATAAATACGCAGAGTCAACAGATATTTTTACTAATCACAGTTATGCATTATTTTTTTGCTTTCGTAATGCCTTCTTGTCTTAAAAGAAGGATATTAAAAAGGTCAAATTGCCAAGGATCCTAAAAAATATTAGTTGAATAAATGCTGTGAGATTTTAAAAATATGAGAAATCTTGGCTTTTATATAGCAATGATACAACCACCCCAAAAGAATATTTTTCAAAACCTCTAAAAGTATTTCACACATACATACCTCAATTATTAAAAACAAAACAAAACAAAACAGAGAAATGATGAGGCTATAGGGCTATAGTAAGTTGCTGATGCTTTATTACTCTCTTGTTTAGAGATAATCAAAACCTTAAGCTATAGATTCATTAAATTCTAGACCATAATATAAATTTGAGTATGTTGCCTATGGAAAAAAATGGTTAGACGAACAGAAGTAGTGGAATTGCGTCTAATATTGAACTCATTGCTGACCTATGAAAAGCAAAGGACTTTTGCAAACCTCCTAAAGCAGGATTAATACAGGCATTTATCATGCATAGATTTGTGATGTATAGATTCACTTACTGTATGGTAATTGGGGCCTTGCTAATTGAAAAACCCTAAAGAGATCAAGTCGCAAACTTACTTTGAGTACTTTGTATGTGATGCTTGTACTCTTAAGTTCTTACATAAGATAGCCACAGACACTGTTTTATACTTGAGAATAGCACAAAGAAGGGCTTCAGGTTTGCTTATATTTTTAGTTTCATAGCAATATGGTGCAAACCCTGCCCCTGGTAACTGTCAACCTTAAAAGGAAGGCCAAGATATTTGAATGTCACTTCTGGAATTGGTAGCCAGCAGCTAGATAACTACACTATCTGAATATCAACTAAATCCCTTGACAAGATTCTCCCTTTTATAAAATCAATTATTTTGAGAGCAGTAGTTCATGTATACTAAAATGACAGAATTTGAAAGGCATCAGACTTGCAGCCCTGAGATTTCTCACACTAACAATATAACCAGAATTTATGGAAACCCATATCAAAAGTAACTTGAATTTAAAGAAGTCCAATATCTTTTAAACAGCATATTACTCACATTTCTTGATTTGGAATCAAAATGTCTATGGCAAAGTTTCCAATGTTAGTGGGAAAGTTATGTGGCAAATCATGGGATCAAGACTGCAGTTCAGTGGACCAGCTTCCAAACTCTATTGCTAACTAAGCTTCAATGCTCTCCTAATCAGACAGATTTTTTCCTGCTTTATACTCCTGTCATTTGTTTTAATAATTCCCCTGCCTAGGTACAGGTGTCAGTTTCTGCCCTAAGGGTCAGCCAAGCTGTGTCTTAGTTTCTGTGATCACTCAGACAAGCATAGCCAACAACCCTTAGGAAAGAGCATAAAACCTCAGCAGAATAGTTCACCCCTCAGTGAGCAGACACAATCTAACTGTTGATTTTTCCCTGATGTACTTGTAGATCTTGAGTCTAAAAGCCCTAGTTTTGCTTTCTGTTTACTAATTTACTTTTATATGTTTTAACCTGATATTTGGGTCTTTTACCTCTTAAGGTTTGGTCATGTTTTGATACAACTCTAGGGTTTAACAATCTTGTAGAAATTTTTAATTGCTTCACTGAGAAAACTCTAATTCATCTCTAACTTCTAAATTTGAGATTTGGTCTTAGAGGAGTCAAGTAAGAATGAATGGACATATACGACATTTCTAGTGTGTATAAATTATTACTGTAGCTGTTTAATGTTAAATATATTTTATTTTCATTCTTATACATAATTCAATGTATTACTGTCCACATGTTTTAAAAATAAGAAAACTAAATCTTGTAAAGGTTAACAAATTGAAAATGATAAACTTCTTCATAAAGTGAACACAGTAACTTAAGATATATTATTCACTCATTAAATATTGTAAGGTAAATCAGTGTAGGTCTGACGTTCTCAACCAGGGATGATTTTGCTCCATTCCCCCCACCCCCATGGGATATTTGGCAAAGTGTAGAGTTATTTTTGATTATCATGGGAGGTAAGGAGGATGTAACTGGCATCTACTTTATATAGGCTTGAGATACCATTTAACATTCTTCAATATAATGTCCCCCCAAAGGAATATTCATTTTGAAATGTTAAATAGTGCCAAGTTCGAGTATTTGGGATGTAGATTAACAGAAATTTTGATTCTCATAGTGCAATGCTTATAATATTATTCCTCTTCAGCTGTAAAATCTTATATTCATGGAACTAACATGTAGAATTATCCCGGGAAGCAATTGCATGTAATTACTGACTAATATTCCACAAGAATAAATCTCAAAAAAGGATTCTTGCTTTCTCCTGTATAAATTGAACATATCAATTCCATATAATATGCCTATGTATAACATTGCTTTGTTAGGCTTTTGTTTGTATTAAATAAGTTAAAATGTGGAAATAGCAGTCATTATGGGTTAATAACATAGTACAATATCTTATTTAAAAGCACAATGTTTATACGTAGTTGTTTGACATAAAATTGTGATCATAAAAGTACTTATAAAACGAGTGCAAAAACAAATTTAGAGAGAAACCATATCAAGTTATTCTGAAAGATTCTTCCACGTACGCCTTGCCATGAGCATATCACAATGTAATGGACTGATGTGTCAAGAGGAAAAATTTGTTTTCTTATAAAATAAATAAAGTAAAAAAACTTATTTTAAATAAAGAAAGAACTGTGGTAAATCTCAATTATTCAGATGGATCTGGAGGAAGACAAGTCAGCATGATGACAGAGTATGGTATAGTAAAGTAAATGCAGCTTGATCAAACCAAATCACCAATAATATCTAAAATTTTCTCAGAAGCATATAGCCCATATAAATATTTAAGGATTCTCTCTAATGTACAAATAAATATCTGAAACGAACATAGAAATGACGCTTAATAATAAATACCTGTTTAAACCACAGGCATTACCCTACAGTAGCTTGAGGAGACTAAGGCAGCACTTTAGGGGGAAAATGTTTTTTAATTACCCTTAAGGATATTAGGTCTGTTCAAGCTGCGATGACAAAGCACTTTAGGCCATGTGGTTTAAATAGACATATATTTCTCACAGTTCTGGAGGCTACAATAACCAGGTCAAGGTGACAGCAGCGTAAGAGCTCTCCTGGGGTTGCAGATGGCCACCTTCTCACTCTGTCCTAACACTAGGGAGAGAAAATGAGTTCCTGGGTCTCTTTCTTCCTCTTCTTATAAAACAGATAATCCCTTTATGGGAGTCTCACCTTTAAGAACTTATCTAGACCTAATTATTTCCCGAAGGCTCAATCTCTAAATACTTCAAAAAACCGTCACGTTAGAGGGAAAGTTTTCAAAATATGAATTTCAGAGACAAAAACATTCAGTCTATAAGAGTTTAATCATCATCAAGGAATTTATTTATATTGCAAAACTTTTCTTTGTAAGTAGGAAACCTTAACATTTATTCTAATCTTTACCTAGATTATTGTAATTTATGAGCACTGCGGACTCAATTAATGATATTTTACTCTAACCTCTACCACTTAATTTACAAAGATATAGAAAGTTTGATACTCAGTAAAGTATTTTTCAATCGTTAATAGAATGTTTATTATAAATATTGGGTCATTTTCAACCCATACCATATGAAGGGGAATATTGAAAGCATTTTAATGCTACTTCTTAATGTGATTTTTCATTACTTTTGTAAGCATAGATGCAGAAAGACTAAGCATTATATGATTAAGTTTGCATGTCTTAAACATTCCTGGTATCTTTGTAGAACTTGTCATAAATCAGCAGGTTTCAGAAGCTGCTGAACAGCAGTAGCTTCCTTTCAAGGAAGAGAAGTTTTCACATTTATTTGAAAATTATGCCCTCACTACAGGATAACATTTCCATTAAAATTTGACATATGACTCGCTTTTAATCAGAAAAAAATCAACCATGGAAATAAATGCAAATAAGCAAAGTTTGACGGTGAATGTTTCCTCTGATGAGGGCTTGATGTTTGGTTACAGGGGATGTCTAGTGTACAATGCTAGGACAAACTATTGAGCCAAAGGAAAGTCCACACAAATCTGTATTACATTTTTCCTTGGCTCGGTGCCCATACCACAGTGATTATGGCGCCGGTCACATACACCAGTCACTTAAACGCAAGGCTTGGAGGTTGCTGTGCGCTGTGATGCCATGGCACTATACCCAGGACAACATAGTAAGACTCTACCTCAAGAAAAAAATATTTTTTTTCCATAGCAATATCTGCACAAGAGAAATGAAAACATGTCCACACATAGACTAGTAAGTGACTATTCATAGAAATATATTTGTAAGGCCCTCAAAGTGGAAACAACCCTAATGCCAATATGGATGAATAAACGAGATGCAGCAGTCTAGCCATACAAAAGAAGACTATTTTACAATATAAGAAATGAGATCCTGGTGCACATTACAGCATAGAATAGCCTCAGAATATGGTGTTAAGTGAAATACTGAAGTTTTGTGAATTGTTATAACCATGAAGATCTCGGAGTTACTGAGAACCATGAAAGCATGAAAATGGATCCTTTTCCTCTTAAAATATGATGAGAACTCAGCTTTGGCAGACACTTTAATTGAAGCCTTATGAAATGCTATTCAATAAACCCAACTAAGCCATGACCAGACTTCTGACTCACAGATACTTAGAGTGCTTAATGTGTTGTTTCAAGCCTTTAAGTTTGTCATATGCAGCAGTTAGAATATAATGTATTTAATAAACTGTTCACAAGTTTTTCCAGGAGACAAGAAAGAAAGTTCCCTATGTAATTCTTATAACTTCCTCATAATTAATGAGGTCAGAATTTCTCCAGAAAACCAAGATCACTTAAACATTTACCTCTTTGATTTCAGATTTTGTACTTGAATTTATATGGAGAGTCATGCTGAAAGGTCTAACAAAAACTTGCAATCCAGCTTGGCTCAACTGTTGGGACTTCAAGGTTAAACCAGCCTAATTAAGATGTTAATGATTTCTAAAATTATTCTGATTCTATTCTTCCATTTATCACATATTGTTAAAAAAAAACTCTAAATGTTAATACTATCCAGAGGCTCACTTTTAGTGGCATAAACATTAGGCAAAGTGAAATTCTTTATTTAAGAAAAGAACGAGGCTAAGTACTTAACATGATGAACAACGGTTGATTTAATTTTTTGAGCTTGAGGACAGTAAGTATTTGGTTGCCCTAATATATTGAAGGACACTGGAATGATTTGTCTGTAGTAGATTTTTCAAACTTTGAAATCAACACTTCAGCATATTTGGTTAAATCAAGTAAAATCAGACTGGGATTAAATTTTTAAATATTGTAAACATTTCTATAATGCATAATTTATGCTTCAGTGAACTTAGATGATAATGGAAAAATAGAAAGCCAAACACCAAAGTGAAGTCAAGAATCAGTTCATCTTACTGAAATGGAAGCTATCAAAGCATTCACTTTATTCTTTCCTATTTGAATGAAAGGGAGCTTCAAAAACCACACACTAAATTTAGACTGAACTTCTCAGTGTTTGGGTTGGACACTGGGATGGAATTGAAATGTTATCACAAGGGTACTGGACAAATAAAAGAGAGTCAAAAGCACAATTGTCAGAGACAAAGTATAATTAAAACTTGGATTTAAAAGGCGCAAAACTGAGAAGCAGAATACTAAACTGAGGCAAGAGCACAGAGCTGGAATGGGTTATGCAATATAGGTACAAGTTACAAAAAAAAAAAAAAAAAAAGAGAGAGAGCACAGATCTGAGAGGACAATGATTTCAATCAAGAGAGCAGTAACAATTTTAACCAAGACAGATTTTGTGAGCTGGATATTTGAGGTCTAATTCAAGTACGAGGAGCAGGTTATTAAGGATGTATATTCATGCAGGAGAGTTCAAGTACGAGGAGCAGGTTAAGCATGTATACTCATACAGAAGAAAAGCTATTTGGACTACATGTAAGAAGAAGAAAGATAAAGCTATACTAAACTGAGAGTTAATTAATATGAACATACTTTTACAAAAACTAATTAGTTGACAGTGGAAAATATGAAAATTGTAGAAAAATTTAGGGAATAACCAAAAGGGAGCTGATGAACGCCCACAGGAGGTAAAAATAGATATGTTAAAATAACTGTGGAAATAAGAACAGGGAGGATACTAATTAATTCCACCATAGTTATCACTGCCTCGAACACTGCAGAAGAATGCCATAATAACAGAAGCAACACAGCAGAGAATAATGTGAAATGTATTATAATCTCATACTATTGCCATTCCATATATCATACGGCTGTACAAGGGTTTTTAGAATGTTTGTGCTCATTGTTTTATTTTGCTCGTTAATGCAAACCCATTCTAGTTTGTAGATGTTGGGGAAGTGTGAGATTCATGTTATACATTGCACAGCATGATTTTTTTAAAACAGTTTTAGTATTAATTTTTAAAAATAGTTGTTATAGCTTCTTTTCTTAAAACGATCATATTTGTAAAGATCATTCAAGGAAAATTGAAAATGAAAGACAAAATAATTGAATCTTAGGATTATGGTTGGTACCTATCACGCTCAATGACTAAATATTTTTAACACATATTTATCTTTATATTTAAATCACACAGACCAAAAAAAAAAAAAAAGATTTTAAACAAAATAGTCATTAATCACTGGAACGGGAACTCGCCAGAATGCTGGTGCCTCTGGGGAAGATTTTGAAGTCAAGTTCTGACTCCAAAAGAAAGCTTCATTTCTATTTAGCCATGCTTTCCAAAGGGGGTTTAGAAGTTGACTTTGTAATGCTACAGTGCTCACAAAATCAATGTGATTCATCACAGAGGATAATACCACTACCTGATGCCTTTCATTAGGAGGAAAATTAAGTAACAATCTTTGCTTGAACAAAAAGTTATATTTAATACATTAGAGCCCTGCTTTTATTTTTTTACTATGGATTAAAAAAAGGAAGTAAATTGCATGAAAGATTTAAGACATAATAAGACTTTTCTGTATGTAAGCACAGAAAGATTTAAATGTTAGAGTATATTAGTGACACAACTTCCAAGTGTTGTTTGACACACAAAAATGTGTCAAATCATATCACACATCCTTTGAACAGATATTGTTACTTTTGCTTTTCATAATAACACAACGTTTCATGAGAATATAGTATTTTCTCGGAAAATTCTTTATTTAAAATGTGCCATTCATTTTACATACAGAAATGTAAAACAAAATAATGTGAATTAAGATGACCTAAAATACATTTAAAACTTCTTTTCATGTGCGTTTAATTTTTCACTTATGGATTTAATTGTCTCATCTCTAAAATGTAAGAAATAAAATTTTGTTTTTCGATTTGTATCTCTATTGGGAAGGAATAAACATGTATTAAAAATCTTCACTGTGACTGATAGATACCAACCGTAATACTAAGAGTTAATTATTTTGTCTTTCATATTCAATTTTCCTTGAATTATCTTTACAAATATGGTTTAATAAAAGAAAACTGTAACAAAGATTTTTTTTCAGGCCATCCTGCCAACACAAAACTGTAGAAGCAAGTTTGCAATTTAGCTGTTCATGTCCTGTATGTCTTCAGTGTAATTTATTAGAAAAGCTGAGTAACCTTCAGAATCACATAGGAAGTTTTAGAAATACTGAAATTCCTAAACCCTAGTCTCATTATATTACTAATAAAACAGAATCCCCAGGATGTAGGATTCAATGAGCTATGCATATAAATTCTACTACAGATGCAGGTGACCAGCCAGGTTTGAGAGCCACTCACTGATGTTTTCCTAAAATACATGTGTGGTGGTGGGGAGAGCAGTTCATCTGTATGCTTTCTGTAAGAAACCATATAACTCAAGGGAAGGAGAAGTGAGAATAAGCTCTGCACATTCTGTGACCATAAGAAACATCTGTGACAGAATATCTCAATAACACCTTGGTGATAAGGGCACGGGGAAGGGATTTGGTTCTCCTTAACAGGAAAGCGCGAGAGCACGAGCATGAGTGCTTGGCAATTTTCACACCTGTGGTGCAAATAGCCACGAGATCACTTCCATAAATAGCTGCAGGATAGGTTAGTCCAGATTCACTCATTCATTCTCTCATGGACTCACTCACTCTAACTCTTTTGCTCCTCCTGGTCCGAGGGTGTCTGCTCAGTGCCCTTCTAGGAAGACTGCTAAGCTTCTCTCTCCTACTAAGACTGTTTCTCTCCTTCAAAGATTGTGTGTGTGTGTCTCTCTCTCCTGCTAAGACAATTGCCCTCCGCCACCTAAGGGGAGTTGATCCCAAGCAAGGTAGCATAGCATTCCACATCTGGACAGTTAGATAAGCCAGGGCCGGAGACCTGGTGTCCTGGGCCCATATGTGGCCAGGAGGATGGGATAGTGGATGCGGACAGAAGGGGAAATAAGCTTGTAGCAAACAAAAGAAAAAGAGAGAGGTGAAATACATAAAGAGGAAAAGGAAATATATAAGAAAAAGACAGCTAACAGCAAGCCTTCCTCATTTAGTTTCTTCCCTTCTCTCCTCCAAATCTCAATCACCTCTTCTGTGGAGTGGTGTAGAAAAAACAGACACCAGTTGTTAGAAACAAAAGGGAAAGAGAAAAGATAGAACTCAGGAATAGGAGGAACCTTTAGCAAACAAAATCCTTTAGATTGGGGTGAGAGAAGCCTTTGGAAGATAAAAATAGTAAGGGGAGGAAGAAATATATAAAAAGTAAAAAGAAAAAGAGAAAGAGAAGAAGTTTAAGAACAGGTTGTAAGAGCTCATCAGTTAGGGAAAAGAACCACTAACTACCTTCCCCTGTATTAACGTCCACTCTAAGCAGGAAGTAGTTATGGAATGCTTGACGCCCCCCTGTCCCTTTAAGGCAGTCAAAGGTTCTATTTGGAAGGGAAGGATTGTAAAGGCAAAGGAAAGGCCAATAGGAAAAGGTGGAAGAAAAAACTCATGGCAAACGAAATAAACAGTTAAGGGATCAGACTGAACAGCTAAAAAACCAGATTAAGCACTTAGAAGACTGGCTGAATAATCTCAAAGTTGAAGCCAATAAATGCTATACCACCACGGCAATTCAGGTTGAGCAGTTAGAAGATCAGTTAAGGAATCCCCCAATCAAAATTAAATGCCATAAATATGGAAGCTAGGCCATATTTCAAACTATTCTTTGGTAAAACAGTAAAATTCATTCACCTTTATGCCAAGGGAGGATTCTGCCCATAGTGTGCTGGACCCTTGGCTCCCCAAATATAAATATAGGGAAGTTAAATCAGCATTTCAAACTGTACTTTGGTAAAACAGTATAATGCATTCAACTTTATGCCAAGGGAGGATCCTACCCGCAGTGTGCCAGACTTTTGGCACCCCAGATACTAATTTGGGGGCAATTAAACCAGACCAACAAATGACAATGGAGGAAAAATAAACTAAATTTTTTCTTTAACTAAATCCTTTCTTTACTTATGCAGCTTGGGAAGTCCCCTCCGCCCCCCGCAGTATTGTGAGCTAAATTCTTTCTTTCTTTCTATATATGTATCTCCTTTGAGTATGGGAAGCCCCCCTCTTGCACATGAAGGAGGAAAGTACACTCAGTAGATAGTGTACCCTTGGTAGACAGCAAGAGGGAGTAGCAAGCGGACCTTTGTATCAGTTAGGGAGACTCCACTTGAAACAAGCCCTGAAGTCAAAGAGCAAAGGAAAAGCTCTACAAGAAAAGCGGTACCTTTGTTCCCCAGCTACTGAAGGCAGAAGTGGTGAAAGGTGGTACCTTTGTGCACTAGCTACTAAAGGGAGAAGCAGCAAAAGGCGGTGAAAGCAGTAGGATCTTAGCTACCAAGAACCGCAAGTACAGCGGGACCTTTGGTTGCCAGCTACTAAACCAAAGGTGGGAAAGCAGTAAGATCTTTGGTAGCAGAGACCTCAAGAAAAGCGGGACTTTTGTTTGTCTGTTAACTAAGTTCATATAGCAAAGGGAAAGCTTGTGAGGGAACACAATTATAATAGATGAAATGGAAATTGTAGAGTCTCTAATAGATGAAAAGGAAATTGTAGGTTCTCTCAGCCAAAGATTTTCTTAGTTTGAAATACTTTTAAAGAAATTAACACCTTAATCACTATCTTGTTCCTACACAAAATGGGGAATATATAGGAAACCATATAACTCAAGGGAAGAGGAAGTGAGAATTAAGCTCTGAACGTTCTGTGACTATAAGAAACATCTGTGATATAATGTCTAGATAACACCTTGGTGATAAGGGCATGAGGAAGGGATTCGGCTCTCCTTAACATGAGAGCAGGAGTGTGAGTGCTTGGCAGTCTCCACACCTGTGGTGCAAATAGCCACATGTTCACTTCTATGAGTAGCTGCAGGAGAGGTTAGTCCATATTCATTTCATTCGTTCTCTCACGGACGCACTCACTCTTAATTCTTTTACTCCTCCTGCTCAGAGGGCACCTGCTCAGCACCCTTCTATGAAGACTGCTAAGATTCACTCTCCTACTAAGACTGTTTCTCTCCCTTGAAGACTGTGTGAGTCTCTCTCTCCTGCTAAGCAGAATTGCCCTCTGGCACCTAAGGGGAGTTGATCCCGAGCAAGGTAGACAGCAGACCATGTCCAGACAGTTATTAAAGCCAAGGTCAAAGACCTGGCATCCTGGGCCCCACAGATTTCCATAAATAATATCTTAATAATACTGGCTTAAGGCCACATTTGTATTATTGCCAGGTGCTTTTAAACAATTTCTTGCAAAATCTCCTGAAAAATTTTGAGCATGTGACAAGTGAGATGCAACAATAGAAAAGAATAGAAATGGATTCCGTGAGTGAAAAAATTTTTTTTCTTTTAGCTAGGAATACAAAATGAAAGTTGGGAAACTTTGCCTAAAAAGATGAAAGTGGATTTTAGCTCTGGTACCTAGAGAAAAGTCAATTAAATAAGCAACTGTTGGTGTTCTGGCACAATTTAGGAACTCATTTATCTTCATTTCAGCAGTGAAGAAAGTAAGGTTCATTGCTCACAAATGGTGGCTTAATCCAGGTCTTTCTGATCCAAAGCCTTTACTTACCACTCTCAGCTTCTTCTTTTTTGGGGGAAGCTGCCCAATCCATGTTCACATTACAAGCCACTGGACTTGCTTTCTCCTATGACATGACACATTACCAAATGTGATACAAAACTATAGAGATTCAGAAAAATAAAAGTGGGGTTACAGAGTAAATGTCTGTGAGAGAATATTACTAGGATACACAGAAATCAGTTAAGTTGCAAGATATTGATGTTGCTACAGGTTTTTTTTAAGGATGTGTGAGACATGAGTTGCAGAGACCCTTTTGAAGGAAGTAAATATATTTGGAGTGGTTGGGTGGTACTAGAAAGAAACAAGCATGTTTAGATGAAACCCATATATACTAATATTAATTTACGTCAATTCATATCAAAGACCTTACTAATTTTAATTTTTCAGGCTTGATAAGAAACTAATAATTAATTTAGAGGAACAAAATTAGAAAGGATATTGAAAATTTGTTTGATGAAACGAAACTGGTAATACAGAAAATAGGAAAAGATTATTCAGGGAGAAAAAGTGAGAAAAAACAGGATTTGTATTGTGACTTGCAAACTTATAATTATTCAAACACATCAAGAAAGACTTTCTGAATGCAGATTCTTGAGATTCACATCCAGTAGGTCTGGCATAAGAGTTATGCATCTGAGTCTCAGTAAATTCCTTAGGTGGGTCTAATTATCAACTAGATATAAGAATCACCAGTTCAGGGAAAAGGAAACTACTCTTGGACTTTAAATAAAGAATCTTACTTCTATCACTTAGCAGTGAAACTGAATATAAAAATACTGCTTAACCTTCCATGCATTGATGTAAAATGAGAAACATGATCAAGAATATGAGTCCTGGAATGGTCCATGAAACCATCCATCTGAGTCCGTGAACCAACCATCTGAGCAGCCTTGATGAATTAAGGATGGACCCAGAGCCTGCTTGGTCATCTCTGCCAGCCAACATCCTTGGAGAAGGCCATTCAGAGTCCTCAGATTCCAGGTTGAAAGTCATGGAATTGATAAAGTCTAAGTTCTCTCTATGTCTACATTTACACAATTGATATGAGCACTTCCTGGTGTATTAGTTATTTGTCAGTCAAAGGAGATGCTTGGAAGACAGGAGTGTCAGCTAGAAGTATAATTACAAGAACCAGAATTCTGCATTCAGGTAGGTAGTTGGCCAAATAGGCCTCCCCATGACATAAGGAAGGGCTAGGGGCCTGCAGTATGTGCCTCTTATATGGCATGATGGAGATGAATTTGATAGGAGGTCTAACATCTGTTATGTGGACCAAGAAATCCAGGCTCCCATGACAAATGTCATAATGATGCATGAAGTTGTAATCCATCATGGCTTTGGGTTTGTGGCAGAGGAGCATAACAATTCAGTTTTATTCTGAAGACAATGGATAGCATACCCTCTAAACCAGGGGTCCTCCAACTTTTTAAACAGGGGGCCAGTTCACTGTCCCTCAGACCATTGGAGGGCCAGACTGTGGGCCACGGGATAAGTTGGCTGCTAAGCAGGACAGGCAGAGGCAGCAAAAACACCTGGCGGGCTGGATAAATGTCCTAGGTGGGCTGCATGTGTCCTGTGGGCCGTAGTTTGAGGACCCCTGCTCTAAATAGTGAGAAAAAGTACAATTTTTGGAAAGCTGATTATATATTACTTTTAACTTCATTAAGATTAACAAAGAATATTTAGGTCATCATTTTTATCTTAAAAAATTTAGGCCTTTCACCATGCATTTATTTTATAATGGCTTTTTAAGTTGTATAGGCATCTCTAGCAATTAATAGACTTTTTTTTTTTTTTTTTTTTTTTTGAGACAGAGCCTCAAGTTGTCACCCTGGGTAGAGTGCTGTGGCATCACAGCTCACAGCAACCTTCAACTCCTGGGCTTAAGTGATTCTCTTGCCTCAGACTCCCAAGTAGCTGGGACTGCAGGCACCTGCCACAACGCCTGGACATTTTTGGATTGTAGTTGTCATTGCTGTTAGGCAGGCTTGGGCTGAATTTGAACCTGCCAGCTCTGATGTATGTGGCTGGCTGTGCCGAGCCAACTCTATTTTATTTTTAACAGAATATATCTAATTTACAAATGAAATATCCCCAGAGGAGGTGGAAATAAAAGTCCTATTTCTTTACAGAACTAGTTCCTTATAAAAGTGTGTATATATACACTACTTTATTTTATTCAGTAGACACTTTTGAATAATAAAGTATTTCATATGCAATATAACATGGGTAGATGTGTCCTTTTCATCTCCTTTTTTCCTTGTAGGTACTTTACTCTTTCCTAGCTCTCTAAGTCTTTCATCTTTACACTAATTTTCACTTCAAAAAAAAAAAAAAAGAAAGAAAAAGCTCTTTAAGATAGTTTTAAAAATTTCATAGAGAAGCACACATAGATTTTATTTTTGTATTAACTTTTAATTAAAATCATAACTGTATATATTTGTGGGGTACAATGTGATGATTTTGACATACAATGTGGAATGCTTAAATCAAACTGGTTAACATTCCCATCACCCCACTTACTTATTTTTTGTTTTAAGACATTTAAAATTTAGTCTTAGTTATTTTGAAATAGACCCTTGAATTGTGAACATTAGGTGAGATCCCACCCAGTGCCCTCCCTCCTCCTACCAATTTTCACCCTTCCCCTACCCTTTCCCACCTCACTCCTCCCCCTTGCTAGACTATATTTGTGTTTTATCATTCATATGAGTAAATGTTTATATATTGGCTTCATAATAGTATTGAGTACATTGGATCCTTTTTTCCCCCATTCTTGAGATACTTTACTAAGAAGAATGTGTTCCCACTCCATCCAGGTAAACGCATAAGGTATAAGTCTTCATCTTTTTTATGCCTGAGATATATACATATATATATATATATACACACACACACATATATATATCATGGAATACTATATATATGATATGATACATATATATGGTATATAGTATACATATACATATATGTATGTATATAGTATATATTGATGCATATAGTATAAAATGTATGTATCATACATATTATATACGATACATATATAGTATACATGCACATATATGTATATATATAGTATATATATTGATGCATATATACAGTATTATATATCATATATTATATATCAATATATATGATATATTATATGTATGCTATATATCATATTTACCATATACATGATATATAAATAGATATATACACATATATATATCACAATTGTCAATCCATTCATGGATTGATAGGCATCTGGATTGCTTCCAGGTTGGAATTGGTTGGCAATTATGAACTGGGCTGCAATAAACATTCTGGCCCAAATGTCTTAGTGGTAAAATGACTTTTGTTCTTCTGGGTAGATACTTAGTAATTAATTGTGGGATCAGATGGAATGTCAACTTTTAGTACTTTGAGGGTTCTCCATACTTCTTTCCATGAAGGTTGCATTAGTTTGTGGTCCCACCAGCAGTACAGATGTATTCCCTTCTCTCCACATCCATGTCAGCATTTGCAGTTTGGGGACTTGGTGACGCAGGCTAATGTCACTATTTGGGAAGGAATAATGAATGTTTATCTTAAACAGGGTGTCCTCTATTTCAAGATGGCTGATAAATTAAATATAGACATTTCCCATCTCTCCTTCCCAATGCTATTAAATGGTATTAAAAACATAAGAGTTTGGGGGATTTTAGGATTTTTTTTTCCAAAGGAAAGAATTAACAAGGCTATAGAACTGAAAAACAGGGTGGGGGAGTATTCTGTCTGGGAAACAAACAAACAAAAAAACCAAACAAACAGGAATTTGGGGCAATATATAGCAGTTTGGCTTCAGATTAATCACAGAACTCACACTGCTGGCAATAATTTTTTTCTTCCCAATTAAGTCCTAAGGTATTACACCTCATAGTAGTTAATAGACCGGCAGCATTAACATAGCTAGATGGGGCTGGAAAGCTTCAGGCCCCACCACACACCTAAGTAATTAGACTCTGCAGTTTTACATGACCCCCATGTGACTCTCACATACCTTAAAAGTTTAAGAGGCCCAGTGCTAAGACACAATAACACAGCACTCTTATCCATAGCTTCACATTAGACTCACTTGGAGAACTTTTATCAACTTATCACTTTTCCTTATACCTGAAGATCTGATTTAATTGGTCTCGTGTGGGTATGTTTGAAACACTCTTGGGTCATTTGAAAGTACAGCTAACACTGAGAATCACTGCTGTAGGCTGGATCTCAGCAGTGGTTCAGAGTGTCAGGTAAGCCAGAAGATGCTCATGAGAATTACAAAAATAATTTAAAAAGAAACCTTTTGGACTAGCTGGGCTAGTAAGTAATCTCAAATAATGTCTGCCTGAGGTACAAACAGCAAGCAGAATACTCAAAAGAACTGAGAAAAAAACATAGTGATCTTCTCAGAACATTGATTCTCAGCCATAGCTGCAATTGAATACCTACTTCTGTGGGTGAGATACAGGAAACAGTAATTGTTAAAACTCCCTACATGATTTCAATTTACAGCCACGTTTGAGAATCACCAGCCTGGAAAGTGTCAGAAAGTAGAAACACTCGATGGTAATATCAGGGCCAGAGAGAGAATCCAAGCAGAATTATTTATTGAACTTTTGTTGTGCACAAGACCTGAGAGAAAAGGTCTTAATATAAATCAAGAAGACTTACTTCTATTATCAAGGAAATAATTAATTTGTTTGTGTGCTTCCCACTCATTCTGAAGAGAAGATTTCCTCTCCGAACATCCTTGTGCAATTATTTCTAGAAAAGCCCCAATTTAAGGGACAAGTTTTCATAAAACAAACAAATAGAAACAAAACAAAAATTTAAAATTATCAAGAAATTCTACATCAGCAATAATTTATAATTATGTTTATTTATTACTTATTTTATTTTATTTATTTTATTTATTTGAGAAAGAGTCTCACTTTCTTGTCCCAGTAGAGTGCTATGCCATCATAGCTCACAGCAACCTCAAACTCTTGGGTTCAAATGATCCCCTTGCCTCAACCTCCCAAGCAGCTGGGACTAGGCACTGGTTCTTTCTTAAAAACGAGAGCTCACACTTGCTTAGGCTGGTTCAAACTCATGAGCTCAAGTAATCCACTCGCCTTGGCCTCCCAGAGTGCTGGGATTACAAGTGTGAGCCACTGACCTGGCAATAATTATGTTTAGATAACTAAGCCTCATTGATATTTGAGGAAATTAGAACATAAGCATAAACAAAGATCTTGCTTGTTGAAAGAGAGAAAAAAATGAGAGACAAGAGAAGGTTAAAGAAATTCAAGATCAAGGTTGCATTAAAATAAAGTAATAAAAAAATCTTGAAAATCAAATATTGTAAGGACATGACTGAAGACTGAACTTAATCTAGATTATGAAGTCTGGGAAATTAAACATTATATGAAGGAAATAAAGATGGAATATATGTGGAAGACAGAGAGAAAAGAGGTGGGAGAAACTCATCTACAAGGAGTATGAATCACTGTAATTAGAATTCTCCTTTTGACTTTAAATTCAGCTAGAGGCATAACTTCTAAAAGTTTTGAAGGGAAAAGATTTAAACCTATGTTCAACAAAATTATCATAAGGCAAAAGAACAAAATGAGGAAAATGTAAAGCTTCAGCAAATATTAACCTGTACACCAGATACAGGAGAATAGGAAACAAAATGACGGGAGACAGAACAAAAAATATCATTACTGCAGGACGTATTCTAGGAAAGCAAAAACTAATTAAGGAAAAATGACATGATGCACATACACAAAAGCCAAAATAAATAATAAGATGCATATTTGTCTAAAATTATTGATCATTAATAGCAGAAGTTTTCTTAACTGTTTAAGATAGTGACAGCAGAGTCTGGGCCCAGTGGCTCATGCCTGTAACACAGCACCCTGTATGGCTGAGTTGGGAGGGTCACTCGAAACCAGGAATTTTACATCAGTCTAGACAATAGTGTGCGACCTTATCTCTACAAAAACTTTAAAGATTAGCTAGGTGTGATAGAGCACACTGGTAGTCCTAGCTACTTGGAAGGCTGAGGCAACAGGCTTGCTTGACTCCAGGAGTTTGAGGCTACAGTAAGCCATGAATGTACCACTGACTTTGGCCTCCATGACAGAGTGAGATTCCATTTTAAATAAATAAATAAATGAATGAATAGATAAATGAAAATGGTAGGGGAAGATGATTTTTATTTTTATTTTTATTTATTTTTTTGAGACAGAGCCTCAAGCTGTCTCCCTGGGTAGAGTGCTATGGCATCACAGCTCACAGCAACCTCCAACTCCTGGGCTCAAGCGAGTCTCCTGCCTCCGCCTCCCAAGTTGCTGGGACCACAGGTGCCCACCACAACACCCGGCTATCTTTTGGTTGCAGCCGTCATAGTTGTTTGGCGGGCCAGGGCTGGATTTGAACCCGCCACCTTAGGTGTATGTGGCTGGCGCCTTAGCCTCTTGAGCCGCAGGCGCTGAGCCAGGAAGATGATTTTTATATATGGAAATTCTTAATATGAGTGATGAAATAGATGAGGGAAGGGAAAGGAGATAAAATTATGTCAGAATTTTTGTTTTTCAGGAATGGAGATAGAATATCAAAGGTGAAAGAGCATATAATTATACTAGTTTTGCTAAAAGTTTTAGTATAACCACTAAAAGAATAGATACTATAATATTCTAAATGAGTAAAGGAAGAAAACTCAAAAGAATTTTTTAAAAGTCATAAAAGTAATCATATTAATTATAAAATAAAATTAAAATTGCATGAACAATATAATTTTTAAGTGATCAACTATAGTTAAATGGACCAGATGTCACTCTATAGATAAAATTGCCACGATAAGACCGAAATAATATCATACAACACAGTAAATAATCAAAACGTGAAAATAAAGAGAAACATAAATATATTTGCTTTTTAGGTAATTACTAAAATGGTCTTGTTAAATACAGATAAAAAAGATTCTGCACAGCTAAGGATGCAACAATCAAAGCAAGTAGACAACCTTCAGAATGGGAAGAGATATTTGCATATTATGAATCTAACTAAAGTTTGATAACTAGGACCTATAGAGAACTCAAATTAACAACAACAAAAAAGGAAACAATTCCATCTATCACTGAACAAGAGACATGAACAGAACTTTCTCTAAGGTAGACAGATGAATGTCTAAAAAATATGAAAAAATGCTCATTGTCCCTAATTATCAGGGAAATGCAAATAAAAATCACCCTGAGATATCACCTAACCTCAGTAAGATTAGCCCACATCACAAAGTCCCAAAGTTGCAGATGCTGGTGTGGATGAGCAGAGAAGGAAACGCTTTTACACTGTTGGTGGGACTGTAACCTATTACAGCCCCTTTGGAAAGAAGTATGAAGACTCCTCAATGAACTCAAATTAGACTTCCCATTTGACCCTGCAATACCATTAATAGACATCTACCCAAAGGAAAAAAAATCACTTTCTTATAAGGATATTTGAACTAAACTATTTATCGTAGCTCAATTTACAATCACTAAAATATGAAAACAGCCTAAATACCAACCCAGGAATATGGGAATTCTTGTGGAATACTATTAAGCCATTAAAACTGGTGACTTAACATCTTTTTATTAACCTGAATAGAATTGAAACACACTCTTCTCAGTAAAGTATCACAAAAATGGAAAAGCAAATACCTAATGTACTCAATACTAATATGAAGCCAGTAGATGATCTAATTCATGCCCACATATAAGAAAAACTCATTTCAGTTCAAGTTAGGGGAAGAGGAACTAGGGAGAGAGTAGGGGAAGCTTGGGGTATCTTCCTGAATGGGCACATTGTAGGGGTGTGTGGCACGCCTTTGGGTGTGAGACACAACTACAAGAGGGACTTTACCTAATAAATTCAAATATTGTGACTTGGTTGTTTGTACCCTCATGTAAACCTGAAATTAAAATTAAAAAACTCAAGAAAAAAAAAAAGAATCCAAGGCAAAACTCATAAAGAAGAATGCAAAAAAAAAAAATGATAATTGATGTATTGGTTAGGGCTGATGAGTAAAATAAAAGTAATTCCTTGTATTTCAAGTAGGAAGTGCTTTCAAATAGGAAAATAGTGATCTTTGTAATCATTGGAAGGGCATGAGAGGAAAGGTTGAAAAAGTTATTTCCTATCTCAACCTGTAGAAACAAAGATTTCATTCTCCAAAGTTGATGAGAAGCCTCTGCAGATCTCAAGAATTGGGCTCTGTCATCATTGATTTTAATACAAGTGCTTAAATCTCACAGCAACCAGGTACACATATTTCTCCTTGCTTTGGGGGAATGGTAGTTTTGCCTTGTACAAATGAAAATGTTTGACCTTTTCCCTAAACTATATAAAACAATTAATTCAATATGAGTCATACGTCTACATGTAAGAGATAAAACTTAAAAAAAAAAAAAGCCTTAGAAAAAGGTAGCAGTGAATTTTTATAACCTTTAGCAAGTCAATGATTTCTTAGAAACTATGTCAAAACACAAGCACTACAATAAAATAGATGGGATTTTTCAAAATTTAAACATTTTTCATCATAAAGGTTGCCATCAAGACAGTGAAAAGACAAGCCACAGAATTCAAAGATACATTGACAATTACATATCCAGTTAGTTTCTTGTATGAATCTGTCAAAAGGTCTAATCAGACATTCCAACAATGACACATAAATAGTTGAGACATATAAAAAAAATGATGTTCAGCATATTAATCATCATGGAAATTTGAATTAAAATCATAATGAATCATCACATAGCTGGTGGAGATTGTTAAGTTCTGTGGCTCATGTGGAAAACAATTTTACAGTTCCTTAAAGTATTCAATGGTTTCCATAAAGCCAGCAGTAACACTCCTGCGTGTATACTCGTAAGACAATTTTAGAGGATTGTGTACAGCAGCACTATTCATAATAGCCAAAAGGTGGAATGATGAAAATGCCCATCAAATGATTAATACATAAACACAATAACATGTCCATGCAATAAAACATATACTTGGCAATAAAAAGGAATGATTTTGAAGTGTTCACATATGCTGCGACAATCATGAACCTAGAAAACATTAGGAAAAGTGAAAGAAGCCAATGGGAATAGACCACAGGTTATATTATTCAATATATACGAAGTATCCCAAATGGGCCAATCCTGGAAAGTAATTGCTGGTTGCCAGGGGCTGGAGGAGGAATAAGGGGAAGTGACCACTAATCAGTATGAGATCCCTTTGTCAGATAATAAAACATATTCTAAAATTAGGTGGCGTTCATAGTTGTACAATTCTATACATATAAAAATTCAGTCACTAAAAAATGACTGAATCACTAATATGTACATACTAAACTGGAATATTTAACTGGTAAAGTTCTCAATACTTTTACACTTGGACACTCCAGAAAGTGAGAGGTAAACATTTTTGCTGAAGTATCTGTGAAGGCCGGTGCATACATTTGAACCAAGAAGTCTCAGAGTATATCCTGAAGTTCAAAATTTCCTCTCACTGAACCTTGAAATTTATATGAAGTTATGTTTACATTTGATGAAAGATTTATGTTTATTCACTTTCTTTTTTATCATAAATTTGCATTTGTTTTTCTATAGAAAGGATGTTGTATTTTTTTTTTTAACCATTAAATTGCTACCTTGCTTTCTGACACACTTTTCCAACCTATTGCAGGTAATATTGATAAATTTGCTTGCTCTTAGGGAGAGTTCTTTACACTCTGGAGTAGCCATTTCTCTGTTTAATATGCACAAATTCATGAGTCATCTCTAGAAATGTAGTTTGGCTTAAACTTCAAATGATTGTTACATGGTGGGCAAAATATTTTGCCTCAATTCCAGTTTTTATGATTCTTTGAAAGTCATGTCACAAAGCTAATGGCTTTCTCCTTTTTAGACATTAGCATTTTCTGTTGACTGCAGGGGAATAAATTCCTGATTATGTTTAAATTTTAGGACACCCAATAGTGGTATGTCACTATTACACTACTTGAAAGTTACTAAGTATTAGCTTCTCAGAGATTATATCATCTCACATTAAGACATTTGGAAACATTTCAATAGTTGGAACCCTCTAGATAGAGTAATACAATAATTGCCTTTCTTCCCACTGCCCGATGTCTTGGATGTAAATGGGGCCTAAGTTAGTATGTACTCTTCATTGACATGAAGATTCCATGCCTAGTTTCAAAATGTTAGATTTATACTGTATATGCATTCCTAGGCAGGAATTCTATGTATTCTTACAGTTCTATAATTAATTCTGTCAAGGGACACCAGAAATATTTCCCATAAAGTGGCTGTGTAGTACGTTGAATTACTTGTTCCAAGTGTTTACACAACTCCCTGTATTCAAATGCTTTCCCATGTGATTTTGTAGCTCCTATTGCTACAGACAAAGTGTATTTCTCTGTTCCTTATCATTGAAATCCAAGTTGCTTTGGTCAATATGATAGGACCAGGTGTGACACAAACCAGGTCTCTTGGTGCTCATGTAGGAAGGTAGGATAAGCTGTCTTCAGATGGTTGTCTTAGAGATCTAATATCTCTCTGTGTTTGGAATGTGCTATGAGAGTCCAGTCTTACAGTTGCCTGAGGACAGTTGTTTTGAATTGAATAAATTAACATATTTCTGTGATTTGTCATGCATATTTTATCCCAAGTGAATAATTTACTAATATTTAATGGGATAAATCTTATCATCATGGATACATTAAAAATTATTGGGTAGTCAAAAGGAAGTTTGCGGAAAATAGAGGACAAAATGTTGAGAATGAAAGGCATTTGCCCTTCACAATGTCCCCCACTTCTCTACTGTTTCCACTTTTTTGCATCTGTGCATTTCTTTACTTCTTCTTGCTTCAAACTAACCTTGAGAAAGGGAGAAATGATGATCATTTCACAAGTGGGTTCCTTCATTAGTGGATTTCTCTGCAAAAAAAGGATGAGGGTGCAACTTCTTTAGATGGTAATGAATGACTTATGTTTGAGCTCAAAGTTTGGGTGCCTTGCGACCCATCCCTGAATTCACTTATGACTGAGCCCAGATTCTACTTCTGAGAGTTCCTTTTGATAATACAACATTATCGTAAGAATCAGACATGATAGTAATATCAGGTCAGGGAATAAATGAGAACTTGGATAAACAGCTGTGGCCCTGTATGCAGGATGGAGAACTGCTCTAGTCACCTGAATAAAGGCAAGCCAGGAAGGTGCTGGGTTGGTGAATGCCAATACAGGAAGAGACCAATGTCCCATGTAATTTACATTTTTCTTCTTTAATAGAGAAGCAAACAAGCTGTTTCTTTTTGGATACCCAGTGAAATTGATGATGTTGAGAAGCTACATAGGACTTCAAGTAATTCACATGTCTGTTTTGTGAGATGATATTACTCAAGTAAAGGCTCTTTTTCCATGACCTAGAAGTTTGTGGAAGGATTCTACAACAGGTTTCTAGTTTGCATCCCACATAAGATTTGCACTGGCTCCTGTAGTGAATTCTGCAACCTACACTTGCATGGAATTCTAAAACCAGCAGACTTGTTCACCTGATGGAACAAGCACATTGTAGTCTGAAAGATCAGCAATATAAATATCAAGGGGGTGGTGGCTAAGGGAAGCCAACACCTAACACTTCCTGAAAACAGTGGAAAATCAAAAAGCATTTGAGTACTTCTGGAAGATCTAAGGGCATTAGAAACCCCACAGAGAGGGTTTGGCAAGGGCACTTGAAGTCTGGCTGTAAAGATGAGTTGGGGGAACTTACATTGGTGTACTCAGAAGATAAGCAAGTCCATCACTGATTTCCTTCAACAGTTTGTTGAGACTTTCTCAAAATCAAAATTACCCTCTGGCCCTAAACATCTTTATTTTGGTTCTCTCAAATTAAGGATGGTTCAGTGACAAAGATAGACCATTATCCTAATATTAACAGTAGTTACTTACCTTTTAAATCAATATAGATAAAGAAAAAAATAAATGAAAAGCTGTTTGATTGAACTGAATCAAAGTTCAATTTGATTGAACTGAATCAAACAGTTCAACAGACTTGATTAGAACTGTTTACTAAAGGGAATAACTCCTATTCTGGACAACTTATGAAAGGAACAAAGAGATAAGGGAAAACTGTAGGAAAGTATTTCAAGAAGTTAGTATTGTGACCATAGCTGAAGCCAAAGAATGAAGAGCTATAGTAGTCAGAAGAATAGGAAAAAGAGACTCTGGAGAATGCTGAAATTTCAAAGATAAGAGAATAAAAAAAGCTCCAAAACTCTTAGCTAGAAAATACAGTAGAACCTCTTTAAGTTGACCACCAAAGGGACTGTCACAAACTCAAGTTATGGAGGTGGTCAACAGAAGGAACTACTGCACTGTTATGTACATGAGCAGAATGTCTGGTCTATGAAAATTAGGTCAACTTAAGGAGATGGTCAATGTGAGGAGGTGGTCAACTATGGAGGTCCTACGCTATTTGGTAAATGGTGAAATAATGGCGTTCCCAAATCCCTCTTCAGAGAGCACCAATCACAGAGGGTTCTGTGCCCTGTGCTTTTCCCAGGCACATACTCACACTTTGGCTTAATAAATTTCCATTGATTGAGATGTTTGCCTTAGTCACTTATTTTGGGTTGTCAACAGTAGTGACAGCTTGATTGCAAATAGCTTTTGGAAGTTATAAAATTTCTTTGAAAGTAATTTTCAAATTGTCTGCTTCATATTTGATATTATGAATAAACAAGTATGTATCCTTCTTGTTTTTATAATGCTGAAAGTGTCTTATTTTTTCTTTTTATGATTACGAGTTTATTTTCAAAACATAATAATTACATACAGAGAAAGAGTACAAACATTCATCACAGCCATATCTATAGTGAACAAGGAAGGAAAGAAGAAAGAAAAGAAAGAAGGAGAAAAGGAAGAAGGGAGGAGAGGCCTGCCTAAATGTCTAGTGACAGTAGAATGACTAACTAAACAGGGACAATCCACAGAAGAAATAATGCAAATTGCCACAAGAATGATGTCTGTCTCACCCATTAACCCTGACAGATATCAAATTTCAGGTAGAGTTACCAAATGATATATGTGGCATGATAACATTTTTATGCATGATATTTATTTTATGAAAATATTAAATATCGTACCAGAAAACAATGAAAAGAACCCAGGATATTGTACTTATAAGAACATAAATCACATCAATAAGTAAGCTAGTAGTTTATGAAATATAATTGAAACCCCTAGGAGGTTTTAAGTGTAAATAATGAGTAATCAAGTAGAAGATTATGAAACATAGGTCAACTTCAATTGGTACATTAAATGTACTTAGAATGTTAGTACCTTTACTATATATATATATACACACACACGTATATTAAAGTTAGAAAAAAATAGAATATGTGATTGAACAGGTAAGTGTTACTTTTGTGTAGAAAAGTTATAAAGTGAGATCATGCCACCCAAGTAGTTAATGAGAGTTGTCTTTACTAAATCGGCCACCCATGGGTGAAGCCATTATGGCTCCTGTCTGACGTCATATACTTTCTGTCCAAGTAACACAGACGTTGAGAGGGCTAATTGGTCAGACCAGGTGTACTTTCTTTTTGCATTTCTTTGATAGAGAATATGTATGAATTGGACCCCAGGATCTTCAGTCTCTTAGTCACCCTTGCTCAGTCTTCATTTCTGGCCTACACGCCTATCACCTGGAAGAGAATACATACAGCATAAAGAAAGAGAAACAGGATATTTGAAAGTCATGAGATCCAGCATTCAGGAAGTACAGTCCTTTCATCAGATTTTCATTGAATCTTGAGTGTGTTAACCATTGCATCTCTTTTCCTTGCTTCTTGTTATACAATTAAAATTTATAAGCCATGTAACTTGAACTTTTTAAATTTTGTACATGAGCCTTTTTGTACCTTGATCACTGAGAGAGCTTGCTTGGTAATATGCTCAGAAGATATAATTTCATAAAGATAATTTCCCAAATGTAATTGAAGTTGTAGAATGATACTATAAATTTTTATTGGCTATACACACATGCATACACATACATTATATAGCATTATAAAGAAAAACAATGATTCTGAAATGCTATGCCAAACTCCTATCAGTGATTATTGAAGGTACAGAGTATGAGATTCAGGAAGAAATTTGTCTTTATTTAAGTTGTTCTGCTTTTTAGGATTGACGATATATAATTTGTATACTGAGAAGTTAACAAAAAAAACTACAACAGTATTTTTCTGTTATAAATTGTTCATATCTGATAATCAGGTTAAGGTATTCAGTGAAACTGTATCTCATTATGTGGGAACTATGGTTTTATTAGCCAAGTTCTAGTTGTTCATTCTCCACTCCTACTCTCTCATTCTCTCTTCTGTAGCCATACTGGTCTTTTTATGCTGTATTCTAACCACATTGCCTCTAAGTTCAGGGTCTCCATAGAAGCAATTGTGTCTAGTGGTTCATTCCATCCTCCCCACTTCAGGCTATGTTCTGATGTGAGTTCTGCCACATCGTCTGTTTTACACTCACAATGTTCCATGTGACTTTGCTAAGTACTTATTATATGCGATTATTTGATAAATGTATTTCTTCTCATATACAATATATGATTCATGATCAGGGTTTAAGTGTGATTTTTGTTTACCATTTTGATTTTGCAGCAGCTATGACAGCACCAATCAAATAAGAAACACTATACAAATGTTTGCATTTGAATAAATAAATTAATAAGTTTTTTCAAGTAAAAAGGAAAAGTCAATATATTTAATGGCGCTAGAAGACCAAGAAAGGTAAGAACTGTAAAGTATACTCTGAGTTGAATAATGTAGAGGTGATTTAGGTCTTTAGCCATTAGTGCTCAAGATTCATATGGACTGAGAAGTGAGTGCTCAGAATTTAAGACACTAAATTATGGCAATCTATTTAGTAAGTTCAGTTGTAAAGTGAAGGACAGTGATGGAGGGTTCATGAGTAGTGGTGTAGGACTGAAGAATATTTTATCATCATTTGCATTAAAACTGGGAGATCATATGTAAATGCGTCTAGAGATGATTCAAAGAAAGATAAAAAGTTAAAAATATGACAGTGGGAGAAAATAATATAAAGAAAAATGTTCCTAAATGTGTTGAAAGGCTATTTTACAAATAAATATTTTGTTTTTAAATTTGGACCTAAAAGAGAAAGATTAGATTCTATTTTATGTAGCTTAAAGCTTTGGTTGTGGGAAGATTTGTTGGTTTATCACTGAGTTCATGATTTCTTTCCCAGAGAAGTAAGAAAGGAAGATTTCTGCTTTTAGTAGATGAACAGATAGGAATGAGGTAAGTTGAATGATTCCCTAAGGGAGTCAGGTTTTTAAATGGTAGTCATTATGAAGAATTAGAGAACTACCTGACTTGAATGATAATAGGATTACCACACTTAAGGTCAAATTAAGGGTAATGACCATTTCTTAGGTAAGGAAATGTTCTCTGTGTGTAATTTTCTCCAAATGGATTCAGCAGCTCACATAAAGTCACGTAAAAAGCCGGGAGACAGACATATTAGTATATTAGTGGTGGGGGGGTTGCCACATTCATTGAATAAAAGATAAAGGGAACAAATACATTTAGAATATTGAAAAAAGACAGATTAAATGATAGACATAAAATAAACGCTGTGTAATAGTGAAGTGGAAGATGAACAGGAGAATGGGAGAACTACACAAACCTACATTTATTCATCAGTATCCCATTATTCGTGCTACCTGCTAAGGCAAAAACCTTTTACCATTTTATTTTCTTCAGAGGTAACTTATCTTCACAAATCAGTCTTCACATAAATTTAAGAAGCATCTTTCAGAAAAATGTTTCAAAAGTTTCTGATTAGAAGTACATTGAATTTCAAAATTATTTGGGGTGGTTTATCATTATCATGATTTGATATTGACTCTTCCTATTCATGAGTACAACGCATCATTCTGTGTAGCCAAACTTTCTTTGTTTTCATAAATAATAATTTCTAATTTTTATGAATATCTTGCACATATATTTTTAGGTACTTCGTGATTTTAGTCATGCTAATCAATAGCTTTTCTAAAAGACCTGCATTTCTCAATTTTTTAATGTTTTTTATTTGGTATCTGTTGCGACCCATCGGGCTCCTATGGCCCTGGTCTCGGTTAGTGCAGGAAGGAACCAGGCAAGAAGCGGATTAGAAGTACAAGCTTATGGAAGGCGGGCTAGCCCTTACTTTCCGGGTAGCCCCGAGCAACCTCCGCACCAGTCTTTTATTGAGCCAGAACAACACAGGTGAGGGGAGAAATTAGTAATGACTATGAGCAGAGGGCACGGGCTCCTCCCACAAGGAACTCCTGTGGAGGAATGGCCCGAGGTCCACACCTCAGCTGCAGATCATCTTGCTTGGATGTTGGCATCTCCTACAGGTATCTTTTTTTTAATCCACCAATTTGCCTGTAAAGTACTAGTCTTCTATGTTAATAATATGTCTGTAAATAACTATCACTTTCCTTCTTTCTGGTCTTTATACCTGATACACCTGATCTCTTTTCTTTTTACTGTGCTTGTGGGGACTGGTAGGGTAATACTGAAGTAAAAGACTGAGAACAACCTTCTCTATTGTGTTCTATGCTTGTGTGATGCTAGTCAAAATCCACAACACACCATGTGCAGAATTCTATACCATAAAATTTTGGGTACTCCTTATTTCCAATATGATTTATTCTATGACATATGACACTCTTAGAACTGTTTTATATCTATGTGTATATATTTGTATACATAGGTTTGGTTTTGATTTCTAATATAATTATGCTTCAAAGAATGTGGTGAATGAGCATGAAGCAGTCATCTCACAGCTGGACTGAGGAGCATCAGTGCTAATCTCTGGGGATACTAGGAAGTCTGGTAATGATTAGTCACCAGGATAAAGATGATACGGGTTAGTGACCTATAATACGGTAATGAGCACTCTAACTTTAATATTCCCCTGGCAGCACTAAGGCCAGCTTGTTTACATTATTTAGAGATAAGCGGAGTGATATATTAATCTAGTTTAACCAGTCTAATAAGGCATAACAAGCTCCACTGGAAAGTTTTGCCTGAGTTTTCCTGAAAGTAAGATTCCTTACATATTTAATGATTTATTTATTTGTTTTATTTTTTTGAGACAGAATCACACTTTGTCGCCTTGGTAGAATGCTGTGGTGTCACAGCTCACAGCAACCTCCAACTCGTGGGCTGAAGCTATTCTCTTGCCTCAGCCTCCCAAGTAGCTGGGACTACAGGTGCCCACCACAATGCTTGGCTATTTTTTGTTATAGTTGCCACTGTCATTTAGCAGGCCGGGACCAGGTCCAAACCCACTAGCCTCGATGTATGTGGCTGGTGCTGTGACCACTGTCTATGGGCGCCTTTGGAAACAGTATGTCCTGTGTTACTAAGAAAGTACGATGGGAAGCCGCACCTGAAGCTCTCTGGGGTCCTAAATCTTGCCTGTGCTTTCCTGTTCTGTTTTACCTACTGTTCTCTTCACCTGTATTAAAGCTTTATGTTTGTTTGGGGTCAGTGGTGTCTTGGGAGACCTTATGACTATCTGACCTGTGTAATCATTGCAGTTGGTGCTGTCGGCAAAAGTTTTACAGTTATCTTTTTTAAGTTTTATTTTAAATTAACACGAGGGTACAAATTTTTAGGTTCCATTGTTTCCATTTCTGAACTAAGGTTCAAATTGTAGTCCAGCCCTTCACCCAGGAGGCATGCTGAACACCCTCATATTGTGCTCATTATGTGAGATCCCTCCGTCCTCCTGCCAATCTCCCCTCCCAGACTATATTTGTGTTTCATCTTCCATATGGGCATTATCTATATATTGGTTTCATATCAGTATTGAGTACATTAGGTTTTTATTTTTCTATTCTTAAGATACTTTACTAAGAAGAATGTGTTTCAGCTCCATCCAGGCAAACATAAAAGATGTAAAGTCTCCATCTTTTCTTATGGCTGAATAATACTCCATGGTATACATATGCCACAGTTTATTAATCCATTCATGGGTTGATGGGTGTCTGAGTTGCTTCCAAGACTTGGCAGTTATTGAGTTTCAGTTAACATTCTGGTGCAAATGTCTTTGATATTACAATTTTTATGATTTAAATAATGATGCAGATTTGATTTGGGAGAAGGAAAGTGGAAGACATCAGGGTGGTGCCCACTGTTACAAGGTTGCTTGCCTATTAATATCTGGGGCGAAGGCCATCAAACTCTGACTAAGGATAAGTATAAAAGTGTACCAATGACACCTGCAATTGTTAATACCAAGACCAGAAAATAGTGGCAATTATATCATCTCAGAAGAAATTCAAATAAAGGGGGAAATTAGGATATCTTTGATTCTATTCTCTGTTTAGTAAAATAAAAACGAATGATGAACAGAAGGAGTTTGCCAGCACCACAGAGGTATGAACATTGATTAACTCTGTAAGGAATGTGGTTCCCAAATTAAGTTAGCAGGCGTTTGTTTTGGTCAGGATAAGAACCATGTCTAATCAATAGTTACTCAAAATATTTTACAGCGTAGAGGAGGAGGGACTTGAGAGATGATGGAAACATAGGGATATTTGCTATTAAACCATGTATATACTGCTTTTAACAACCATCTTACAAATTCTTATTGAAATGAAATTCATACATGAGAGATCAAGGAGTTATTTCACTTGCATTATACATACAAGATGAAAGAGAATACTTTTTCTTATTCATATATCCTTAGCTGTAGGTTTTGAACACTGGGTAGAAAACTACAAGTCTACTAATTTAGATAAATATAGGAGTTAAGTAGCACATATGTTGGAAAAGGATTGTCTAAATTATTCCTTAGATATTAAATAGAATAATCCTTTCTTGGCTCATAAAGTGTTAAAAATATGAAAAATTTCACATTAACTATATAACTACATTGGTTTGTAGTGATTATCTGGTAATAATAAAGTTTATCCTAATTCACTCTGATTCAAGTGATAGTTGATACTTAGATAAATGGGCTCCAACGGCCTGAGCTCGATGTTACCGTGTTGAGGAGACAAATGTTGGAAACAAAGTGGTCGATAACATTCTTTGCACAGATGTCAGGGAGGGGTTTAAATCATGGGGGAAGAATAGGATTATTCAGATTAAAAGACAAATGAGAGGTATAAAAAGAATCAGGATAATTAAACTAAGTGGAAGTGTTCATATTTTTGATCTAAAATGGCATAAATGAGGAGATGGATGGAGCAGCTAAGAGATGAGGAGTTCTGGTTCCCCCACCAGCTTCTCTTCATGACCTCGTCTCACCTGTGGTAATGAAGACATTTCATTGAATCCTGGAAGTGCTCAGTGAACTGTCATCTTGAACCTGGTATTGCAAAGTTAAAGGGCAACATAATTAAATTAGGAGAAAATTATGAAGCAACTGCAAAAGGCTGTCAGATAAAAGCCATAGCTCATTCTTTCACAATTTTCTCTTATAAAATGATCACATCAAAATCACTCAATTTATGTTATCCACTCAATAAATATAATACACATACACACAACTCAAGAGAGAAATCTTCTGTCACTTCAGAGACAATATCAACTTAAAAACTAACAATTAGGTACCACAACTATTTGAAAGGTTACTGAAATACTCTTTTCTCTAGTATAGAGTGTAGTACCCTTGGTTTCCTAAAGGTTCTCTGAAACATCACTGATACAAAACACATTAACTAATGGGAGGAAAAGAATCAAATTTACTTAAAACGTATACATGGGCGCCTATAGAATACCCAAAGATAACAGGTGAAATTGTCCACTTTTACTTTTAGGTCCGATGAAGTATGGACAGCCATATGAATGAGTGAATGAATAAAAAATGTATGACCTAATGCTAAAAGACATGGTGAGAAAATCCAGCAAGGTCTTTAAGATGCTTCCCGGCCTCTCTGAATCACGTTCTTTCTTCTGGATATGAAGCAGGGCCTTCAAACAGGATGGGTCATATATATATCTTTTTTTTTAATTGTTGGGGATTCATTGAGGGTGCGAGAAACCAGGTTACACTGATTGCATTTGTTAGGTAAAGTTCCTCTTACAATCATGTCTTGCCCCCAAAGTGTGTGGCACACACCAAGACCCCACTGGGTCATATAATTTCTTTGTGGCCAATTTGTACATAAAACTAACTTCAGGTTTTTTGGCTGGATTTTGGAAAAGGGGTTTTGACTTTTGTGACTTACCTTGGAGGAAGGAGGATTCTAGTTATTATGGCTATCCTGAGGGAGGAGTGGACTGAGAGGCAGGAAGACAGGAGAAGATCAGAGGAAAACTTTGGTTTCTGAGGTCTTCATTTTCTGAGCCTCCTCACCAAGAATTAAAATAAAAATAGGTGAAAGAGAGGACTGTAACTCTGAGTGATGGGCTGTCCAGGATTTCTGGTCACAATTTTTATTTAGAAGAGAGCCTGACTCTGTTTTCACAGGTATGGATAAAAAATGGCCAGGGGGTAATGAAGACATTTTACTGGAATTCCTGGAAAATGGTGCTCTGTAAAGTGTCATCTTGAACCTAGTAATGAAAAGTTAAAGGGCAACATAATTAAGTTAGGAGGAAATAATGAAGCAATTGCAAAAGGCTGTCAGGTAAAAATATAGCTCATATGAAGAATTTATGGATACAAATTATTTATGGCTGTTACCTCACCAGTAATGGTGGGGTTATGGGAAGCAGCTATGCTCACCACTGTACTGCCAATGCAAGATGTATTATTGCAATGAATGTGATGTTTTACTTAAGATTTACCTTCTTATCTAAGCAATTGAAAGAGACAAATATATGCAAATATGACTTTTTTTTTCTCTTCCTATTTGGGCATTTTACATAGGAACATTTAAAATTGTGTAAGCCCACTATAAAGTTAATTAAAATAATACAGAGTACTTGGGGTCATTGAGAAATTTCAACTTAATTTAAGGATATGTTAGAGGAATGTGTAGTAGTAATGCCCCTTGTTTAATAATTCAGCTGGTCTGTAACAAAAGCTGATATATTCTGGAGACTTACTGTAAATAGTAGAACTCTAGATAAAGTAGTACCACTCATAACCTCAGACATACCCAGTGTGGCATTATGTATTTAAGGAGAGAAATAATTTAAGGGATCTTGATAGTCTGTATTTGATTTGGCCAATAGTCTTCTTTCTGTCTCTATTTAAGAAGAAAGCCATAACCTATTTAATAGTATAATAAATAAACCCTATTTGTATTTATGGACCATAAATTTTTTATGTTTACTGTAATATTTACTACTCTCACAGGTATATTTACATTTTTATGCATATTGCCACAAATACAGCTTTTTTATTCAATTAGAAAAAATAATGTTATTTAGTATATTGATAAATGCAACATCAGTATCTTCATATGAAGAAGAATACATTATGAATTTCGAATTCTTGCTAATTATATAATCAAGAGATTTCTCTATTGAAATCAAATATTTTACTATGAATTATATTTCCGACACATTTTGATATCGCTGTCAGAAAACCAACCAACAGAAATAGCCTTGCAACACTGTCTTTTGTGAGGGACATTTGCATCTGTAGAGAGTCTGTATTGATGCAACCAAGGCTTCCCTGGCCTGAATCTGGAAAAGATTAACTCAGAGTCTGACAGCTTTAAAGGTCTAAAAGAAGCATTTGTTATCTTTCTCTCTGAGGGATCCTGTCTGTGATGTTTCATTTGTAATGAGACCACATTTGCTAGCCAAGCCTCCTCTTTGCCCCACCCACAACCTGTCTTACCATTATAATCTGATTTACCAGATTATAATGAGATCTCACTCTTTCTATAATCTCCAGATGACATAAAAGCTTCCACACATCCCTCTGTGATTCTGTGATTCTCCCCCATACATGTTAACAAATTTGCATGCTTTTTCTGTAATCCATCTACATTTGTACGTTTCTTTTTCTTTTTCTTTTTTTTTTTTTTTTGAGACAGAGCCTCAAGCTCTCCCCCTGGGCAGAGTGCCGTGGCATTACAGCTCGCAGCAACCTCCAACTCCTGGGCTCAAGCGAGTCTCCTGCCTCCACCTCCCAAGTAGCTGGGACCACAGGCGCCCGCCACAACGCCCGGCTATTTTTTGGTTGCAGCCGTCATTGTTGTTTGGCGGGTCTGGGCTGGGGATTCGAACCTGCCACCTTAGGTGTACGTGGCTGGCGCCTTAGCCAGTTGAGCTATAGGCGTATTTTTCATGGAAACGTCAGTAGGTAAAGTTTTCCCATGGTTTCTAATCATATACCAATTAGCATGGCTGAAATAAATAATAGTGATGAATCAAATGTTATCAAGGATATGAAAAACATAGATCATGCATATTTTGCCAGTGATAATGTAAAATGGTGTAATTTCTCTGGAAAATAGTGTGACCGTCTCCTAATAAAGCTACCTGCAATTAACATATGACCCAGCAATTGTCCTCTCAGAAATTTATTCTTAAGAAATGAAAACCTATGTACATGCAAAAATGCCTATATGAATCCAGGCAGTTTTATTTCTAAATCAAAAACCTGGAAATGGATGTTTTGAACAGGTGAACACCATGGAATACTAGAAAATGAAAGATAACAAATTATTGATTCATGGAACAACTCTCCAGAGAGTTATTCTGGGTGGAAAAAAAAAGCCAGTTGCAAAAGGTTACATACTGTGTAATTCAATTTATATAGCATTATTGAAATGATAAAATTAGAGAAATGGAGAACAGATTGGTGTCTTCCAGGGGTTAGGGACTAGAGTTGCAATATGGAGAAGGCAGGAAATGAGTTTGGTTATCAAAGGGGAACACATTAGGGTAGCTTACGGACAAATTCTCTATCTTGACTGTAGTAGTGGATACAGAAGTCTAGATGTTTAATAAAAGTGTATAGGACAAAATAAACCCACATACAAAATGAATACAAGCAAAAGTGGGGACATATGAATAAGACTGATGGACTGGATCAATGCCGATGTCCTAGTTGTGTTATTATATTAGTTTTGCAAGATGTCACAACTGGGGGAAACTAAATGTAAGGATATGCAGATTCTTTCTACATTAATTCTTACAATTCCCTCTGAATCTACAATAACCGGAAAATAAACTTTACTTTTAAAGTTTAAGTCTGAAGAAATAAAGAAGCACAAAGTACTTTGTATTCTATTCTTAGCAAGCTTAGCCTCTCTTGGAACTTAAATGAGCCAAAGCACAATTAAGCCCTTTGATACTTTACGACCTCTCTCTTCAAGCGATTTTGTGTATATCTCCCACAAGCCACTAGGCTGGTGGCATCTTTTTAAAAAAACTTCTGACTGCCACCCAGTGGTAACCACTGGGATTTTGGACTGGAAAATTAAACATGATAAGAAGGTATACTCCCAAACACTAAATGATACTTGTTTTAGTTGTTGGGCTTTAGTTGACAGTGCTTCTATTTCAGAAGAGTATGAAATTACTTTGAAAACTGAACTATTATATCCTGCATTAATCATGCTAAAAGGAAAATAAATGCTCCTAAGTGCTCCCTTATTAAATGGAAATGGTACTCAATAAGGTGACTAATTTGTTATACGCCCTCACATCTTTTTACATGTTTCAAAGCCTACATTATATCCTTCTGGAGTTACCTAATCCATAGACAAATGAGTCCATTCCCTAGAATCAGAAGATTACAAATAAGCAACGTGTCTTATTTATAGTGGTTGAGGGTCAAGAGCTGGTACACATTCTGGAAAACAGATTCACTGTGGCAAGTTGATGCCTACAGTCTACTGAAGACAGAAAAGATAATCCCCTCAATGGCCATAGTCAAGGATCATGCTCCTTGCAGCATAAAGGGAGCTAGAGCATAACAATGCTGGCAGGGTGTGAACTTTTACTGTTTCTTTGACAATAGCCAATAACTGGCATTGTGGTTCCCCAAACTGGCTTATATGACTGAAAGGTAAAAAAAACCTTATTGTGGACAATATGCTATGAAAATGTCATAAAACTGGAAGGAGACAGTCACAAAGGTACCTATCAATAACTATCCAAAGGACCCTCTCCTAAATTTAAAAAGATATGGGAAGCAAGTGGATTTCCTCCTTTGCTGGTTGTAAGTGGCCTCTTGGGGACACGAGGAGAGAAGCAATTCAACAACAAGCAGGAACAAAATATATCCTAATGTTTACTTCAGAAGCTTGAACTGTTTCTCTTTTTCCGACAAGGATCTCAGAGATGAAAACCATCTATGGGCCACTTACTGAGATTATGGGAGCATCAGTGCCGGTCCTTAGTTGGGCGAAGATTAAATTGCCCCATTACTTATAGCTTCAAGTGAATAATAAAAAAATCTTAACTGGAATAGACACTAATTCTGGATTTGGATTTGTATATTGGGTAATGGAAGTAAACGCCTCTAAAATAGTTAAAGAGTCACAACCAGAGAATATTATTTGCATTTGGAAATGTAACCTATTTTTACTGCATTGCAGTGAAACAGTAGGCTATGAAGCAAGATGTACAATCTCGTTATTATGCCTTGCCGTCTACCATGCAGCAGTGGATTGATTAAACATGCTATTGGGTAATCTAAACATCTGTTTACTAACTTAGGGGGTGATAAGTGACTGGCAGTAATGGCTTCCACAATTGAAGGAATGCGAGTTATAATTCAGCATGTATGGAAATAGAGGGGTCATTGTTGTTGAAATATTTTGAAAATCATGTAGGGCATGATAAAGGAAGCTACAGAAACTGCTTTTCTGTTTTTAATTTCTTTTTGTTCTCTGTGACTTATCCTTTACTGCTGCAACTTGGATTGTATTTAAGAATACTGAAAGAAGAATTAACTGCTAAATATGAAAATGGCTATTTCTCTAAATGTTATAATGCAAAATTGATAAGAAAAGGATGGTGGATTGTTTTTTCTCAATACCTATTTTAACTAGGATGTTGTTTCTTCTTGACACCTATCATAACTAGAATTAACATCTTTTTAACCTGTTCAACTGCTGATAAGACAATTTTAGTGACTTAGGCACAGCCTACCCTGATCCATTTCACTGAAAATGAATGCCATGGAGAACAATGGTCAGGCTCTGTTTCTGCCAGCTTTTTGAGTTAACCTTCTCGGTGAATCTGACAGTCCTAAACTGGGATGAGGAGAAAGTCTGAGTAAAAATGATGATAAATATAAAGAATGAAAAGTGATTGCTTACAAACAAAGAGAAAATCCAAAAGGGAATTTAAACATTTCTTTTCTCCATGTAAGAGTCTAGGTGAATAATAGCAACCTTTACTTATATTTACTGATGTGTATAAGGATGGAGCTATATACTTTAAAAATCTCCTTCTTTGCCTGGGACTAACGGTCCATATTGACTCTTGAGAATTTAAAAACATGCAATCCGTGGCTCAGTGGCTAGGGCACCAGCTTCATTCACTGGAGCTAGCAGGTTGGAACCCAGCCTGGGCCTGCCAAACAACGACAACTACAATCAAAAAATAGCTGGGCATTGTGGTGGGTGCCTGTACTCCCAGCAATTTGGAAGGCTGAGGCAAGAGAATTGCTTAAGCCCAAGAGTTGGAGGTTGCTATGAGCTGTGAAGCACCAGGGCAACGTAGTGAGACTCTGTCTTAAAAAAATAAAATAAGATAAAATAAAATAAAATTAAATAAATGTAATCCAGAATCATCTGGAGTGTACTCTGTGCCTTTTAATGATACTAATAGTCCATACTCAAGAAACATTTACAGTAATTCTAGTGGTGACTGGGGTCTCCTTTTATAGGTTTTATCTGTTATACTACAACAGACCCCTTTCAGGAGGAATCAAAGCTTCCTAAATGCACACACGAGAGAGTGGATGGTTGTGTGCCTATTAGTTTAGATGATAATTGATAAAGGTTCAGGTACACAGTGGATACAGACTGAGTGCCAAGTAGTCACAATTCCATGTTTCCTAATATCTATAGACTGGGTACTTGTAAATGGGCAGCAACAATCAAGGAAATGAGTACTGACAGGGTAAAATAGTGTCAGCTTAAGAGTGACTGCTGGTATTTCAACATTATCACTAAACCCCACAATGCCCACCGGCTTCATATGTGGAAATTCCTTTGTCATACTTAAGCTAAAGTGCATTTATGGGTAAGTCCTATTCATATCACATAGTTATGGAGAACCCAATATTCAAAATTTGTAATACTCAAATTATAATCAAGCAGTAAGCAATGTGTTTGGTGGGTAGACCAACACTGGCTAAAATAGTTTAAAGGGAACCTCAGGTAAAGTGTCATGAGATTAGTAATAGAATGAACTGATTTTTGTCTTTAATGACTACAGACATATTGAGGTAAAACCTACTGACCTGTATGTGATGCTTAGATGTCCTGCCATTTTAGGAAGAAGAGGTATGATATTAAATGGGTTGAAAGATAATATAGTTTCAGAAAAAAGAAATAGATCAAACAAATCGAACAGATAACAAGACATCATACTTAGAAACAAGAATGGGAAGAGCCGCATGCTGAAAAAGAGATGCTCTTTATTATTCTCCTGCAAAGGGAAAGTAGAAAAGCAATTGGTGGGGATCTTGGCAGTGGAAACTTAAGGAATGAGCTTATGAGTTCCCTAACTTACAGGAATCATAAATGAAGACTGTAATTAGCATAATACTCTCTGTGGTCTTACACATAAACAAAAACCAGACATATGAAATTATTCTTTGGGATTTAAAACATATTAAAATTGCCTGAAATTTCACTGGTGAGCAGTAAGTCCCATTGGCAATATTTGCCAATACCTCTTTATAATTTGAAACAGGCCTTATAATTATACCTACCAAAGATGTGGAATCAATAGCTAACTGGCATCTGGTCCTTGATTTAAACTCCAGTCCATGACAGTATTGCTATGTCAGTAAGGGCCACTTTGCTAGAAGCTTGAGAAAAAATTTTTTTTGATGATATTAGTAAAACTAAAAAAATAATTGCTATGTGGGAAAATGCAGGGGTATATGGCACAACCCCTGAGTTAAGGGCTCAAACTCACCTTAGACTTTACCTAACAAAGGCAAATGATGTAACCAAATTGTACTCACCCTTATATTAATCTGAAATAAAAAAATTCTACTTTTGTAATATACCTTTAATGACCAATATTATTTTTTTAAATCCATTATAATAGTAATGAATACATTGTCAAATATATTCCTTGTCACGTCTTTATTTTATAATTATATGAGATCTCTTTGGCAGTTGCAATCTCATATTCTAATTAATATTCCAGACTTTCCTTCCTGCTGCTTTTCCTACTGATATTGGTGTCAGTGAAGAGATTACGCTTGTTTACCTGGCATGTGAGCCTCTTGTCACTGGAAGTAGTAAGCTGCACAATAAGAAGACTTCTAGATCACTGGACTGACCCATAGCTATAGTGTCAAACCTCAAATAGGTGGCATTTTTTGTTCATATCCAGCTTCAAATCTTTTTTTTTTTTTCGGTTACAATTGTTTTTGAATTGGTTATGTTATTAATTTTTTTATCATCATAAAAATCCTCTTTGTTTTATTAAAATATATGTTTAATATTAGATTTATGTAGATGTTGAACATTTTAGCTTACTGTCATGAATGTGTATGAAAAATTACTTGAAAATGGATACCCAGGACACAGAGTTTAAATGAGATGGAATAGCATTTTCAGGAACCGATGGGAATACACCAGAGACAGAAACTCGGCAAGTGCCCTTTTCCTCACAGTCGGATCGTTTATTAAATTTGAAGGTTGAAGGAACATTCATAAAATTTCATCAATTTTCTTGCTTGGCTTCTAACAGAGGAACACATTTGTATTTTTGAAAAATTTTTACCAAACTTGTACTTTAACTCATATGTGATTACTTTAAAATGTCTTTCTGCACCTTAATTTGTTACTTTCTTTGGTCAGTTCTTCATCTTTTTGCTCCCAGGAAAGCACTGAGTGGAGTGATTTATCTTCTATAACAAATATCTTATTCATTTTTGGTCCGTGAGAGGAATCAGGTAAGTACAAACATACGAAACTATTCTACCTTATTTGAATTTCTACTGTGTCTTTTCTCATTCAAGTTGCGATTTTCCTGGGTCTTAAGCGTGTTTTTTTTTTTTTTTTTTTTTTTTTTTTTTTTTTTTTTTGAGACAGAGTCTCACTCTGCTGTCTTGGGTAGAGTACCGTGGCGTCTTGTCAGTCTTTCTCTCTGAGTTTAGCACACAAGACCTACCATAATTATGTGTGTTGGCGTTCCAATGACCATTTGATTTTCAGAGCCTTTGCAG
>NW_003852432.1:9263440-9399444 GCF_000181295.1 Otolemur garnettii | reverse complement strand
TATCTTATTCATTTTTGGTCCGTGAGAGGAATCAGGTAAGTACAAACATACGAAACTATTCTACCTTATTTGAATTTCTACTGTGTCTTTTCTCAATAAAGGTGCGATTTGCCTGTGTCTTAAGCGTGTTTTTTTTTTTTTTTTTTTTTTTTTATATATCCTGTACATTTTGGCATACATACATATATATATAATATATATATTTAATTTTGTCAGTCTTTCTCTCTGAGTTTAGCACACAAGACCTACCATAATTATGTGTGTTGGCGTTCCAATGACCATTTGATTTTCAGAGCCTTTGCAGTAGTATTTTCAGTAGGGCAGGCATGTTTGTTATTCCTGGGGTATCCACTTGCTTGCATGGAGAACTTCCAAGCTGGGAACTTGTGAGGGCGGCATAGAAAGAAATGGATCTATGTCATCATAAATTCTAAAGTACAATATATTTTCATCCTTAAGAAATTTAAATTAATCAGCTATTTGATACATTTTACCAATTGAACATTGGTCTTTCCATGTAAAATTGAATATTCATAGGGATATAGGGATAATAAACATCGAGTGTGCTCTTATGTTTACCATCATAAACTAGCTTCCAGAATGAAAGCAAGTAAATAAAAAAGAAAGGAAGGAAGGAAGAAGGGAAGGCAGGCAGGCAGGCAGGCAGGCTCTTACACCTCCAGGGCTGACATTTTAAGGCATATACAGTAAACATGTATGTAATTTAAAGTCTTTACCATCAAACCATGCTAACAGAGATCATTTATCCAAAATAGAAGGGGAAGTAGCATATCTACATATTCATGTCCACCACTCACCAGACTCATGTGCCTTACTGAATATTCAGAGGTAATCTACACTGAATTGTTTTTAATTGTCAGGTGATTACATTGCACAATTCTGGTGGAGAGCTGCTATAGTGGACAATGGTTTTAGTCCCAACTCTCACCTGTAGCATTCATCTTGATCCCCTAACGATTGGGGGATAAAAACCAAAACAGTAAGAGAAGGCACTATGTTTACTTTGTGAAGCTGCTGTAACAAATTACCTCAAACTCAGTGGCTTTAAACAACAAAAATTTATTCTTTCAGAATTTTGGAGGCCAGAGTCCAAAATCAATTTCACTGAGGAAAAATTGATGTGTTGGCAGCCTTACGTCCCTCTGGCCATTCCAAGGGGAGAATTCATTTCTTGCCTATTTCAGTTTCTGGCAGCTGCCAGCATTCCTTGGCTTGTGTTACACCACCCCAGCCTCGCCTCTGGGTAGTTTCCCTCCGCGCCTCTCTTACTGTGGATAAATGTGATGGCAGTTAGGGACCACTGAGATGATCCAGAATACTTTTCTCATTTCAGATTTCTTAACTGGATCACACATGCAAGTACCCCTTTCTAAGTAAGGTAAAGATTTCAAAGATTTAGATGATGATATATTTCTTGCAACCATTATTACTTTATAGAAATTGCTTTTAAGTTTTCATATGTAGGCATAAGGAAACTCAAACGGTGTGACAGGCAGAATAATGGAATTCTAAATATATCTGCCTCTTAATGCCCAGATCTTAGAAATATAATATGCTATGTTACAATGCAAGACAGAATTAAGGTTACAGAGACATACATGCTCTTCAGCTGACCTGGATATAAGACTATTGCCTGGATGATCAGGTGGGCCCAATCTCATCACAATGTTGCTGATACTGCTATGTTTGGGCTATGGGCAGCGAAATGCACAACACTTTCTTTGTTGTCACAAACATTTGGGTTTGCATCATGTTCTAACAGAATAGCTCTATATGTTTCCTCTTAGCATCGAACTACTATTAATGTAATATAGAAACTTAGATAGTAAATTCTGGAAATTATGATTTTCCATGCCAAAGTTTTAATAGACTAGTGTTATATCAATGCAATAAATATACCTTTACTCTACAAGGTAATTCAAACCCATTCTACACCAGAGCAGAAGCGACATGGAGCTGTCATAAAATCACTGTTGTCGAGGTCAAGCTTGCATTTTTCTCCACTGTATAGTGTCATCACAGCCATTGGCAGTGGCAAAGTGGACCTGAGTCCCACCAAGGGAAATATTTTTGAATATTTTTGAATAGTTGTGAATAGTTTCTTGTTTAAGTGCTCAATAAATGTTAGTTAACAATGTTAATATCAGTACTTTAACACTATTGCTACTACTTAACAAAGATATTGATAATAACATAAAATCAGTTATACATGTTTTATAGGGTTTCTTTAAGGATTAGAGATGATATTATATTTCTAAGATGCTCATTTTCACATTTAGTATTTCTGATTGGGAGGTACATGTAATTGATGGCTTCTTACAAGTATTATTACAAATGTTTTTAAATTTTATATTGGTACATTAAGTATGGAATATATTACAATATGTTGTGTATTTGTAGTGTCTTTTTAATTTTTTTTTTTTTTTTGAGTCAGAGTCTCACTCTGTTGGTGAAAGCTAAAATGCCATGGCATCAGTCTACTCACAACAGCCTCAAAACCTGGGTTCATACACTCCTCCTGCCTCAGCCTCCTGAGAAGCTGGGACTACAGGTGTCTCCCACAACACCAGACTGATTTTTCTATTTTTAGGAGAGATGGGGACTCACTCTTGCTCAGGCTGGTCTCAAACTCCTGAACTTAAGCAATTCACCTGCCTCAGCCTCCCAGAGTCCTAGGATTACAGGCCTGAGCCACTATGTATAGTCCATACTCTCTTTTGTTCAATGAAATATACTTTTGTGCTTATAAGAATTAGAATTCCAAGCATATAGTTGATAACAAAGAAATTGTAGCTTATCTAATTATAGTGAGTGCAAATAATTTTCTTTTTCCACAATAATATTTAATCACTAATAGATTCCACTAAATGGAAAGATTTGTGAAAATCACTGAAAGGTCATTGATACCTTCTCACCTCATACGTTTTGTTTTTAATATAATTTTTATTTTATTTTTACTTAATATAATTTTTTTTTGTTTCTAACATGAAGTTTTCTTTTCTACTTCATTTTGGTTTATTCCCTGTTTTTCTGTTTTTTTGTGGTCAGGTCCAGGAATGGCCTTGTATCTTTGAATCTGTAAATCAACTCAGCTGATACATTTGGTCCATGTTTTTATTCCTGAAGGATATTGTTGATTTGTTCTATTACAGTCTGGAAATTAATTTTGCTTAGGACTCTGAGACCAACCTGATCATCTTCATTGTAGGATAATTCAATTTTGATCTTCAGTTTTTATTTATCTTATTTATTTATTGAGACACGTTCTTACGTGTATTATTACCAATGGTTTTAGATTTTATATTGGTACATTAAGTATGGAATATATTACAATCCATAGTGTATTTGTAGTGTCAATGGCTTGAGTGAGGACTCTGTCACCTCACTCAAGCTATTAGAGTACAGTGGCACACTCAGAGCTTCAAACTTCTGGGCTCAGACAATCTTCAGGCTTTAACCTCCCGCCGAGTAGCTAGAACTAGAGGCATGCATCTCCATTCCTGGCTGTTTTTTAATTTTTTTTTTTTTTTTTGTAGACATGAGTTCTAACTATTTTCTTTATGCTGGTCTTGAATTCCTGGCCTGAAGTAATTCCCTCACCTCTGACTCCAAAGTGTTAGGACTACAGGTATCAAACATCACTCCCAGTCCTCCCCCACCCCCTTTTTTTAATACTTGAAGTTCATTAACTTAACCAAGAAATTTCTTGAAGGTAATCTGTAGAAATATTTTTTTAAAGAGAACAGGTGCCCTTTCTATGTGTGGATTTAGTTCTACATTAATTGCATGGAATCATCCTGTATTATGATTTTGAATATTATAATATTTTATCTATATAATTTTCTTTTTTCTCTGGTAATCACATTTATTTAACTTCCATATTCATCATTTTCTCTCTAATTTCTTTATTATTTTCACTTTTTATGTATATGCATAGTACTTATTTCTAGTTTTTCCTCCATATATTTGGTTAGAATTTTAGCAATGCCTATTTCTTTTTTTAACTTTTGAAATGATTTTATCTATGCATACTATCTGTACACATTTATGCGGTTGGTGTCATAATTTGTTATGTACAGAGAATATGTAATGATCAAGTCAAGGTACATGGGTCATTACGAATGTTTTGAGTTATGCAAAAATCAAGAAATGTGAAATCTGTGCTGATGGAAATAAGTGAAACCCTCCCAACAACACTGATAAGCTAAGAAACTTTCATGGTTGAATCAGAAAGGACACTATCAACTGTGTTTTTTGGAAATGAAATAATGGACCATAACGTAGTCTGCCTCAAAACTATCATAGTGACTTCTGTCTTTAGGATATCCACCACCATGAACATTTATCTTTTCTACGTGTTGAGAATATTTGAAGTCCTTACTTCTGGCTGTTTTAAAATGTACAACATGTTGTTATAGTCATCCTACTCTCCTATGAAGCATTACAACTGGCTAGAGTGGTGGCACACACCTATAATCCTCACACTCTGGGAGGCAAACACTGGTGGATTGCTTGAGCTCAGCAGTTTGGGACAAACTTGAGCAAGGAAAACAGCCCATCTCTACCAAAAATAGAAAAACTAGCAGACCTGTGGCAGGTACCCATAGTCCTAGCTACTTGGGAGGCTGAGGCAAGAGGGTCTCTTGAAGCCCAAGAGTTTGAGGTTGCTGTGAGCCATGATGCCAAGACACTCTATTTAGGGCTTAAGTAAGATTATGCTTCAAATTAACACCATTAAAACTTATTCCTTCTAACTTTTGTATTCGTATCCATTAACCAATCTCTCTCTATTCCCACCCCCTGCACCTGCACGTTGCTTCTAACTATTGTTCTACCATCTCCATGAGAACCACTTTTAAGTTCCCACATATATTTGGCATTTGTCTTTTTGTGTCTAGTTTATTTCACTTATGATAATCACCTCCAGTTCTATTCATATTGCTGTAAATGACATGATTTCATATTTTTAATGGCTGAATAATATTCTATTGTGTAAATATACCATTTTCTTTATCCGTTCAGCCATTGATGGACATTTTCATTGACTCCCTATCTTTCTAGCACTGTGAATACTGCTGCGATAAACATGATGGTGCAGCTGTCCTCTGATGCGCTGACTTCCTTTCCTTTGCTTAATTCCACAGCAGCAGGAATGCTGGATTGTAAGGTAGTTGTATTTTTAATTTTTGAGAAAACTCCATACTATTTTTCCATGATGGCTGCACTAATTTACATTCCCAACAACCATGTATGAGACTTTCTTTTTCTCTGAGTGCTTACCAACGTTTATTATTATTTTCCTTTTTAGTAACAGTCATTCTAACTTTGGTTAGGTAGGATCTCATTGTGGTTGATTTGCATTTCCCTGAGGAGTAGTGTATATTGGGCCTTTTTTCATACACCTGTTGGTCATTTTCTATGTCTCCTTTACAGAGTGTACTGCCTTTGAAAAATTGCTTAAAGAAGCCCTTCCCTTGTTAGCTGAAGTGCACCTATGCAGAATCTGGTCCTGTTTGGGGAGTTATGTTCCTTCATATCTCATTCTTGGTCCATCTCTACCATGCTTCATCCCTTCATTCTTTGGTTTCTTTATCATTTTCTGTTTTTTAAAAAATATTGGCTGGGTAGAAGAATATAGTATGATTTTATTGGTGCCACATAATTATATTTATTTCATTATTTCACTTAGATAGTTCTAATTAGCCTGTCTTCTTCGCCCTTTGTTCCAACATAATGTAGATAAAATGCTCTTCCTATGTTTTGTGCCCTTAAAGTTTATCTTGTTAAATATTAAGAATAGAGGCCAGAAGAATGTTTTAAAAACTATTTGTATAATAGCAGCATTATACTGTTTTTGTGTTTAATACATTATTCTTTAACTGCTTATTATCTTCAATTTTTATTTCAGATTTTACATATAAATGTATGTGCAATATTTGCAAATAAATTTTTACAGAAATAATTGCCATTTCCTTAAGATATTTTGATTATAATTTTGCTTTAAAAGATATTCAAATAAGTTTAAAACCAGAACTGTACTCATTTTTAAAAATATATCTGCAAGAAATATAGCCGGGCATGGTGGCTCATGCCTATAATCCTAGCACTCTGGGAGGACGAGGTGAGTGGATGCTTGAGCTTAGGAATTTAAGACCACTCTGAGCAAGAACAAGACTCTATCTCTACCCAAAATAGAAGAATTAGCTGGATATTGTAACAGGCACCTGTAGTCCCTGCTAATTGAGAGGCTGAGGAAAAAGGATTGGCCAAACTCAAGAGTTTGAGGTTGCTGTGAGCTATGATGCCATGGTACTCCACCTAGGTTCTCAAAGGAAAAATATACTATATTTTAACCACAAGAAATATCTCAATATCTAGTAAAATATTTCCAGCAAATATTCTGTTGGATTATTAAGAAATAATTGCCATATGTCTGTACAAAAATAATAAAAGATCTAAAGTTATTGGTTAATGATTAAGATGAGTTTCCTTTGGTTCAATTTATTGTCTTGAACACTTTAAGGAACTAATATTCTTTTTAAGAAATGGTATCAGGTGAAAAATAATAAAACACTTAACTATGTTAATCAAAGTGTTTTAGCTAATCATGCTATATAATTTGCTCAAACTTAATGAAATCAGCAGTTTTGAATGAGTGGAGTCTTAACTATATTTAAATTAATAGGTAATGGATCATTTAAAAAAAAAAGAAAAAAATCTCTTCTTAATGTTCCTGGTAAAACATTCTGGCTTCTCATCTTCTGTTTTGTGTTTTAATAGATATAATCAGTAAGCAATATGTACTTCTGGTACCAAAAAAAAAAAAAAAATCAGGAGAGAGATTAAAATGAAATAATCAGGGCCTTCTAATGATATATAAAGATAGATGACATTCTTTTCTTTTGATGAAATTATAAACATCATTAGAAAGAATTAAAACAGATGCCTGATATGCTAAGAATCAAATTGAGAAGAAGTAACTTTGGGGGTGATATTTTTCCAAGTAAATCTCTGGCTTATATTTTACAGTTACATTATATATTTAATGAGGTTGTTTTGTTTTGTTTCTCTGCTTATGAAAATGTCTTGGAACCTAGATGTTTTACAGGGATGAGAAGAATATCCATTCTTGTTATGGTATCCCAGGAGAATTCAGTATACTTTTGAATTAGATCTTTTTAAATCTTTGTTATAACATTTCCTGGGAAATATGTGGAGTACAGTTTTTAGAAAGATGAACTGTTTTATCAGCTACAAAGGATAAGCATATGTCAACAACTGAACCATTAAAATTATCTCCTTACACTTTAATCGAGGTATTTCACATTTTGGAATATTTTCCAAAAAAAGACAGAAATGAAAGAAAAGATTTGTTTACAAGGATGTTCATTAAAGAATTAATTGTGATGATAAGCAATTAGCAACCACTAAAGATCCATTAATAGATGTGGTTATTCCCTCAAAGTGAATGTTGACACTTTATGTATGAAAATAAGTCTGTACACTGCTGATGTTGCACTGTCTAATATCTCAGTGGTCCTCTTGATTTATACAACACTATTCTTTGCTACATTTTCTGCCCTTTTTTGTTAAAAAATTAGTAGAAAAAAACATAACACAATGAAAAATCACCATTAACACTATAACCTCAATATGTAGCTGTTAAATACCCATATATTATCTTTAGCTTGTGTGTGTGTGTATGTGTTTGTAGATAAAATGAATGTCATGTTCTTCATGCTACTTTTAAATATGATTTTTCACTTTACAATCTACTATAAACAGATTTCTAGGCTGTGCTGTATTCTTTTATGTTATAAATTTTTAATAACTATATTATACAGTGTGAATGGATGTTCTATAATTATGTGTTATTTTGTAAGAAATTTATATTATTTCCATATTTTCACTCTGAGAAATAACATTTTATAAGGTTTCAGGTACACACTGGTTTTTTATAATCAGTCAAATATTTTCTTTCACATTTTTGGGTATATTACTAGAAGTGTAATTGGTGGATTGAATATAATTAACATTTTATAGGCTTTGATGTTTGTTTTCAAACTGAAGCTCAGAAAACGTCTATGAAATTTTTAGTTCCATGAATATGAACTCTAATTTTCCTCTAATTTTGTGTCATTAATGTTTCCATTTTAACAACTTTGAAAAATATATTCTTCCCTTAAAAATGACCGTTGCCTTTTGAGATGAGAAGTTCTGTTTAAATTGGATGAAAACATTACCATGGATCTTATATTCCTCTTACTGTTTCATTCAAATTCAAGCTTCTGTTTCTTTTAAGAAAACAGAACAGCTGCCATGCAAAGAATTATTGTCCACAGTACTGTGTTTTTCAAATTTTATATTTTTAAATGTCTTTTTATTCTTTTTACCATTGTTTATCTTTAACTTTTAATGTTCTATTTAAGTAATTTACTTTCAAAGTGATGCTGGACAGGTGGTGCCAAGACCTGCCGCCTTAGCCCTGGTGGTGCTGGTGCAGCTGTAGCTGGCAGTGGAACCAGCTAAAGGGTAGGAAGTGGGGGTCCTGGGAGGCTCCAGTAGCCAGAAGGGCTGGACACCTGCGGGCAGACACTAGTGCCTTGCTGTCTCCTCCCTCTGCACTTCTGACTGGTGAACTTCCAAGGCCTGAGAGTTCACTGGACAGCTGCCTGTCACTGACAAAGACTCATGCCCTAAAAGTAAACATTGAGTTCTGGCAAAACAACCTCCTACAACTATATGCCCCTTAGCAGAGAGTCCTCAGACAGACTTTGGAAAGGGAGCAAGAGACCTTGTTCCCCACCTGGGTTCTCTCTGTTTGGAGCTTTGATTTTTGTAGCTTTTGTATTCTTTGTTTCTGTGAATAAATCCTGTCTTACCACTGATCTATGATCCTTTGATTCATTCTTCCAATCACCAAGACCAAGAACTTGAAACTCCAGTACCATATCTGGAGAGCCAGCTAGGAGAGCAGACAAAGTTCTGGTATCAGAAGTGCTTTATTTTATATTATTTTAATTTTTTTATTTCAAAATATGAAAACACTACAAATGTTTTATGGCTTGCACCTGGTATGAATGTGCCCATCACCAGAATAGTGTTCATTGGATCTGTTGGGTATATTTTTGCCCCCTGCCCTCCCACTTCGTGATTTCCAATGACCTTTACTGCCACCATTGGTGCACTTGTGTGCCCTTCAGTTAGTTTCACCTTATTAGAGGATATAGATGGGCTTGTTTCTCCATTCTTGAGATATTCTGCTTAGGAGAATGGTCTTTAATTCCTTCCAAATTGCTGCAAAAGGCGTGTTTATGTCTGAGTAGTAGTCCATGTTATACATGCACAGCATTTTGTTAATCTACTCATGAGTTGATTCCACACTTTGGCAATCACAAATTGTGTTTCAATAAACATTTGAGTACTGGTGTCTTTTTGATAAAATGACTTCTTCTGATACAGGACAAGTGGCACCCTAGCTAGCTCAGCTGAGCTGAATTGGAGGACCTGCTGCCACCACTTGGGCATTGTTGGTGCAGAGAAACCAGCGGGCTAGATGGTAGGCAAGTGAGGGGAGGCAAGCCACCACCCCGAGGCTCTAAGAGCCAGAGGGGCTGGACAGAGGACCCCCATTTCCTATGCCTAGGTCAATTTCATGTAAGTTTCCCAGGCTTCAATTCCATGAATGGACTGTGTCCATGCATTAATGGAAAGGACTGTACCCATTTATATCCTGACATCATATACAAGGAACCCATGCACCTATATATTCCCATAGACATAGAGCTCAGGGACAGACAGAGAGACAGAGAGGAGAGAGGGAGAGAGAGAGAGTGAGAGAGCTTTCCCCTCCCAACTTGGGTTTTTTCCTCTCCACCAGGAGCTTTGGTGTTTTTGTATTCTTTTCTTTTCTGTAAACAAATCCTGTCTTACCACTAATCTATAGTCCTAGTCTGTGGATTCATTCTTCAAATCACTGAGACCAAGAACCCACTGAAGACAAAATTCAGGTATCACTTTTCCTTTGGATAAATACCCAGTAATGAGATTGCTGGATCAAAGGGTAGCTCTACCTTTGTACTCTGAAGAATCTACACCCCGTTTTCCATAGACGTTGTACTAATTTATACAATCCCACCGACAGTGGATAAGCCTTTTCTTTCCTCATATGTGCCAGCATCTATAGTTTTTGGGCTTTTCAATAAAAGCAATTAATTTATCCTCTAAACCATTATATACTATGTAATGTTATGTCTAAATATGTAAGTTAAATTTTGTTTTTGAACTAATTTAAAATTTAATTTACATATTTACACAGATAAGAGGTTTTAGAGTATTAATTAATTTATGAACAAATGACAATTTTTCTAAAATCCACTTGCATAATTTCACTTGAGATGAGGCATAGAAATGATACTTTAACCAAAGCTTTAAGCAACCTATAGATTGTATGCTAAAATTATGTTTCTTTGATTAAAATTTATACAATATGAGAATATTTTTCCCTAAAACATAATTGTATATCTTAATGTAATGAATTCTAATTTATTTGATGTCAGTCTTTTTAATATTGATAATATTGTTCAGAATTTTAGTATAAGCTAACATAACATGCAATTTATGAATACACCATAATGTTGTTGTGTATCATATTCTAAATCTCTACTTATATTAACATATAAATAGGATGCAGTGTAGAATAGTGAGAAAAATACTGCTCCTAAGTCTGAGCATTGCTCCGCATTAACTTCTGTTCTGTATTATATGACGTATCTGAGACTTAGTTTATTTATTTGGAAAATGAAATGGCTGTCTTGGATGACTCTTGCACTTTTTCTTACTCCTGGAACATAATCACATTGAGGCATACAAAACATTGCACTAATGTTTGTTAATAACAACAAAGAATAAAAAATTTTAAATCCAAACAGCTCTTAACAGCTTCTGAATTCTTCGTTTAAAAGAAAGTCAACACTGTGTAGCAAAAGGCTTTCATTTGTGTGTGCTAGATAAATATTTAATTTAATTTAGTTTGTTTCTTGTTGGAAACAACCACAACGATTTTTGGAAGTATTATATTTCAAAACTAACTGTGAGAAAGTGCCTTACACAAAGTTACAAAGCCTTCGATTATATGTTGTAACCCCCTAACCTTCCAAATCTGTGATCTTTGCTCTCACTTTACTATCTTGTCCCTTCCATATTAAACTTATTTGCAAGAGTAGAAATAAACTTATTCTGGTGATATTTTAAAACTCAGGCCTCATAAACCATTCATGCTGAAGTTATTTAGTTGTCAGGTAACTAAAATTCTAATCCAGATAAAAATGAATGAATGAATGAATTACTTAACATATAATGATTGGATTATGACACAGATTTAAGAGCATTCATCATGAGAGGATTTGACAATTTTTGCCCTAGACCAGTAGTGTACAATGAATATATTTGTATCTCATGCTGTTGATGTTTTACGCCATGTGGCTGCCCCCAGACTTTTTGTAGCAAAGCCAGGAATAAAGCTCCATTCTAGCTTTGTATGCTTGTCCTGGCTTCGGCCATTAGCCTTCAGCCACCCAGTTCAACAGAATAAAAGACATCAGTTTTGTTATACATAGCAGAAAAAATCCAGATTTTAGCTCTTTCGTTTTCTAGCTTTGAATGGCCAAATTTCTATGTGAGAGTCTTATTCGCTTTATCTATGACATGATGCCTTATAAATTTTTTGGGGGGATTAAGTAGTGTATGTGAAGACTGTATAATATAATAAGTGTTTTATTCATATTTTTACATATTTTAAAATAAGTTTTATTTTGAAAGAAGCTAGTTTAAGTCAATGAAAAACTGTACCATATAGAGTTAAACAAGCAAGGAAGATTTCACTCGAGACTATTGCCACAAGGGAGAAAGATTTGATTCAACCCCAGTGAAATAAAAGGCAGGAAAGATGTTAGGCATTGAGATGAGCCAGTGGAACAGTGCTGGAGCGCAGTGGGGGGAGGAAGGTTTGGTTGACTAGGCCATCTGTGTTTGAAAATTGGCTTCTATTGAAGCTACGCTTATGTTTTACCATTCGTATGGATGTGTAGGTGATTATATATCGATTTCATAGTAGTATTGAGTCCATTGGAGAGAGAGGGGAGGGGCGGGAGGGCTGAGAGAAGGGAGGGTATTTGGGGGGACCTCACCTAATGTGCATAATGCAATGGTACATTTCAAAACTACCCTCTCAAAGATCCTGAGAAATAGGGGCTGTTTATCTATTCATTTATTTGGAGTTAATGCATTTTTATTTTTTATTATCCCTATTTATTTATTTATTTATTTATTATTATTAAATAATAACTGTGTACACTGATGCTTTTATGGGGTTCAGTAACCTGATTTGATACACAATGTGAAATGCTTACATCTAACTAACACATCCATCACCTCCCTTACGTATTTGTTGTGGTAAAGATAATTAAACTCTTTTCTTTTTTGAGACAAAATCTCACTATGTTACTCTCAGTAGGGTGTCATGGTGTCACAAGCTCACAGCAGCCTCAAACTCTTGGGCTTAAGTGATTCTTTTGCCTCAGCCTCCCAAGTAGCTGAGACTACAGGTGCCTGCCACAATGCCGGCTTTTTTGTTGTTGTTGCAATTGTCATTGCTGTTTAGCAGGCCTGGGTCAGGTTTCAACCCACCTGCCTCAGTGTATGTGGCCAGTGCCCTAACCACTGAGCTATGGTTTCTTGATAGTTTTGAAATGCACCGTAGCATTATGCACATTAGGTGAGATCCCCCCAAATGTCGTCCCTTCTGTCATCCCTTCCTCCCCTCCCCTCTCTCTATAGTGTACTCAGTAGTACTATGAAATCAATATATAATCACCTAAACATTCATACAAATGGTAAAACCTAACTATAGTCTAGAAAGTAAGGGCTCTTCCTTGGTGAATATATTTTAAAGGCATTGCTTCCAGGTTTTTGAGAAAGGATTTGCTGGGTAGTAAAAGTGGCAAGAGGCTAAAAGAATATCTCCAGTGAGGAAAAGAAATAATTTATATTAGCAGATTGTGTGAAGTAAATACTCCGAAAAAATGGAGCTTATGGAGCGGAAGTCTGAAGAAGCATGGCTGAAGTTTGGTTCTGATGAGAGGACCATTAAGGCTACGTCGGTCAATACATTCAAACAGCTGTAAGAAGAGGGAGGGTCAGATAAATTTTCATGTACAGGAAATGAAAGGAAAGAAAAGAAAAGGATAAGGAAACAAACAGAATGTGTTTTCTCTATTCTTCCCAAGAGAGAAATTTTTCTTGCGCTTTTGGAAAATGTCTGTGCTTAGCATAGACATACTCCACGCAGTCGTCATTTCCTCGTGTTTGGCCAGAATGAACACGAAATGAGCACAAGAGGAGAGAGGGAATGAAAGGTGCAAGGAAGTGTCATGATAAGCTCTTATCACTTGAGAACATGGAGATATTCTTCCAGAGAGATAGACAATCTTGGATGGCTTGGATTTCTTAGGGAGGATGACACTGTTGCCAGATGTTTAAGATTTACAGTAATTTATTGTACCTCTGTTAATGTCAATTGGTGTGATAATAGCATATATGTGTGTGTACAGGAACATATAGATTTACACACTTATATTCATATATACACACACACATATACAAATACATGTACACATATATGCCCATATCTCACATACCAGGAGTGTCAAAAAAAATGAATGCACATTTGAAGCAATGTTATCTATGTATTGCTTTCTGAAGTTGAATTGAATTGTGGTAGTAATGTGTAGTATGATGTTTGCTCAAAATATGTCATCAGTCAGATGAATGCAGGCATCACCATGTGGCAGCAGAGCGAAGAAAATGGCAGCACAGTTGTCATTTGAGGAGCGCAAAGCTATTTTGAGGTATTTGCAATTTCGGAATGATGTGGAAGTACAATAGCGGAGGCCTGAGTACACTACAGAACCTCCAACATGGCTAACAATGGCAGGCGTTCATGCTGTGTTTGAGATGCACGGCACCGTGTGTGATGAGCACCAGGGAACCTCTGTGAGGCCACGTGGGGCAGCAAACACTGACTCTTCTGTGTGGTGTGGGAACAGTTTACACATTTGCCACAGAAGTCTATGAAACATTGTAATTACAGAAGTCAAGTGTACCTTGCATTCATTTTTTGTTATCCACTATACACTGAGTTTTATAATTGTAACATATTTTTTTCCTTTCTTAAAAGGTATATACATTTTTTGGCACCCTCTGTGACACATGGACACATATATACAAACATATAAACACATGGCTCATTCATGTTGTAAACGTGTCAGAATTTTCTTTCTTCTTATGGCTAAATAATTCCTTATTGGTGTGTGTGTGTGTGTGCGTGTGTGACACAATTTTCTTTACCCATTTATCCATAGACAAAGTCAGTGAAAAACTGTACCATAAACAACCACTTGGATTGTTTATATCTCTTGACTCTTGTGCACAATGCTGTTATGAACCTGCGTGAATAAATATCTACTGGAGTCTGTACTTTCATTTCTTTGAGGGTTCTTATGCAGAAGTGTATATCTTTAACATTTAAGAGTAATAATTACCAGCTTTATAACCATAGCCACAATGATAGGGCAGTGGTGTAGGTGTCACTTCTGTCAAATTTGAGTGTAATAAATTTCCAACTTCCCTGGAAAATGTTTACATGGTGATAGCCTAAGTTACAGGACTGGAATCCAAGTTTGGAAATATATCTCCAAAGCCCCATCAATATTATTTTGAGATAGTGAAATCAGTTCTGATGCCTATGATAGGAGGAGATTGGAGACACTTTCTTCTTCTTCCTTTTTTTTTTTTTTTTTTGGCTGGGGGTGGGTTTGAAACCAACAGCCTGGGTGTATGTGGCTGGTGCCCTACCCACTGAGCTACGGGCACCACCATATATTTTTTTCTTTTTCTTTTTTGGCTGGGGGTGGGTTTGAACCTACCACCTCTGGTATATAGGGCCAGCACCTTACTCCTTTGCGACACAGAGGCCATCAGAAATTGGAGACACTTTCTTGAGAAGATGGGGACTTTTAAGATCTTTTTCACTTTTAAGATATACAAGTTTATAGATGTCTGTACCCAGCAATTAAGAAAAATGTTTTGCTTATGACATATGCAATTTAAGTTTAGGGTCCTTTGTGCAGTAGGGGTAAAATAACCACTTTTTTTTTTCAGAAGAAGTATTTTTTTTAAAATTCTTTTTTTATTATTAAATGATAGCTGTGTACATTAACGCAATCATGGGATACCCTGTGGTGTTTTCACATACAATTTGAAATATTTTCATCAAACTGGTTAACATGGCCTTCATGTAATTTTCTTATTGTGTTAAGATGTTTATATTCTACTTTTAGAAAGATTCCTTGTACCCTTGTAAGATAAACTATAGAGGTTTAAAGCAGCTTCTCAGCTTTGCTGTGAATTTGATTTCGGCAGGAGATAGGGAATAAATTCTAGGCGGCTTATAGAACTATGCTCCAACTACTTTGACATTTTGTTTTGTTTTAGCATTATAAATTTTAATCAAATACAGTTAGAAATGATTTAGTTACATCTAGATTTAAAAATATTTATAGGTTCTTTGAAGTTACTTTAAATTGTTTGTAATTAGACTCCAAAGAAGTTACATAACTCTCCCAGTATGCTATGGTTTCTCACACTAACTCTAGCACCTGAAAGAATATTGTTGAGAAATAAATAGGGTATGACATTTCTTATGTAGATTTTTCCTGGTGTGGTTCTTCCTTGGTTGCAGCATGAATACATGAATATAGCCACTGTATTAAAGATTTACCGGCCATGTAAAAGTGCCTGCGGAATTGAGAGTGGGCAAGATCTATGCGCTCTGTTCTGAAATAGTTCACCCCCAAACAACAAATTCCATTAACATTCAGTTCCGCTGACAAACACAAGCTGGGGCTCTCTTTCTCTCACTTTCACTTTCTTGCTCTCTGGCTCCACACACACACACACACACACACGCACGCACACACACACGTACACACACACTCAGAAAAGTTAAAGCCAGAAGAGGACAATGTCATGGTCTGTTGCTTTTTACTTATGAAGATATGTTTTTCATCTTTTTCCCTCTGCAAGAGACTCCAGTCCTAAACCGCAGAAACATTTGCTGTATGCGTATGGGAAATTATTTCTGCAACGATATTTGTACAACAGGTAAATATGCTTAGAAAAAAATTGCTGCCTGTATATCATGTTTCTTTTTGTTTAGCCACACACTGCTGAGCTCAGCATATCCTATCAGCCCTGGAAAGTATCTAATAAATCTTCAGCCCTGCTATATATTGAGAATAACAAAGTTATGTGACAAATACATCAGCTGTGGGAATAAGCCTTCACATTAAATAATCCAATGCAAGGATCAGCATAATTTTATTGGTGTTAGTGGACAACCTATATTTTAAAACATCTAAGAGATCAAGTTGACTTTTTTATATATCCTAGTAATCATACTAACCTGAATTCCAATTCTTAAATTGAAAAAATGTAGTGTCTATGATGTTTATGGTAGAGGCAGGGTAGAACTTGATTAGTGGGTAAATGGATTAGTGGACAGATAAGGGATTTGAGGAAAAAGGTATAAAACCAGAAAAAAAATCCCACAGACAATAGGGATTGTTAAAACATCCTGCAGGAGTGAACAATGTGTATCTGAATTTTTCTACTTTGGGCACTGTGTGCAGCCTTAGCTACATGGCAATGTCATCTTTAAGACTTTCCAACTCCATAACTCTCATCACTCCCAAGTAAAACTATGTATTCACTAAATACTAACTCCTCATTTCCCCTCACTGGCAGTCACCATTCTACTGTTTTGTTGTTGTTGTTGTTGTTGTTTTTGTAAACAGGTTCTTTAAATCAGAACTCAGTGATCAGAGGATTAGAGACTTCTTGCATCAAGTTTTATAGTGTGAACTGAATATTTCTAGTGTGTGGACTTGGGTGATGTTCAAATTTCCATCTCCTAAGGTACCAAGAAAGCACGGAGCTCTGGGTGAAAAAGTTTTGCCCTGATTTATCCTTGAATTTAGTTAGTCTTACAGTTGGCATGCCAGAGAGGGAATGAAAAAAAAAAAAAGGAGACTGGTGAAATAAACCAGACCTTGCAACTGGACTTCAGTTTTTAGAAGAGTGTAAATGGTACCAACTTTTGAGTTAAAGATAGTGCTCTTATCTCAACTCAGCTGCACTTCTGAGTATAAAATAGTGAACTGAGATAACTATGATATTTAAAGGCACAGGAGGGAGATCTTTGCTGAAACAGTGCTGCAGGGGTGGTTAAAGTACAGGAGCCAGAGGACGTCATCTCTGCAGGGCTGTGCCTCTCAATACGATTGTCATGGTCTGGGCTGTGAATTTCCAACTTGTGCCAAGCAGTGAAAGGCCCGGATCGTTAGCAAAATACCTAGGATCTCAAACAGTAGAAGCCCCTTCCACATACATCTTTTTAATATAACACGGAAAGCATTTTATCTTATATTTTGATTATGATAAATATACATAACAAAAATTTATCATTTTAACTATTTTTAAGTGTACCCTTCATGGCATGTAGTAAATTCACTCTGTTGTGCAACCACCCCCATTATCCGTCTCTATTAACTTTTTCATCTTCCCCAACTGAAGCTCTGCACTCATTAAATAATAACTCCTCATTTTTCCCTCTGCTGATCTCTGGCAACCACCGTTCTACTTTTAGTGTGTGTATGTGACTGCCTGGGCACCTCCCAGAAGTGAAATTATACATGGTCCTTTTGCGACGGACTTATGTAACTGAACGAAACATGAAACATGTGAAACGTGACTTATGTAACTGAACAAAAATTCTAAGTGCATCCGTGTTGCATCATGGGTCAGAATTGTTTTCCTTTTATGGAGAATTAATTCCATAATAACTCCGTAAAGGAATTAATTACTTTTATAGAAGAGTAATACTCCATTTTGCGTGTATGTGACACCACATTTTTTTCTATCCGCCCATCCATAGATGAACATTTGAGTTCTTTCCATCTTTTGGCCATTGTGAGCAATGATATTATTAACACATATGTACAAATATCTGTTTGAGTCCTTGCTTTCAATTCTTTGGAATACATAAACAGAGGAGTCTTTTCTTAGTTTTTAAGATGAATAACTGCCAGCTTCATTAACCATAGACAGTGATGGTGGCAGTAGTATGAGGTGTCACTTCCGTCAACTTTAAGTGTAATAAAGTTCTTCCATGCCAGGGTAGGGACTTGAAAAGAATAAATAAATAAATAAATAAATAGGTCTGGGGTCACCAGATGAGGGGGTTTTGGCACAAGACAGGAAAAGGCTTGACACAAAGTTCTGTGCTGGGGGACTGAGGAACTCTGGGAGGATTCTTGCTGAGTAAACCTCAGGTCCATGTTCATTATCATAAAATAGGAAGAAGTAGTTAAAAGGTACTTGTCAGACAGCAGCATTGAAAAAGGGGAATATGAAATGTCAGAATGTCACCAATTTATTTTGCAGAATCTCAGACCTTAAGCAAGACCTCTGCCTCTAGCATCAAGAGACCTTCGGAATTTAGAGAACCTTTACCATAACCATGAGGCCTGGTATTGCCACACCACACATATACATTGTCCCTTGAAGGCCAGTTTTCTGATCTAAACATACACAACTCAAATGCCATTCTCGTGATTATCTGGGCCTTTCAAGCAGGAAGTGAGTCTTATGCTAAAGGTTAGGGTTCAGTTTCCTCTATAAATAAATAAATAAATGAACAAAATTTCCAACTTCTGTGGAAAACATTTTTCATGACAAGAAAAGACTAAATCGGAATTGCAGATTTTTTAAACTTGTGCAATTGGTTTCTTATTTATCTATCTACTTATTTATTTAAAAGAAGCTAGATTGAGACTTAATTTTTAATTGATACATAATAATCATACCTAATTATGGTGTTATGTGTTATTTTGATACATGAATACATGACCAGGTTTGAAATATCCCCCAAAGTTCCATCAGTACTATTTTGGGACAGTAGAATAACTTCTGATGGTTAACACAGGCACACAAAAATTTAAGGATTTGTATCAAATGTTGAACTCCCAAAAGCTAAAGAAATCATTAGTTGCAGCATGATAATTATATATTGATGTGGCTCCAAGTGCATTTATCAGTTGGTAGAGCTTATACGCTAAAGATATGTCAAAGACTATGTGTACAAGGATAACCTATTAAAATATGAACATGAGTTTGTGCCACAGTCTAGATCCTCTAATAACAAGACAGAAAAATGGGATTGAGTTTGCAAGGAATTTAAGGGAAATGCCTATAAGAGAAAATGGGGAGGGGAGTGGGCAGGCTGGGAGGGCCACCGTGCTGGAAAGCATGTCTAAAGGAGGGAGGAAAATGAATTGAATGGAGGCTTTCTAGATTTCCATGAAATTGAAGCGTGATTCAGCAAGGTCGTTGGGAAGCTTCAAGTTAAAAGCAGCTAGCTGTAGGAGGAGTAGCACATCTCTTCCGGATGGGCCTGCCTTAGTAAATGTTCTATGCTCTCTGCCTTCTAAGAGTAGCCCATGGGAAGTATGATCTTGACATAAAAGCAGCAATAGATGTCAGAGCGCCATAGCTGGGACCTTCAACCAATTGCTCTCTTTAACTGGACATATGCACAACACATTCTCATGATCCTCCACTGTGCTCACTATAGCGTTTCCTTATCCCCAGTACAGGAAGGTAGCCAGGCTTGATGTTGCCTTGCCTCACAGACTCAGGACAAAAGTGAGCAGCATTCAAATGCAGCTGCAGCCACAAGGCCCTGTGCACTTCCTTATGGCACAGGTGCCTGAGGTGCCCTTTACCTCTCCCACCACCCTACCTGTCCACCCTGCACACCCTTTCCATTTTCTTTTATAGGCATTTTCCTTAAATTCCTTGCTATATCCAGATGGAGATTACGAACACTTGGAGTGCTTCGTGAATTGTGTGCAGTGTCTAATAAATTTGAGTGCTTTCTGCAGACTCTGTTCTCTGCCTCATTCAGCCTCGTCCCAGTTACAGTGAGTTGTAGCCTGCTCACCATGCTGGCCTGTCAGCCTCTGTAGAGCCTCTGGGCTGGTGATTCAGAGAAGTGACGTCTTTGGGTACATGTGGCAACATGGGGTCTAGTTGCTCTTTCTGGACCCAGTGTTACAGTAGGTGACACTTTTTGGCATTTGCAATCAGGATGCACTTCTGCATCCAACACCAGCTTACCAGAATGTCTTGAAACAATGCTCAGAGTCCACAATGGTGTGAAACAGCCTGGTGCCCTACCTCCTTCAGTGAGGAAAATCGTTTCTGGATCTTGGTCTAAGTAGGAGCTCACAAGCATTCTGTTTATCTTTCTTGTCATGGTAGCAACACCGTAATATTCTGTCCTCATCACACAGCAATGGTACTAAAACTTTTTCATAAACAACACTTCTCCACTCCTTGTTTTTCTGATTGGGAGGCTCACAAACTAATGTCAATTTGAAGAAGTTTGTGACAGTCGCTATTGCCACAGTTTCACTCGGTAGATAATGAGGTCTATTACCACTTTTATCAGTGATTTTATTATTTCTATTTAGTTGATTCTATGGGTTTTTAAATTTGATGTTTTTTCCTTACTTCAGAAGATGCTGACATTTAACTAACAGTAAAATTTATTTTTAGGCCTGTTTTTATATACATGATACATCGTGAGAGTTTTGTATTGTTCTTTTATGTATTGTAATTTCTCTGACTTGTATGAGAAGTCATTTAACTTGAGAAAAGTGTAGTGGTGGTTTTCTGTATTACAACAATTTTTTTCTTCTCGGCTGATATGAACCTTGGGGAATGATCTTTTAAAGAGGCAGCTATTTAGATTAACGAGAACTGAATACAAATGTACTTCATATATTTTCTATGTGAATATGTTCATGTATGCTCTTCTGTTATAAACAAAAATAGCTACTCAAATAAATCAATGAAGCATAGCTTCAGGAACAATCCCAGAGAGACAACATCCCAGTTTTTCAGTGTCAGAACATTGATAGATTTGTAGGAAAATTCAAAATGTCAGAATTTCAGATTAGTTTGTTTTACAAACAGGAAAACAAATATTTCCTCAACAAGAAAAAATTTCAAGATATAGCCAAGTATGAATTTCCTCAAATTTAAGACAATGAATTTTTTAATTACCAAAATTAACTTTCTGATGAAATTATCCATTCTTTTAAAATTCCTTAAATGCCTATGACAAGCAAATTCTTATTTCCCAGAAGGCTTTCTTCCAAAAGATAGGCATGTTTTACTCATTTTAAATGACTGTTTTATGTACATCTTCTATGCTACTTTTTGCTACAAAAACAGCATCTGATATAAAGAAGTGAAAATTAAATCTGTGCTTTGCATGCCAAATCTTCACAGTGTTTCCCAACACTTGGCTTCTCTCTGGTATGTTGGCCCTTCAAATTCTGGCTGCCTCAACTGCTATTTAAAGTCTCAAAATCTTATTTTGCTACAAATTTTATGATCATTTGGTACTCTACCTATCTTTTACATTTATCCCTTGGCAGATGCTTAGTCTGGTAGGAAGCATTCTAGCCTAGCTGGAAGTGAAACTCTTACTCTTTTCTTTTGAGATACTATTGAATTTAATTTGATCATAGGGGGAAAAAACCTATGGTCATTACTTTAACATGGTCACCTTTTATCTCTTCAGAGAGTTACTCTCCTAGGACATTTTTGTATATACCTAGCTTAGGATGTGTTTTAGCTACCTTATTATAATCATAAGTAGTCAGGGTTTTTACTTCCTTCAGCTGCCTTTCATCTTTACAAGCATAAAACGTGGTAGTTTTGCAAGACCCACTTGGTAGTGATGTGCCATTTAATCTGGATACAGAATGTCTTTAGAAAAGACCACACTCAATCTCACTAAATTGTCACTTTTTTTTCAAAGTAAATAATAAGCCAATAGGAGAAGTAAGGAAAATTTAATTCTAGGCAACTAGTTAGCAATTATACTCAAGTCAAAACATGGTTTCTTCTGATTGTGATAATAGAGAGAAAATAAGTCAGGAAAGGCTTGGGCTATAAAATGGCTCAGGAAGTTATTTGGTAATTTCATAATGTGATAATAAAAATTGAAAGGTTTAGGAAATGGAGACCAATTTTAGAACAGGAACAGGGTGTTCCTTTGACTGACATATTTTCATTCAGTGATGGTTTTGCTGCTTGTTTCCATGTCAACCATATGATGAGCATGTAACTTAACATATTTCCCACCTCTATCTTATCATGAATTTTAAAAATGACTCTTAAATCTCAAATAATATAAAATAGCAATCAGGAATAGAGAAATTTTTCTGTATAGCTTATGGAAAATTGAGTATAAAAGTCAAGTGTTTGTAATATTTTAATAAAATTATAACCATATTGGATAGATACCTAGTAATGGATTTATGGGTTCAAATGGAAGGTTGACTTTTAGTTCTTTAATTCTCCATGAAGTTCGTATTAGCTTGCAATCTCAGCAGCAGTGTAGAAGTGTTCCTCTCTCCCGCCTTCTACACAGCATCTACAGATTTGGGACTTTGCAATGTGGGCTCACTGGATTTGGGTGATATCTCAGAGTGATTTTGAATTGCATTTCTCTAATGATTAAAGATGATGACAATTTTCTGATTTGTCTATTGGCCATTCATCTGTCATCTTTAGAGAGTTTCTGTTCATGTCTGTTACCCATTTATGAATGGAGTTATTCTTTGTATGCCATGGAGTACTATTCAGCCGTATGAAAAGATAGAGACTTTCTATCTTTTATGTTTACCTGGATGGAGTTGAAAGACATTCTTCTTAGTAAAGTATCTCAAAAATGGAAAAAAATATATCTAATGTACTCAATACTAATATAAAACCAATATATAATAGACAAGAACATGCCCACATGAATAATGAATTGCAAATATAGTCCAGCAAGGGGGAGGGCAAAGAAGAGAGAGGGGAGGGGAAGGAAGGCTGATGGGCAAGAGGAGGGAGGGTGGTTGGCAGGATCTCACCTAATGTGCACAGTGTGAGGGTGTTCAGCACACCTGCTCAACTACAACTTGAACCTTATCTTATAATCGAAAACAATGCAACCTAAAAATTTATACCCTCATATTAATTTTAAATTAAAAAATAACCATATCAGATCCAGAATTTTTCAAACTTTCATTTTAATACTTCAATTATATTTTTTAAAAGGTCACTTAGGGAAAATAGAATTACTTTATGTTATTGGTTGATTTTTATTACATTATTAATGGCTTCTGGAAATTACATAGCAAAAGTACAGATATAGTATGCCTATCCTAATTTTACATTCAACAGTATTTCATTTATAGCAACTTTTAATAATTAGTTTTGTAGAGAATTTGATAAACTTTGGTTTTGCTTATCTGCTAGATGTCTCTATTTTTTTCCTATACAACAGAAGTAGGATTACATATGGTCTGTGTTCTGTGTGTGTATGTATAGTCATCCATAATATGGCAATATAATTCTGATGAAATGTAATATTTATAATATACATTTTGTTACACAGGCCCATTTCAAGTGCCTTTTTGAACTTTATTATATCTGTTATTTTCAGCTATCAATAAAGAAGAAAATAAATGTTAAAGTCATATTCTTCCTTGTTTCATGTTGGGTAAATAGCATTCTTTAGCCTTGGATCCAAATTGCAGAAGAGGTTCTTTAATAACTTTAAAGACCCAGATAAATAGATCAGTGGAATAGAATAAAAATCCAAGAAATAAATCCACACATGTAGAGTCAATCGATTTTCAAAAAGGATACAAAGAATATACAATGAAGAGAATTCTCTTTAACAAATGGTGCTAGAATGACTATATGTCCAAATGTAAAAGAATAAAAAGTTGGACTTGTCTCATACCACATACAAAAATTCTCAAAATTAAATAAACAGTAAAACGTGAGACTGAAACTGTAGAAATACTAGAAGAAAATCAAGGACTTGAGTAGGTAATATTCAAAAAAGATAAACAAATGACCAGAAGGTACATAAAAAGTTGTTCAACCTCACTAACTTTCAGGGAAGTACAAATTAAAATCATAATAAAATATCACTTCATACCTTTTAGCATGGCTATCCTCCAAAAGATAAATGTAAATGTTCATGAGGATATAGTGAGATGTGAACCTTTGTGCATTGTTGGTAAGAATTTAAATTACTACAAGAAACAGTGTAGAGGTTTTCTAAATACCAAAAATAGAACTAGTATCTGATCCAGCAGTTCAATCACTGGGTATATATCCAAAGAAATCAAATCAATATGTCAAAGAGGTAACTGCATTTACATGTTTGTTGCAGTATTATTCACCATAGCTATGATATGGCTTTATCTATTGGATGACTCTTAGGTTGAGAGGTTAAAGAAAATTTGGCATATATACACAATAAACATTTAAAATTTCTTTGTCTTTAAAGAAAGAAAGAAATATTACCATTTATGTCTACATGTATGCCGCTAGACAGTAATATGTTAATGAAATAAGCTGGGATCAGAAAGACAAGTGTCATATGATCTCACTTACATGTGGAATTTAAATAAGTTACATTCATAAAGGCAGAGAGTAGAATAATGGTTATCAGGGGCTGGAGGGGTGGGAAGAAGACTGAGATATTGGTCAAAAAATATAAAATTTCAGTTATTAAAAAAAAAAAACCTCAAGATACTTATTGTAAAAATGGTAGTTACAGGTCATAACAAGGTATTGTATACTTAAAAATTGCTAATATGGTATATTTTAAATGTTCTTACCACAAATAAATGATATGTTATTTGTTTTATAATAGGTGAAAAATAAGTATGTTAATTAGCTTGATGTGGCCACTCCTCAACATATACGTATGACAGAACATCATTTCGTATGCTGTAAATTTACATACTATTTATTTATCCATTAAAATTAATTAGTTAAGGAAAATAAAGATATCAATTAAAATACCTAACTTCACACTTCAAGGAACTAGAAAAAGAATTAATTAAGCAGAAGAAAGGTAACAATAAATATTAGAACAGAAATAAATGAAATACAGACTAGAAGAATGAGAAAAGAGCAATGAAACTAAGCACCTATTTTTGAAAGATTTGCAAATATATCTTCCCATTTAATAAGTTGCTTCTCAGTCCGTTGATGGTTTCCTTTTTGTGCAGAAGGTTTTAGTTTGCTATAATTCTATTTGTCTGTTTTTGGTTTTGTTGCCAAAGCTTCAGTGTCATATTAAAAAAAATTATTACCAACATCAAAGTCAGGAATATTTTCCTCTATATTTTCTTCTAGGAGTTGTACCATTTCAGGTCTTATATTTAATCCATTTTGAGTTAATTTTTGTGAATGGTATATAAGGTGTTCAATTTGATTCTTTGTATATGGATATCCAATTTTCCTAGCACTATTTATTGAAGAGACGGTTTTTCCTTATTGTGTATTCTTAATACTCTGTGACTTATTAGTCAACTGCATATGCATGAGTTTATTTCTGGGCTTTCAATTATGTTCCATTTCTATGTAGTCCAATATGGTTTTGATTATTATAGTTTTGTAATTTAGTTTGAAATAGGTAGTGAGATGCCCATACTGGCTTTGTATTCTTAAGATTGCTTTGGCTATGTAAGGTCTTTTGTGATTTCATACAAATTTTAAAATTGTTCTTTATTTCTGTGAAAAATAACATTGAAGTTTTCATAGGGATTGCATTGCATCTATAGATTGCTTTGGGTAGAATGGACGTTTTAACAATAATAATTTTTCCAATCATTGTACCTGAGGTAGCTTTCCATTTATTTTTGTCTTTTTCATTTTTATTAATGTCTTATCATTTTTGCTCTTTGAATTTATTCCAAAAATTTTATCATTTTGATACTGCTCTAATTAGTATTGTTTTCTTTATTCTTCAGATAGTTTATTGTTAGGGTAAAGGAAACAAGTTATTTTTGTATGTTGATTATATATTCTGCAACTTTACTGAAAATTTTTATAAGTCCTAGGATATTTTTTTCTGCAGAATTTCTTTATATTGAACATTCATAATCTACAAACATACAAGTTAATTTCTTTGTTTCTAATTTAGTAGCCCTTCATTTATTTTAAATTTGTTTTAAAAATTACAGAAACATAATATATATTAGTTAATTACAGCTGCCCTATCGTGCTACTGAAAACTAGATCTTCTTCCATCTAACTGCATTTTGTACACATTAACTAACCAGTCTTTAACCTTCGTCTCCCATTATCTGTCTAAAACTCAGATAACTACCATTTCATTGACTCCCAACATGAAATCAACTATTTTAAGCTTATTTTATTTCTTTCTTTTGCCTAATTTTCTGGTCATGACTCCTGGTACTTTATAAGCTATATAATACTAAACTAAATTCAATAACACATTAAAAGAATCACACACCATAATCAAATGGGATTTATCCCACTGAATTTGGATTACTATTGTAGTTGAGAATTGTTGCATCTATGTTCACCAGGTACATTGGCCTGTAATTCTCTGTTCTTAAAGGTTTCTTATTAGGCTTTGATGTGAGAATTATGCAGCACAGTTCTTTGATGGCCTTGGACTAACTCTGTACTATTCCCCTTCTTGGTTGTTTTTCTTCATGAATAACTAAAGTGTGCTGGAAATGCCAGCATACAGAGGGACTGGTTGAAACCAGGGTTGGGCTCTCCTTCAGGGAAAACAGAGTGTCTTTCAATTTATTAACCTGCTGTCAGTCATGCTGCTCTCTGAGCTATAAAACCCAGGGCCAAGATCGTGAAGTTTCTCAGCAGTGGTTCAAGTGGGGCAATGAAGTAGAAAATCCTTTCAACCAGTGCAGGCTTCCTATACCTTGAGGGACCAGCGCATGATGAATCCTAAACTTCTGTTCTTCACTTTCTCTTAGTATTATATCTTCTTTCCAAGAATATGAATATGTATATGAATATGAATGAACATGTGCTGTGAATATGTTCTGTGCATGAATGTGTTCTGTCTTACTAGGTTTAGACAAATTGGTAACCCGTGCATGGAGCACCTGCTTCACAGGTAATGCTGGTCTCATTAGTTTGGGATTGTTGCCTCCTTTTCAGTATTCTGATAGACTTTGAGAATGATTGGCATTAATTCATCTTTAAATGTTTTGTAGAATTCTTCTGTAAAGCTGTTTGAACTTGTGCTTCTGTTTGTTGGGAAGTGTTTTTTATTGTTTCAATTCCTTACTTGTCTTAAGTCTGTTCAGAATCTCTATTTCTACCTGATTTAGTCATGATAGGTTGTATATTTCTAGCAATTTGTCCATGTCTTCTAGCTTATCCACTTTTTTGCCAAACAATTGTTTGTATTTCTGTGATATCAGTAGTAATGTCTTCTATTTTCCATTTCTTCCTTGGTAAAATTTCTCTGGAGGGAGCAATGCTAACATTTAAGCAACCCGTTCTGATTAATTCAGTGTTCTGGCGTCATTCTCATCCTACTTGACCAGCTGGGTTTATTGACTGCCTGATGTATTTGTATGTTTGACTTATGTGGGTCAAGAGAATCTTATTCCTCCTATTATGTTCTCTTACTCACTTGATGATTTATGAGAAAAATAAGTATATTGTATAAAATCAATTATCAAATTTGCAATCGAACAATTGGGGAAATAATAGGGAATAATATTTTACTTTCAACTCTTTTGGAGGAACATGACTTGATTAATTATGTATTTGCTTCAAGAAACATTCATGCCTCATCTCCAGAACACAAAAGAAGTACAACCTAGCCCTAGTCCTCACAGGGGATATATTTAAAGGACTTTGTTATTCTTAGCACCTGCCGTGCCATCCTCAGATCTTCCTCTAAGATAAATACTACTCCAGTCAGATTAAAATTTTTTTTCTTTTTTTTTTTTTGAGACAGTGCCTCAAGCTGTCCCCCTGGGCAGAGTGCCGTGGCATTACAGCTCACAGCAACCTCCAACTCCTGGGCTCAAGCGAGTCTCCTGCCTCCGCCTCCCAAGTAGCTGGGACCACAGGCGCCCGCCACAACGCCCGCCTATTTTTTGGTTGCAGCTGTCATTGTTGTTTGGCGAGTCCGGGCTGGGGATTCAAACCCGCCACCTTAGGTGTACGTGGCTGGCGCCTTAGCCGGTTGAACTATAGGCGCCGAGCCAGTCAGATTAAAATTTAAACCCCATCATTCTCATTGCAGAGTTACCTAGTTGTTGCTTAGATTATGGTTTATAGTATCCATATTATTAGGACAATTTGGTTAAAAGGATGATTGTACAGAAGACTAGAGACCTATACATACTCTTGCAATCATTACCAATATTTTCTCCAAAAGCAGTCTGAGCAAATTAATAGTGATAACAATAACAACATTAATAAAATAAGTTGCAAAAGGATAGTGAAAATATTATTTTAATTCTATTCTAGGGATATTTCCTATCAATTTTATAATTTTAGAATTAACATAGTGATTTGTAGTCCATTGCACGTGTCAAACACTATTTCTTTTTTTCTAGTATGAATAAATATAGCCTTGAATCTTAGTTATTAAATCATTACTTCCTTTAAGACAGGATAGTCCGATACTTGATAACTGTTTTTGAATGAATTAATGGTTGTTGTGTGTTGTTTTTATTATGATTTACAAATTTTTATTAAAATAAAATGTAACATGTCTATTTTTATGCCATAACCATTCTATTTTGGTTACGATAGCCCTGTTGCAGTTCAAAGTTTGGTAATGTGATACCACCAGACTGTTTTTTCTTTCAGTTTAAAATTGCCTTTACAATTGACTATTTGGACTCTTTTCTGGGTACAATTTAAGCATAATTTTTTTTTCTAGATCTGGGAAATATGTCATTATTGTTTTGATAGGGATTGCCCTGACTCTGTAAATCCCTTTGTGTGGTATGGACATTTTAACAATGTTGATTCTGCCAATCCATGAGCATGATGTATTTTTATGTTTTTGTGCCTTCCCTGAAATTTCTTTTCTGAGTGTCTCATAATTCTCTTTATAGAGCTCTTTCACATCCTTAGTTAAATATATTTCTAGGTATTTTATTTTCTTTGTAGCAATTGTAAATGGAACTTAATGGACTCTTAGCTTGACTATTATTGGTGCAGAGGAATGCTACTGACTTGTGTACATTGATTTTGTACCCTGAGCCTTTGCTGAATTAGTTGTCAATTCCAGGAATTTCTTGGTATGAATTTTCGGATTTTCTAGGTATAAGATCCTTTTGTCAGCAAAGAGTGATAGTTAATGGGGATAGTTAAAGTATCCCCATTTAGATACTTTTAATTTATTTTTTATTCTTTACATAATGTAGAAAAATATCCATGAACTTGAACAAAAATGGATGAAGAAGACCATGATTTATTTGCTAATAAATTTTTTTTACATATATTTTATCCCCCAACACTGAAAAGTGCAGGTTCAACTCTTAGAAAATAATGAGGCATTCGATTTGGAAAGAGTATTATTAAAATCTTCATAGATTAAAGTTAGAGGTAACAATGAATACATTTTAATACATTCCTTTTACCGTGTGGAAATCTTGTTGTCAGTTAATTTGTTTTCTAAAGTTGTGTCTGACATTTAAATTTCTGTAATGGTTACCTCCATATTTTTCATTTTGCAAATATCCTTCTTCCTCAGATCAGACTTGGAGAAATAAATAGGATTGGTTTTGTAATACATAGGTCTCGGATCTTTTTCTGCTTTTATTTTCTGCTGTGATGTGGCAACTATAGTTAGCAGAAGAGAAACCTCCCTAATCCCTCTTGAGTATCAAATATGTAGCTAACTGTAGAAGACTTTTCACATCACTTAAGAATCACTGAAAATTTTTTCCTTAAGCACAAAAGAGATGCTTTGCTAATCACTTATGAGGCTCTAGAATGCCTAAAATTCTATGGTAGAGGTCATAAGGAAGTAATATGGTAATAGGGAAAAGTATAATAAGCACACCTTTTCTCCAGGTACTTGCATTCCAGGAAGAAATATTTGACATGTGCAAATAGCCATGAATGAAAGTTCAAAATACCTGAACTATATTTAGAGTTTGCAAAGGGAGCACCAAAAGAAGGAAATACTTCTGGTTGGAAGTGAGGAAGGCTTTATGAATCCTTTCAGTAGCAACAAAAGTGTAACAACAAGTAATTATTTTAATGGATGTTATTCTGTCCATTGGGGAACATTTCTTGAGTCTTTAATGCTCTGCTGAGCATTTTAAAGATATTACCTCATTTAATTTGAACAATAAGCCATTGAGGGTGATACTATTCTTTTTTAAGAGATGAAGAAGATGAGACTAAGGAAGTAATATTAGAGAAAGTAGTATTCCCATTTTAGAATAGACCTCCACAAATGAATAGACAATGGTGGATTTTTGCATATAAAGCCACTAAACTTTCTGAATGACAGCCTTAATCTTCTCATTAATATTTTTATTGGGTTATTTATTCATTACTTTATTCAGTGCTAACTATAAATAACTATGTACAGAGATCTCTGTTTAAATATTTATTAAGATCAATCTCAGGGCCTCAAAGAGATATATTAAATATGAATGTTCATTTTGAATTATACTATCTTCTCTCTGATATGACTGAGAAGCCCTTGGGCCACAGGTGGGAGGGAATAGTGTGCCCTAAACATTTCCAGAAGACTAAATATTTGTGGTAGAGGAGGATATTTGCAAAGGCTCCAATATTGTCCAACTCAAATGATGTCAAAAGGGAGAGAAACAGTAGGGCCTATGTAAGGAAATAGTATGGCACTTGGAGATTATGAAGTTCAGGACTAGGAGTTTTATTTTGGTTAGTAGGTTTAAACAACGTATGTAATTAGGAGTCACACAAAAAAATAGTAAATAAGATAAGTGCATTCAAAGCAAATGATTATAACTTTAGAACCTATAAAGTAATGATTAAATGTCCTACAGTAATTAAAACAAGTCCAGAATCAGTGTGCATAAAGGAGAATTATATTATTTTACAAAAAATGTAATATTATTTATACATAAATTATTAAAAACTAGTTGTTTAAGGTAGACTAGAAGTAATAAATATCAAAAAAAATTCTTAGGCATTAAGCTTTTGTGAAATTATGCTCTTTAAGAAGTATTTCCATATATATAAGATAAATACAATTATATAACCTCATTATCAATATTCGTTGTCTGCCTTTATAATCACATTTATTCATTTCCTTAAGTTTGTAATGTCAAAATCTGGCACTCATTTTAAAAAATCACATTCCAAAACTTTATTCCCTCTGGCTACAATCTTCATTCTTGACAGGAAAAGTATAGCCAAGTGGAGATCCAAATTTGGAAAAAAATTAAAGTAAAAACCAAGTTTCTGACAAACTCTGCATGTTGTCCATATCTGGGAAAAAAGACGACATGAATAGTCTTTATGTGAATGGTATGTTAAACATTTAATATTCAACTTGCTATTTTAATATTATAGAAAACTTTATAGTTTGGAGAATAAAGGTAGTTTTGTTTTGCTTTTAATAAAAGTAGGAATTAGAAAAACTTTTAAAAACAAATCCTTGGTATTGTTTTTCAGTAACATCATCAAGTAATACCAATTGTTAACATGTTTTCAGGTAAAAATTTCAGTAGATTTTTTTTTTAACCTACAGACACTATACATTTGAGGATAGTGGTATTTACTTTGTTTTGAATGCTGAACATTTTCAATTCCATAAAATTTAATTTTCTTAAGAGGATCAAGCTGGATTTGCAATTTTAGAACGAAAAATGCTCTGTAAGTTCATGTGACAAGAGGGGATAGAGATTTTTGATTAATATGTTTAGCAATCCTATTCTTTATCGAAGGTGAGCACATTTCAGTCCACTGAATGTGCATTTCAGTATAACTCAAGTTGATTTACTAACATCCAAAACTATGATGTATTACTCAAGATTTAAATATGGCAAAAATCTGATTTATTTACTTGTTCTGATTTTATTTTTCATATTTTAACTGCTGACATGAAAAACACTATATAAATGGAAGGTGGAGGAACTTCATTAAGATTAAGGATAATTCAGAGTACTAAAGTATAAAATATATTATAGCCAATATAAAAATATATTATTCACCCATGGGCTTTTATCTTTATTCTATCATGAGAATAGATGTTTTTAAATTTTTAAATTTTCGTTAAGAGATCATAAAAGTTTTGGAAGTTGTGATGTCTTTTATTTGAAGTTTATAATACTGTTCTTTATGAATTTTTCAGTCATGAGGTAATGAATACACATCTGAGGATTTAATAAAATATCAATTTTAGTCAGTGTTTTTGTGTGTGTGCTATTTTTAGGATAGTTATTTGTTTAAAACATTTGCTTAACTGAATTCCAAAGTAAAGTAATTTATAAATTATAGGTTTACTCTAAGGAACAATATTATACATAAATCCTGGCTCTCTCAGTATGTGTGTGCATATGCCTGTGTCTGTGTATGTTCCTCAGCTCTCCACACCCTTCACATGTATACTTTTAATTCTCTGAGCTAGACATTTTGCATCATTTTTCCTCAATGAATTAAATGCTAAATGAAATAACTGACCTAAGTTTTTCAACAATTTTTAAGTTTAAACAACCATTACTTTTATGGTTACTCAAGTATCCCTTCATTATAGCAGTAACATCTGTCAAGTTTAAAAAAACGTTGAAAATGTTATGGTGGGTAATAAGACAAACTACCAATAGATTAACTATTGTTAGATGTTAATCAATTACTATGTGCCTATATATCCCAAGTGACATTTGTGAAAAACATTTATAAATAAATGTTAAGTACTCTAATTTAGTGTTTATTTCTTTCTCTCATTGAAGATGAATTTAAAGCAGTAAAATGTGTGAACTATTTGGGAAATGATTGTAAATTTTATGTGTCAAAATGTAATAAAAAAGGAAGAAAACCAATACCATAAAATAAAGCCAAATAAGAAACACAACAAAAATCCCTCTAACCCACATCTTTAGCACAAAAAGAATGCAGCCTGGGAAAAGAGCTCCCAGATGAAAGGAAAAAGAGTTGGGTCTTTTCTATCTCTTGGAGCAGGCAGGGGACAGGGGTGGTGAGTGTCATGGTTCTTCATTGACTGATGTCTAGGGTCTTGAAAGTCATCATTTAATGCGTTACTCATTTTTGGTTATTTCAAGTAAGAAGATAAATTTGTCCCCAGTTACTCCATAATGGCCTAAAGCAGAAGTCAAGGAAATCTCTTTAGCCTTACTTTGTTATGTGCTCTTCTGTGGTTTCTTATTAGGTCTAGTAAGTTTTCACATGATCCTACTTTGTCAAGAAAATAATTATATTATAAAAATGGTACTTGAGTTAATTATTTTTTAAAAAGTAATGTTGGACAATAATTGTGATCTTTTTGTTTTTTATTGAAATTTGTTGTAGTGCAGTGATTCTTAACCTATTTTGGTCATTGATCTTCCTATAAAGGTGATTAACCTTATGAACTCTTTGCTTGAAATATATCCAAATGCAAGTAAAACCTGTGCTTCAGTATTTCATTATTAAACATGTTGATATTGGCAGGGCAGGGTGAATCACTCCTGTAATCCTAGGACGCTGGGAGGCCAAAGTGGGTGGATAGCCTAGGTTCACAGGTTCGAGACCAACCTGAGCAACAGCAAGAGCTCATCTCTAAAAATAGCTGGGCATTGTGGTTGGTGCTACTTGGGAGACTGAGGCAAGAGAATTGCTACAGTCAAAGAGTTTGAGGTTGCTATGAGCTATGACACCACGACTTTCTACTGAGGGTCTCCAAGTAAGACTTTGTCTCAAAAAAAAAAAAAACAGTTGGTATTGATTATTTAAGATGTATCTTTTAGTTTACATTTGAGAAACATTTTTTTCAGGTTAAGAAAAAATATTGAATTGCATAAAATATCCTTAAGAATCTACGTAAATGCTTATTTTTGTTGTTATATAGTCTTTATTTATCTCAAAAATTTTCTAGCTCAGACTAATAAGATTTCTGGTTCACAAAACTGTGAGAAAAATCAATGAGTATTTTTTTAAGCTGCTATATTTGTGGTGATTTGTTGTGCAACAATATCAAATATACACTTGTTCAGAAAAGTGGGAAACAGATTTTGTTAAAATTTTGTTAAAAATTAATAATAAAAATTAATACAGAAAACCTGCATTTATAATTTTACTAACCAGAATTTTGACACTTTATTAGTGTGTAGGGAAAATGTCAATATTCAGTCCTGAAAGTTAAGAAAATTATGTCAGGATTCCAACATGGGTCCTGCAATCTCTTCTGCGATTACATTAGAAAGGTATCAGAACAACCCTTTCCCGTCTGGAGTCTTTGCATGGTAAAACCAGGATGCTTGCCCTGAGAATTGCAGACAAATATGGCTTCACCCTCTACTACCAACCAAATCGTGTGCTGTCAACTTGAGGTCAAGAACAGTTAGGGCCATTATAGAAGCCCATCTTAGCTGAGAGTTGGACAAATGGTACATAATATCTTAGTGTTGTTTCTCATACTGAAGTGGAATAAATAGGTAAATGACTTGCCTGGTTACTGAAATTTCCCTTTCTGTATTTTAAAGAACCCAAGTATAGGCAAGTCTGAACAGAATAATGATCTCTGATTTTGTTCTAGAAATAATCTTATTACTTTTGTTATATTCTCAAAATGAGAACCCTACTTGACTCAATTTTATTACTGTATGTATGACTCACCAGTATTACACAAAATGGCAATATTTGCAATTATGTACATTCTTATGATCAAGCAGTGTTATTTTTGCCTTATAGAAAATTAACTTGTGAGTTATGCTAGAAACAAACAAAAATAAATAAGACATAGATTAGAAAAAAAGAATAGTAACGTTGTTAATTATATAATAACATAGAATGTTGTAAGATGTCTAGCACAGTCCTATAAAGTAATATGGAAACTGGAATGTTGCCTAAATGTGACCATCTAGATTAAGATCAATGTAGATCTATGAAAGAATGAAAGCTAATAAGATATACAGCACAAAAGTTTAGGAGGGAGAGAAAGAGGTCATTGTATTTGTTGGAAAGCTGAACGTATTTAAAATATGATGGCATCTGAACATGAGTCATGACATTTAGAGAGCTTTGGATGTTGGCAGCCAAGTCAGGCAAGTGACCAGACAAAATGCCATTATTCAAAAAATATGTGGGAAAGAGAGACACATGTTGTCCTGCTTGTCTTTGTGCTGAACATATTAATTGGGACTGGATGGAAAGTGGATGGAAATGTGAATAGAATTAAACTATATATCACTAACAGCTCATCCTGAGAGATGATATCAAAGGCATTGAGAAGTTAAGCCCAAGCAAAGAGCATGGGGAGGCATTTATAAAGGACAGTGTAAAGAAAAGACAGGGAGGTGATTAAAAAAAAGTGAATGGGAGATTGGTGTTCCTGGAGATGCCAGCACAGGCACTCCCTGGGTTGTGAATGAGATAGGTACTGTAGGATGGTTCTTGTGTTGAATTTGTATGTAAGTTGGAACAAGTATGTTTACCTGTAATAGCCTCTGTTTGTAAGTGTGAGTTGCACATAAGTTGGATATTTGTAACTTGGGGACTGCCTGCACCATTTCTAAGTATCTAAAAGATAGGGGCATACATAAATTCAGAAGAAAAAGTCTCAGTTTTCTCAAATACAATCTCAAATTCAGGTATCTTTCTTTTCAAAATATTTTATAAAACTAAATTAAACTTAATCCTTGCCATTTTCTATTCTGGGAATCATGATGTGACCTAAGGTGTCCTTCAATGACAGTATTCTACCCCTAAATATCTCTATTAATCATATGTAATAAATCTTATATATGACATTTAATAGAAAGCTGAAATAGTGAGAGGCAACAAAGAACATTTAATAAGCACCTATGATATGCTGGAATGAGGTCTTCTGTAAACATCAAGTTATTTAAAGTGGTCTAATATCTACGTGTACCACAGAATCTTCAGGCTAAAGCAGTGGTATGCAATATTCTCCACCTTATGTTTCACAGATCACATTTTTAAAAATCAATCTAACTTTGATCTCTATGTCCACAAGTACCAGTGTGTTTATTTATTTTGTTTTTTTACTTGAAGTATGATTAATATACAGTATACTGCATTCCTCTAAAGCATAAAATTGATGTGTTTGGGTACAAATACATGTATGTTAATATACATTAATATAGATAGTTCCTTCCATGCAGCCATGAAACTATCATTGTAACTAATATAATGAACATACTCAGCAATGCCAAAAATTTCCCTGTGCACTTTTATAACTCTCTTCAGACTATCTGCTCCTTCCCCAAATAATCACTAATTTTCTCTCTGTCATTACAGATTATTTGTATTTTGTAAAATTTTCTATAGGGAAAATTATTTAGTTCATATTCTTTTTAACCTCTTTCACTCAGCATAATTACTTTGAAAAATCATCGCTCTTTATTTCTGAGTAGTGTTCTGTTGTGTGTATTGTGGGATACAGGGACATATGTTGTGTTTCTTCAGAGTTGAGACATTATAAATAAATTTTGCTGGGCACTTGGGAAACTTTGGGAAATTAATTTACAACTGCATAAGTAGTGAAAGCTCCCAAGAGATTTACCTAACTTTGAAAGTACCTTTTAAATTTTATGAGAAAATGAGGCTTAGGACCTTGAATATATTTCTAGGTCATAAAAGACAGAGATACTGGCCTCTTTGGCCCTTGGAAAGATGCATTTTTATTCCGAATAATTGCAGTGAGAATCACAACCTTTTCCATTTCTGATGAGCAAATGTTTTCATCTTTTGGTTCAGAGGGTAGAGGGGAGCAGCTGCCTCTTCCTTTCGCAGGGAAAATCCATTCAAACCATCCCTCACCTATGGAGATCTACACACTGGCATGAAGAGATTATTCTGCCTGGTTTTCATCACAGCACGACAGGGATTAGAATGGGGCAGTAAGTGAGGGATGCAATTATTATTATGAAAATAAAAATAATAGCTATTCTTTCTCTGATCCATAACACCAAATATACTCATTTAGGATAAAATTAAGAAGGATAAATATTAAAAGCCCAGCATGTATACTAGAGTTAGTGTGGGTCTATTTCTAGGCTGTTCATTCTATCCTCTTGATATATTTTTTTCTACTTTTACTCCAATTACTCACATTATTTTATTATAAATTTATAAAATATCTTAGATAATATTAGTCCTCAATGTTTTGGTATATTTTGACATTCTTTTTGGTTATTTTGTTCCATGATATTTCCCTTTGAATTTGGGAATTAGTTTGTTAATTTCTGCTAGAAGTCTGCTGGATTTTACTTTGAAATACATCAAACATATTAGGTAATTGACATATTAGAATATTGAGACTTGCAAGCCATAAAGGGGTATATTTATTTATTTATTTATTGTTTCTTTAACTTCTCTCATAGACTATTTTGCAGTTCCCAAATGTGGGGATTTTTCCATCTATTATCAGACTGAGTTTTTCATATTTTTGATAGTATTTAAATTGCACTAAAACATCAATTTCTGTAATTGATTTTGTGTGTTTGCCTTTTATCTTGTATTAGTGCTAAACTCACTAAGTATATATTTTGCAGGACCCATTTAAATACAGGATGGATGATTATTTCTTGTATTCTGCATGCCTTTGTTGAAAGGCATATTTTCATTTAGTATCATTTATCTTTTCCTGGAGAATTTGTGTTAATATTCTGTGTAGTACAAGTGTGCTGAAGATAAATTTATTAAACTAGTATATTTCTATTATTAGTGCCCTTTACTTCAAAGGTATATTTACTAGACTTTGAATTCTAGGTTTAAAGATTTGTTTTTCATTCACTACTTTAAGGAAGTCACTTTACTATCTTTTTGTATTTTTTTCTGCTGAGAAATCTGCTATCTTCCTGATGTTTATTCACCTGTAGGGCATGTGCTTTGGCTTTTCTGAATACTTAAAAAAATTTTTTTCCACTAAATATGAGCAATTTAATTAGAATGTGTCTTGATTTAGTTTTCTTCATGATACCTGAACTTGACATTTCTTGCATTTCTTGAATCTATGATTTGAGATACTTTGCTAAGAAGAACATTTTCCAGCTCCATCCATGTAAACATGAAGAAGGTAAAGTCTACATCTTTCTCTAGGGCTGCATAATATTCCATGGTGTACATATACCACAATTTATTGATCCATTCGTAGATCGATGGGCACTTGGGCTTCTTCCATGACCTAGCAATTATGAATTGGGCTGCAATAAACATTCTGATATGGAAGAAAAAGTATCCGATGCACGCAGTCCTATTATGAAACTAATGTATAGCTTTCATATGAAAGCTATAACCTAATTACAGCCTAAGAATATGGGGAGGGGGAAGGGAGGGGAGGGGGCGGATGGGTGGAGGAAGGGTGATTGATGGGATCACCTCTATTGTTTATCTTACAAGGATACAAGTGATTCTTTCTAAAAGTAGAATATAAACGTCTTAATACAATAACTAAGAAAATGACATGATTCAGATGGCTATGTTAACCAGGTTGATGAAAATATTTCAAATTGTATATGAAAATACCACACTGTACCTCATGATTACATTAATGTACACAGCTATGATTTAGCAAAAAAAAAAAAAAAAGGAAAAAAAGAATCTATGATTTGATAGTTTTCATCAAATTTAGAAATAAATTTCCCATTATTTTATAAAATACTTGTGATTCATTCTTCCCCCATCTCCTTAATATATGTTATATGTACATAGAGTACCTTAAAATTATTCTACAGCATACTGTTGCTTGATAAATTTTGAAGTTGTTCTTTCAGTTTTATTTGTTTTGGTTTCTACAGTTCACTATATCTTCAATTTCACTGCTCTTTTTTTTTTTTCCTATAATGGTTGACTTGTCTTTAATTTTATTCCATGTATTGGATATCTTGTGTATTGTAGTTCTTACTACAATTTATATCTAGGATTTCTATCTGGGGTTTTGTTCATTTGTTTTTTAGATAAAATCTCTCTGTTGTCCTGGGTAGAGAGCCATGGCATCATTATAATTCATAGCAATCTCAAACACTTGGGCTCAAGAGATCCTCTTGTGTCAGCCTCCCAAGTAACTGGGACTACAGGCATGCAACCACCACTCCTGGCTAGTTTTTTTCTATTTCAAATAGAGATGGAGTCTCACTCTTGCTCAGGCTGGTCTCCAACTCCTGAGCTCAAGCAATGCTCCTGCCTGGGCCTCCCAGAGTGCTAGGGGTACAGGAGTGAGCCTCCAGGTCCCACCTCTGGGTCTTTTTTTGTATCTTTCATGACTTTACTTAAATTTTTGACCTGTATTCTCTATCATTCTCTATAATGTTGTATGCTTATTCACTATTATTCTTATGTCAATGTTCTTTTCTGTGATTCTGACATTTGTATAAGTTCTTATTTGTCCTTAATGAATTGACCTATTTTTCTTCATTTTGGGCCAGATTATCTTGCTTTTCTGAGATACCTGGTCATATTTTATTGAATGCCAGACATCGTAGATTTTACCATGTTGGAGGCTAGATATTTTTGAATATCTTTGCATGACTGTAACTTTTCTAGAGTTTTTCTGGAACTCATTTAGTTTCTTGAAAGCTTATTTACTCCTCTCCCTTCCTGCTTTTACCTTTCATTGAATGGCAACACAGCCAGGCTCAGACTACAGCTAATTATTTCCCAGGACTGAGACAATATTCTTTGTTATTTACCTAATACCTTGTGGCTTAAGAGGCTTTGTGATCTGGATGATTAGAGCAGGTGCTCTTCCCAGACATGTGCATGTGCTGGCTGCAATTTCCTCCCAAAGATCTCTGGACTTCTTTTCTGTGATGTGTTCTTTTCTCTCATAACCTGTTCCTCGATCCCTACTCTCTTCTTTATCCCTAGAATATCAGCTCTGTATTCCCAATTCAAGAAATTCTTCAACTCTGAGCCACTGACTGCCTGAATACTCTCTTAAGGCAGTAAGCTGGGGTAATGATACGACTGACTTTGTTGGTTTGCCTTCTCCTATGTTGCCAGATGTCTCTTCATTCCCAATGTCGGGTGTCTCCTGTTGTTTAATGCACGTGTGTCCTTTGTTTTCAAGAGAGATGTTCTTGTTTCTCTATTTCAGTTGGAAGCATAAGTCCATCTATTTATTTTTTTAAAGCAGGAAATAAAATAGGAGAACAAGATCTTTCATTAAATGTTTAAAGATCCAAGACTATTTGAAAGAGCATTAGCAATTAGATCCTGAGACAGAGCTCTACTAGAATTTAAGATTTATATCCTGGACAAGTTATTTAACTTCACAGAGACTCACTCTTCTCATCACATGTATGGAGCCAGCAGAGTAGTAGCTGCTTAACACATTGCAAACGATATACTCCTTTCTTGGTTTATGTAGTGTTATCTTTGATAAGAGGTTGAATGATCATGTTCTTTATTTTAGAAACTGAGCCCCTTAATTCTATAGTCTTGTCCCTTCTTCCACTTCAGAAATCATAAGAAACAGTCATTTCATGTGTCTCATGATTATCAGTATGTGACAATATTTTTTTCAATCCATACATCTTCAATATACATTTTTATATTCTCTCTTAAAGGAAAAGATTTTCCCACTAAAAGTCCCATTCTTCACTTCACCTAAAATTACTCTTCCAAAGACACAGAAGATCTTCATCATAGAGAAGGACACAATGTCCAGTGAACTTGTCCTGGCCATTCATGCCTTGGAGGCTTCAGTCTCTCTTTTGAGTAATTAAACAGCATCCCTACTGTTGTAATGAGGCCTTATTCATACCCATGAGCCAGGGCACTTTAAATCCATTGCTTACTTCTCTCACACAGACAGAACAAAACAATGTGGCAATTATACCTGCATATGTATTCACATGTGGCTCTTTGCATTCACTGTTATACAGAATTTGCATAGATAAAACAGTAGTAATTTGTTCATTCATCATGATTCCAGGTTGGACGTAAGTGAAGGGATAGTTATTAGGCAAATGCCACAAGGAAATGCCTGTGCTGTTACTGTGTCTTCCTTGAAGGCAGCGAAGGCATCCCAGGTTCATCTGCCCAGATGGAAGTCACCCTGGCAACTCCTCCAGTCACTATGTAGGCTTCTTTGTTTCATTAACATTAATTATGCTGAAGCATAGCCAGCATTCAGCCACTTTTCACTATCTCTGTTGCTCCCACCATGACAAAGCCCTGGCACCTTTTGGCTGGCTGATGGCAATATCTTCCCAGTATTCCTGCTATCACATGAGCCATGCCTTGGTTTTTCTCTTAACAGAGAGAGCTCAGAAAGATCCTGTCCAAGGTAAGACTAACCTTGTTACTCCTCTGCTCAGGATCAGCTATGGCTTCCAGTCTTACTCTGAGTAAATCAGAACAATGTCTGATGAATTGTGAACACTCAGAAAATATGTGTTGAATGATTAAAGAATGCAATTAAATATATAATAGGAAGGTTTCCATTCTCCCAGTTTGGAGAAGTGAAAGTTTCTAGCTAGTTTCACTCAATTCCTTTCCAGCACATGTGGGTAGCTATAACCTACACATAGTCACTATTCAGAGGTATCCATAATTTTCCCTGATCATAGAGAGCTAAAAATTCCAGGGATGTCAAAACAGGAATTATCTGAGATCATTCAGAACAGGCACCAATGAACCCCAGGGGGCAAAGAGCATCACTCTTTAGGTAGTTGTGGGGCACTTATCAATGTCCTGTCATTGTCAGAGGAAGTCCTTTGGTGAGCAACGATAGCAAGTTCAGGTGACACGTGGCATAAATATGTGTGATGCTCTAAGGGGCAGCTGCTGGGGCTGTGGGTCCTAGTTGGGTAGTAATGCAGTTCCTGGTGGCTGGCAAGAGCCCGTGCTCCCTGCAGCAGGGCTGGTGAGCTGCAGATGCTATCTCCACTGCCTAACGCATCATATAGTATTTCAGGTTCTTATCTCAGCCCTCAGGAGTATGTCACTGCCGCCTCCGTCTTTCCTTCCCAGCTCGCCTATGAAGTTTTTTTTTCATCTCAGGAGTAGGAACACTCACTTTTAATCATAAAAAACTTTACTATCTCTTTGTTCATACACATGTCTCCTTCCTTTTCTCTCAGAGACTGGGGGCTTTTAACCTGCAGACACCAAGCGTTAACCTTCCTATTACGATGTTCCTGTTTTGTCATTCTTTCCAGGGAATTCTAGATAACACGATAAGAGAATGACTAGGGATAGAAGGAAATAAAGGTTAAAAAAGAATTTCCAAAATGCTTTATTCCCTCCACACGCATTTTACAGGAGGCCTGGCCTTGAGTAGGGCTAAATAGTACCCTTTTCATGACAGTGTTTCCTGAAATGGATGTTTTACTTTGTGTCATTGAAAGACTTTGGTAAGAAATATACACAAATCAGACTTTGCATTTTTTTTCTCATAGCTGTATAATTTACAAAACCCACAAAATCAAAGTGTGCTGTAGCATGGTAAGGAGAGGGTAAAAAAGAAAGAGGTACAGTGAGGGGCAAGGAGGAGCCTTCTAATCCTATAGAATAGCTGTGGTAATAAACAGCCAGAAATTTTAATACCTGTGCCAAGTGCAAGTGTCTAACCAGGCTCAATCGTAGCTGTTAGCAGTCACATAAGGTCTGACAGTTCAGTTCGTGAACTTGCCCTAGGTAACGTGCTACATACCTCAGTGCTGAATGTCACTACCGTCACCTTCGAAGTACTCCCATCTAGTGACCATAGTGATATCCAGCACTTTTTTGAGGATGTGTTCATGAACTCAATTGTTAGGCCTTGTGCAATAACAGTTCTGATGGCCATTCCAGAGAAAGAATCCCAAATTACTTTGAAGGGTAGACTAAGTGCTGCCTCACTGCATAGCTTTCCAAGGGGAATACCTCAATGGTGACTAGAGATACTTAGAAATGAGGTATGTAACAATTTTTCTAGGATGAATTTGTGTACTTAATGGTCTGACGGCTTGTAGGGGAGCTAATCCTGGGCTGTGATGCAGCAGTAGGATGAATATGGTCATACATACAGGACAGGATGCCAGTCCATGGCGGGAAATAAGGCATCAGTGTCCCAGGCACTGACATTGCTGGCATTTAGTGGCAATCCCAGTATTGTTATTTTGTTTTGTTTTTTCTCTTCCAAGAAAGGGAGTTGTTAAATGAGGAAGACTGTGTCTGTGTCTGTTGGGATACTTACTCTACATCAACTCTTTGATGGGATTTTAGATAGAGTATCTTATTTAGTCTTTATAATCAAAGTTAGTATGAGTTTTCTTCCTGACATACAAAGAGTGGCAGAGAAAAATAGGGAAAATTTAGGGAAATAATTTTTCTTAACTTTTTTGGCTTAAACGGACCAACTAGTTTAAGCCATGAGGTGGAGTTGAATCTGGAAGTCATTGCCCTTAAGAACTTGCAGCTACATGAAGTCAGGGTACCAACTAGGACACTAGACACCCCGTGATCTGGGTAGAGACCCTAGTGGTTGCTAATTACTTCATTGACTCACGGCTGTGTGTCTTTGTCTAATGAAAGCTGTCTCATTTAGAGTGTAATATTTGACACTAGAAAAAAAAAAGAAGTCTTTTTAGAATAGTAATTAGGATTAAATTTCAACATAAATTAGTAACTCGTCACAAGACTTTATGTTTATTAGGGTGTGCCCTGTTAATCTCTTCTATTTGCCCTCTTGTGTCCATGTAAGATGAAGACAGAGGTTCGCAATCTTAGATGCGCATAAGGATCACCTACAGGAATAAAAACAAATGCATTTGGTAAAGTTATACCCCAAGCCAAATCCAGCACCTTGCCCAGGCATCTATGTAATATTGAAAGATTTCTATGATGATTTCAAATGCAAAGTTGGAGTGAGACATTCCTGTCCTAGCACAGTGCTAACTGCCCAGTAAATGAAAGACTGGTCAATTAGTTATGTGACTAGACAAGACAAGACGAAGAATCTTACACATAGGGATAACATAACCGGAGAGACTTGTGCGACACACTGTGTCTTGGGTACTAAGTCTGGAGAAAGAATTTGCTATTGAGTAACCCCTTAATTGTTAGCACTATTGTAAACCAGCTGCAAGGAATTTCAGAAAAAAAAAAAAAAAAGAGAGAGGGGGAAAAAAATCTATATATTCTTGGAAACCCTGATGAGGAAATAAATACTTTGCAATAATAAGAGAAACAAAATTTCAGAAAGAATTAGTTATTTTTTAGATCTAGAAGCTGTTGCATTGATCAGCACAGTGTGTGCCCCAATCATATCTAAGACTTAATATCAAATTAAATGCAACTTTTAGTCTGACACAAATATAATAGCAGAATACTATTTCTTGCAAAGATAGAAATTGACACTTCTTATTATAAAATGTTGAGTAATGTTTGGAAATTATCTCAGTACGTTTACTAAGTGATCAATCCAAGCCACCATAGGTAGCTTGGGGAAGAGGTGGCCCTAAGGTGGGTGAGTATGAGGGTTCTGAAACCCCCTTTCCTCGGTGGATCTCCTGAGTGCCATGCTCTGGTATTTTGACTTAAGAGTTAATGCCATGTCAGGGCAGAGCAGCTTTGAGAGAAAAAATGAAATAGCCTCCCAATGTCCCCTGCATCATTATTGCCCTTGGAGTTTCCAAAATAATGCCTGCTGGACAAAGCAGGGCAAGGCCTGGTTTCATACATCTGTTGGCAGAACAGCGTTTTACATACTTAAAGGGTTAAAACAAAACCCCACAAATTAGGTGTGCATCATTATTGCCCTTGGAGTTTCCAAAATAATGCCTGCTGGACAAAGCAGGGCAAGGCCTGGTTTCATACATCTGTTGGCAGAACAGCGTTTTACATACTTAAAGGGTTAAAACAAAACCCCACAAATTAGGTGACAAGGAATGTTTGTAGCATTATTGGTGTAATGTGGCTCGTGTACTAAATATTTACTGTCTGAATCTTTACAGAGCATGTTTGCTCACCTTGTTCTACTTAATCTTTGTGTCTTTCACTGCAAAGAAAAGAGAACAATTTTCTACAAGTGATCCGATAAGCTTGAGATTCTCCAGGCAGCATCACTGCAAAAGCTGGAGTCATTTTTGTTACTCTAAGAAAGGAGGTGGCCTTCAGGTTCTCTGTGTTAAGTCATGCATTCATTCATTCTCTCATCCTCTTTATTCAAAGGCATTGATATTGAATTGTAAATTTATATTGTTATGTATGTATGTAAAACATATAGATATCACCAAAAAATAGTTACCCATAGAAAACAAAAAAAAAGATGAAATTTGGAGGGCAAAGACAATAATGATCCCCTCCCAAACTCCATGATTATTGATGTAGTAAGGTTCATTTTCAGATCCCGGGGAATTGAACAACTTATATAAATGTTTCAGGAGATGTTAACTGTGCCCAATAATCTACATGGTCTAGATAGGTCTATTTGAGAGGTATTTTTATTAAAATAATTACATACAGATGCACATTTTTTTTCTTAGTTGGGTTTTAATTATATTCTGGGCTTTATGTGATTAAAAGAAAAAGGTCCTCACTGACATGATCATAAACTGCTGAGTTTTACTTCTTCCTTTCAAATATCCTAGTTGTATGCGTCCAAAATTTGCTATCTTAGACTACATTTGTTATGTGAACTAGTAAGTAAAGGTTAAGACTTCCAGATGTGGGGATGGGCCTAAAAGGAACAACCTAGGAAATGAAGATGAAAAAAATCCAGTGTCTGGAGCATGATGCTGTTGGCAGAAATAAAACATTTTCTAGAGTGAGATTTTAAACGGGTCCTATTCCTCTCTGAAACATTTGAGCAGGCGTGGAACACAATTCATCAATTTTATTATCAAATTCTTTCACTGCAACAGAAAATTGTTCCAAATTAATTCTCACAATAAAGCTTTTAATAATGAATAAAATATAATGCTAACAGTATTATGCGAGCAGATATAATAAAAATGCCATCCAAAACCATCATGAGTTTCAGTAAATCATCTCTATCAATGGAGTTTCTTTGAATGCAAGAGACCTGTGATTCCATTCTTCCCTGTGGCTGTTTTGATAGAATGTGATAGAAAAATAAAAGTGCATTAAATTTGAGGAAAAGGCATAGAACAGAGAAGAAAATACAGACATCAAATAACTGAATCAAGTTACCTATGAGAATAAGATACAAGCTACAGTAAATGAGAAGACCGCAGACTGCAGACAGTTGCTTTAGAAATGAAACACATTGGCCACACAAGAAAGATGCCGTTTGTGAGGAGTAGTTGATTTCTCACTGGGAGGAATGTTAACACACACAGGGAGTAGTTGCCCAAGTCAGCTGTCAATAGGTTGTATATTCGTTTTTGTAATGAGACACTTTAGAAATAAAAACAAATTTTTTTTTGAGATAGGATCTCACTCTGTTGCCCAGGCTGGAGTGCAGTAGCATAATCATAGCTCAATGCAACTTCGAATGTCTGGGCTCATTGAATACTCCTCTCAGCCTCCTGAGTAGCTGGGACTATGGGCACACACCACCATGCTTGGCTAATTTAATTTTTTTTATTTTTTGTAGAGACAGGTGTCTCATTACATTGCTCAAGCTGGTCTTGAACTTCTGCCCTCAAGTGATCTTCCTGCCTCCACTTCCCAAACTGCTAGATTACAGGAAGCACCACTATGTACTTTACTTTTAAACTTCAATGAAAACAACAGTTCAGATGGTTTATTGGTACTTTCAGTTTCCAGGCTGGTGGCTGGAAAGAGTAGTTTAAGAACATAACAAGGTATGCAGAAAGAACCACCCTGTAGGTTTCCTCAGCACTTCCCCCTTTCCAATCCCAAAAAGTGTGTTAAGGAACATCGTCCTGGACTGCTTTTTGAAAGTTTAAATCCTAGCAAACATGCAACTTCATGTGTGTCCTTTTGGAAAGTTGGACATTTTCAGTGGTTTCATTGTTCATATTTTTACAGAGGTGATAATTTACCCTGAAGAGAGTTAATAGAAATGATGCAAAACTCCCATCTATTCTAACCAAAGTATTCATTTTAAAAATGTGCCCCACTGAGCGTGGTGCCTGTGGCTCAAAGGAGTAAGGCACCAGCCCTAATTGCCAAAGATGGCAGGTTCAAACCCAGCCCTGGCCAAAAACTGCAAAAAAAAAAAGTGCCCCATGCCCTAAAACTTCCTCCAAGCTAGTCTTGTGTTATGTAAATTTGTGCACAAAGAATGTTTGTTCTTACATTAAATTTTCTTACATATATTATTGATTACTATTCTTTATTATGAATAGTTATGTATTATTCTTATACTATTAATGGCACGATCTCAAGGACTTTGGATTTTGCACTTCTCTGAAAACTGAGAACTGAGCCCAGTTATCTCCTCTGTCTATATTCTCCCATGAGACATATTCTATCCATGAACACTTTCTGGAAGTTACTTTTGTACTATCATATACAAATACTAAAGGATACTTATATACTAACAACATATTCTCTATGGTCACATTTTTTAAAGTAGTAACCATTTTGTTGCAAGTAGAAGCTTTATTAATTGAAGCTTTATTAATTGAAGCAAATACATGACCATTACCTAAAACTATTTAACCAATTTTCCTTGGTGGCAGAATTTTAGGAGGTCCTTTCGCTTTGAAGAGAGATAAAGCAGCCATTTCTTGATCTTGACTTCCAACATTTTTGCTTTCAAGATCAAAATAGCTCCACCTTATCAATAATGTGAACTTATGGAAAGTGGTAAACAAGTGGAACCATGTCCCCTTCGTTGGTTGTTGTGGATCCCTCCTTGTGTGGACATTTTTAACACAAGGAGTTTTCCTTCAGATGTCTTTTTAAAACGGCTTTTAACTTCAGCTGGCAGGTGATTTTTCTCAAGAGTCTAGACTGATGAGAGCAACATTTGATGCTAACACTGAGACAGGAAACAAAATAAGAACTCTGTGGCCCTTATTGATCAAAAGCTAATCATGGGCACTTGGCAAGGGTGACCAGTAAGGAAAAGATGGGGTGTGGGGGAAAGAGTAAGAGCTGAGAAAGTTTTTTTTTTTCTTTTAATCAAATTTTTAGACTTTTGTGATGTGTGTATAACCTTCCACTTAGTCTTTTTGACTACTTGTTACATATGTCCTGTATTTATTTCTGACATTAAATTGGAAAACAAAGAATATAACGCATCTCACTTTGGAAATAAAGCTGTATGCTGTTACACAAATAAAATCTGTGCCATCATAACACCCCTGGGTTATGTTTTAATGATGCTGTCAGTATGTAAAGTGTAGTTAGTAGCACGCATTTAATTTACTCTGTGGAGATTTTACCACCTTCTGTTACCCTAATAGATCTTGTGTCTCTACTTAATGATGTTTATTTGTTTGATGAACTCCTACAATACATTTGAGGCTTTGAAAACAACAGTCTTTGTCCAAAGATGTATGTGCCTAGGTAAGAAAATAACAATTTAAGTATCATACTAGTTGAATATTTTGCCTAATTTTGTCACCCAAACACCTTTCAGGAGGTAAACCTTTGTTTATTGTGTTCGATTTCGGTGAAGAAACCTAAACTCAAAGAGGTAAACTTTTCTGTTCTAATACATGACGTTATCTGAATTTTACGGTAAATCTTCAAATCTCAGGCTATAGCCATGATTTTGTAATAGTCCGAAATAAAGTGAAAATAAGTAAATGACTATAGCTGTTATAAAACCCCTGCCTTTATATGAAAAGTAACTATTTAAATTTAAAAGGGGAGAGAAAACTTTGTCTCTTCATTGTCCTTGAATAAGAGAATAAAATAATAAGGAACAATTTTGCTGCATGATCTAGGGATTTTTTCCAGGTAGAAAGCTTTTCAGACTGAAGTCTGAGTCAAGACAAAGAGGACCAAACGAAGCTCCTGAGAAACAGGGCAGTGCCATCAATTCTGGCAAGTGAATGTGGCTGACCTTCAGGTGACCACGGCGAGTGTCATCCTCAGGAAGACGAGAGGCCGAGTTGTCCTAACTGGCCATGTTACTAAATGAACGATGTTTGCAAAGCTGACAGAGCCAGACCGGGATGCCTTCATCTTGGGAGATGATCTGTAGTTGCATATGGCAGCCTTTCCCTTTGTTTTCCCCAAGCTGCACTGGGATGGCGTTGAGAACACACTTCCTCCTATGATATATTACAACCATTTACAGAAATAACTGATTGCAGAGGCAGATACATGTCTATGAAAATATAAGAAAGGACGTATTCACCAAGGCTGAGTGATGTATAAATGACAAATACAAAATGTCTTTAGGTGCTTGGGTTTCAGGACCGTCTTGTTGCTTCCAGAGGGACTAACCCCAGTCTCTCAAGCAGGATTCCACCTGGACGCTCTCTGCTGAGATTATGTTTGCAGCTCTGATGGATTTATTTAATTCACTGCTGGAAAGAAGCTGAAAAGCTGATGAAAACTGTATCATTTGCAATTTTTTAAATGGCTTTTAGGGTTATGCTAATAAATTTTGAATCCATAGTTTGTAAGTTTTGGGTTAAGCACATAATTCTTATTCTGTTTACTGTCTCAGGAGTGTTAGTGTAAAATCTTACTCTCATCAGTCTAGACTCTTTAGAAATATCACCTGCCAGCTGGAGTTAAAAGTAGTTTTAAAAAAATATTTTAAGTAAAACCCCTTTTGTTAAAAATGTCCACAGAAGGGAGGATATGTAACAAGCAATGAAGAGTGTGTTTCCACTTACTTACCAGTCTCTATATTCCTATATGAAGACCTTTATTTGTCATAAATATTTCCGTTGATAAAGACCAAGAAAATACTTAGTAGAGGCAGCACAGTGTAAGCAAATATACGATTGCACTGGGTGTGGTTAATTAGAGAGTAATTTTTGTTATTTCTTGGTTATAGACCTTGGCAAGTCATCTAACCTGTCTCTTGATCTTCTCTTTTATAAAACAGGAATAGTAATAACACCTAGTTCCCCTTACTTGCTAATTGTGACCTAGCTACAAAGAGCAGATAGGGATGTTCTCTTGGTTATAGACCTTGGCAAATCATCTAACTTATCTCTAGATCTTACTAGACCTAGATATTATAGACCTTGGCAAATCTTCTATCTCTCGTTCCCCTTATTTGCTAGTTGTGACCCAGCTACAAAGAGCAGACAGGGATCTCTTCTGTTCTGTTGCCTGTGTTTTTAACACGGTCTAAACTTTAAACGCGAGTGTTCATTAAATCATGCTCCCTATTGGAAATTGTGAAGCAGTTATTAACAATATGTAGGGTGATACGATTTCTTATAAAATTCCATCGTGTTAGGTTTTGTTTTGTTTTAACATTCACTCCACCTATTTCGTGTGTGATTTCCGTCTTTGAGGAAACTACCGTCCTGAAACTCCCCTGCACTGCAGGCACTGCTGTGTGACGTCCTCATCCATCAACCTTTTCTTGAGGGAAGTTCTTATGGTACAGTTCAACCTAGACTGGTAAATTTGTCTGGTATGCTAACAAACCCTCGGAGATACTAACTGACACTGCCCTGTGGTAATAATTCCTGTTCCAGACGTAAAATATAATACAAATATAAATAAGATAAATGAAAAGTGTAGACTAAAAAGAATAAGATAAAATGAAAAACTATATAAGGACTCAATAAACATCCACTCAGAGACCTGAAAAACCACTGTGTGTTCAAACTTTTATTAGACAATGTGATAAGATGAAAATTAAAGACAACTTTCCATCCCCTTGAGTTTTATAGTCCAGTGGGGGAGACTGATATTAACTACATAATCCAAATAATCACAGAAACATTTAAAATTTCAGCTCTGATACGTGCGTGTGAGTGTGCACATATGTCTATATACACATATATATTTAAAGGATATCTTTTAGAGTTATGTACTGAATAATATGAAACAAAATGAAAATTATATCAAAATAATAAGTCTGGAAACTGTGTAAGAGCATAGTGAAATGTGATTGCCCTTAATTCCTAGATGTTGTATTTTGGCTTCATCTACTCCAGGTGCCATAATAAAATGCCATAAATGAGGTATTTATTTCTCACACTTTAGAGACTGAAAAGTCCAAGATTGAGGTCGTGGCAGATTTGGTGTCTATTGAGGACAGACCTCCTCCAAGGCGGCGGCCCCTTCTCACTGCCTCCACTCCTGGTGGAAGGGGCCAGCTAGCTCTCTGTTGTCTCTTTTGTAAAGGCAGGAATCCCAATCATGATTACTTAGTAGGATTTTAGCATATGAATTTGGGGAGGATGCAACATTCAGACCACAGTAGATGGTTTAGTTTTTTCATGCTGCTCTAAAAAAAAATCCTAAACTGGATGGATGATAAACAACAGAAATTTATTTCTGATGATTCTAGGGCTGAGTCAGAACTCCAAAATCAAAGTGCTGGCAGAGTCAGTGACCAGTGAGAGCCTGAATTCATGTACAACTGTCTTTATCTCTGCCATCTGTTCTCATATGGCAGAAAGAGCTGAAGAGCTTGCACAGAACTCCTTTACTCCTTTATAAGGGTGCAAATTCCATTCACTAGGCCTCACTGAGGCAAGAAGTAAAAGCAGAACTAAAAGAATCTGTCCTACCCTCCCTGTGTAGGCCTCAGCCAAGCCGCAGGCATTTCTGTTGTCTGTATGTTTCTTCCTTGACATGCGCGGGGCCTAGATTGTAACCTAGTAACTTCCCTGGACTTCTGTCACCTTTGAGGGCAGGTGGTCCAACTGGTCTCAAGGACGCAGTCGAATCTGACCTTCCCCCTTGAGCTTGGGACCTTGAAGATGATGTCATGTCTCTCTCTGTTTTATGACCCTCACGTGCACTCCCGCCCTGAAAAGTGGATAAAAGTGAGGCAAGAGATTGAGTTGGGGGCCTCGGTTTTGGAGACACATTGGTGCTCGGAGTTGCCCCCCATGGCCGGAATAAACCCACTTCCTCTAATCAGCTGATGCCTGGAGTCTTCTGTCTGAGTTCGTTTCCTGCTACATCATGACCTGATCTGCTATGCAGAGGCCCGGTCTCCTAACATTATCACCTGAGGGGTTAGGATTTCAGGATATGAACTTTGAGTACAAACACTCCTACCATAACTTTGGAGCTAGGCGATGGGTGCAGGAGGCATTTTTATGTTATTCTATTTGTGTACATTTCTGCTGTTTGTTATAGTAAAAAGTTGAAAATAAAGAATTCTTTTTTTTTGAGACAGAGCTTCACTCTGTCACCCTAGGTGAAATGCCAGGGAGTCTTAGCTCACAGCAACCTCAAACTCTTGGGCTTGAGCAAGCCTTTGGCCTCAGCCTCCTGAGTTGCTGGGACTACTGAAGCCCTCCACAATACACAGATAGTTTTTTTTATTATTATTATTTTTAGATGAGGTGTCACTCTTGCTTAGACTGGTCACCACCTCTTGTGCTTAGGGATCCACCTGCCTAGGCCTCCTAGAGTAATAGGATTACAGGCATGAGCCATCACACCTGGCCCACAATATGAAAAAAATTTAACTCTGACAAGTGGTACAGAGGAGAGGTAGCTGGGTTTTTGATAGCACACAATAGAGGAATGTGACAGAGTCAGGGAAGTCAAGAATGGCTTGACATTCTTGTCAAGATTAGAGTGACACCATTAGATTAGGATGAATGGGAGCACAGGGGAAACAGACACACAGAGCCCTACAGCCGAGAGTGTGATACCAGGTGCGAGAGGGAGAGAGCTGATGTGGCCTGAGTACTTGGGGGTAGGCCTGGGGGGGGGTAGGTATAGCTAGGAGGTGACAAAGGCCAGGTAAGGAATGATCTTTGTGCGATCTAATAGCAATATAAAGCCACTGATGGATTTTAAGCATGAAAGTGACAAAATATGTTTTCTTGTTAAAAATACAGTTCTAACCACATGTGAAACTGATTGTAGGGGCCAGAATGATGCAGGTGGAGTAGGTAGAGGCTGCCAGTTTCTCCAGAAAACATCCTGGTTCCATTAGCACCCTAAAGCTTCAGCTTCCTTTAGGTTAGATGAACAGCCTTCCCTGCTGATTCTATCCCTGTCATATCCTATAATTCTATCTGCTTCTGTCCAGCTTTTCGACTGTCTTCCCAGGGCAAGTGTCCTTTCTCTCCTGTCTGGAATACATAACGGCCTTACACCTCCAGCTGCACTGACTACACAGAATCACTCTTTGCCCAGGATACTTGTGCTTTAAAAAATACATACCTCATAAAAAGGTCTGGGCATAATCACTCCTGGCCATTATGTTTTAGCCTAAGTTGCATTCTGCAGTTCGTATATGTGCATGGTAGGGTGGCTAGAACAAATACTGGACATTCAATTCAATCTAAAGTGAATTTCAGGTAAACAATAAATGCAAATTATACCTATGCCTCAAAAATGGAGACCTTAAAATGTGAGACAGGCAATATTTAGGATATACTACCACTAAAATTATGTTATGTTTATTATAAATTATTATAAATTCTAACTTATCTGGCCATCTTATTTTTTTAACATGCTAAATCTGGTCAGCCTAGGGGTTCAAGGGCCAGTAATTGCCTGCTATTCCAAACTTTGAGTCTTGGTGACCATACCATCCATATTGTGAGTAATAAAAAACAATTCTATAAAGGTAATTTCTAATGAATAGTTAGAATGGAATATCACATTTAGTACATATGTAAGAACTGTTATTTTTAATATAAAGAAAGAAGTATAGAGGTTAATACATTCAGACCTGCCTTCAACAGACGCTACACTTGGACCGAGTCTTGTCCTCACTGTGCCCTTGAATATTTCTCCCTTTTATTTTGAGCAGGACATGGATCATACCACCATGATGAGATGGCCCGACAGTAGCTCCCCAGGTGTAAAGAGTCTTCCTACAAAAGTTGCAACAAGTGTTGACAGCAAAGTTTCATGAAAGTAACAACCCGCTGTTCACGTCCTCCATTCCTTTTCTTGGTACTGCTCCATTTGTGCTGCTTCTGATGTGAGCTGGCAGCTTACCACATCAGAAAGTAGATAAAGTTCACTAACAACTCATACAACTTTCAAGGACTTATTTCAATAGAGAAGCTATTAATATTTATGATTAAAATATATTTAATTCAAGCATAAAGTTTTTCAATATAGGATTTTTAAAGCCTGCTTAAGTGTATTAGAAAGGTAGCATAAGAATGACTGTTAATCCTATTTGAATAATTATGAGAAAGAAGTTCTGTAAGGTTTTCTTGCAAACAGTTGTTCACATTACTCTGATTAGATTTTTATGAAGATTATTTATTCTGCATTGATGATGGGTAGCATTTCAAGTACCTCATAATAAATAATAATAAGACTGATGAATATCTAGCTATGCTGAAATTTCACTGTTAGCGTACTATAAATATTTAAATGTATCAGTTTAATGTTTGTATTTATTGATGAAGTATATTTGAGATGAGAATCCAGAATTTATTTTTAATCTACAGACCCTTCATTGTTTTCACTATTGCGAAGATTGTAGTCCTGTTGTCAAAAACACTGATCTACATTTTTAAATTTTTTCAACAGATTTTAAAGTGTTCTTATACCTTTAAACACTTTCTTTTTCGAATGTGAGACCCGAAATCTTGGGGAAAGTATAATGGTGAAATTTAGCCTGAGAATCACAGTACTATGTTATTATGAATCTGATCTACTTAAGTTTAAAAGTACTGGCCTTAATAGAGTCACACAGGATTTCTTTTAGAGAGACTGGACATAGCGTATCGATCGTGAATGTCAGCAACGGAGGAATGAAGATGGATATATCTTAATGGGAGAATGGTTATAATAAAATATTAGGAGCAATGAAGATTCAGCAGAATTTCTACTGAATAACTAAGAAGGCCATTACGAAGCAAATACTCAGCAAACTGGGAATAGAACACGAACTATGAAAAAAGTTTAGGTGTTGAAAACAAAACATTTTCAACCTTTAAACAAGGATCTATATGCCTTAATGAGTAAATTAATGAGTAAATTAATTCTGTTTATTTGATTTAGATGTACGCTACTTTTCTGTGGGGGGCGCAGTCGGGGTCTGGGCATGTTGGTGATAAGAGAGAAACTGGGGAGAAAAAATAGATCAAAAAACTAAGCTGACAACAATGAGGATTTTGTTTGATACACAGTGCCATGGGGAACAGATGGGAGGACCATTTTCTAAGTAAACTTAGCACGGCTGGGCTCCAGCCAGCTCCAGATGAAACGCTGGCAATCGTCCCTTTAGAAGAGCCAGGCGTTAGCAGAACTGGGCTTTACCTCAATTAGCCAAAAGCTAATTCACTCAATGACCAGTGAACTGTTTCTTTTGAATATATTAGTTTTAGTTGACCAGTTTTCCTTTTGTCTTCATAAAGTCTTTAAAAGTAGTACTTTGAGTCTTCCTGCCTCCCATCCCGGTTTCTGTAGCTGGAGAGACCTAAGGGTGGAGAAAGGGGGAGGTTAAAGGGTAAAGAAACACGTTTTTGTGTAAGAAGAATTATTTTCACTATAGTCTTTATGAATATCTTAAACATATTTTTATTTTTTATTGGCATATATTTCTTATGCATATATTTATCTCAAAGGAAACAATTTACACTAAATAAAGTTCATCTAGTGGATAATACATTATTATGAAAGGATTCTTAAAACGTACAATTGTGTGTATAAAACTGCAATATTATGCAGTATTATATAGCTGCATAAAATGTTAATTATTAATATTGCCATGGACATTTTAGAACATCACTATTTCATATGGTTCATTTCAATTTTATTCTTATGTCTTTTAGTTCTTGCTCCTTTATTTATGACCATCCTTCCTTTCTCCCTTCAGTCTCCGCATCTTCAATGCTGACGTGCAGACAAAAGAGAAGATAAGAATTTAATATATGTGCATTGACGTGTATGTGATAGAACTAGAATTAGAACAAACAAACAAATTTAGTGAGTTCACGTATTGGCTGGAACTTATGGAATTACACAATGGTTGAAGGAAGATTTCTTCTGTTGCCTATTTAAAGGATATATAAATGTGTTTGGTGCTGAGCTTGTAATAAGAATAGAATAAATTCAGTTACAGAGCTGTTGGCTTATAATTAGCATTTTGTAATCATTTGGGGTCATACCTATATGGGCTAAGATTACAATATTATGCTAGATTGCTGTAGGGTTTAATTACCACTATCCACGATTTGTAATCCTACCATAGATTTGCCACTTTATCCCGCATTTTAAAAGTCTTAACCTTAAGGTCTTTCATAATGTTCGTGTACGTGGATGCAACCAATATTCCTGTAGTATGACAGGATAAAGTAAAAAAGAATGAATAGAAAAAATATTACTAAGTAAAGGACACGATATAAAAGATTAGATAACATGTATGTACAGTTCATGTATGTGATTTATGAATTTCCAGATAGTTCTAATGAATGAGAAAATGCTTAAATATTAAGAAGGAATAATGTGAACTTTGCTTTTGGATTATTTTCTTTCAGAGATTTAAGTATATATTATGCATACACCAAAAGTAATGTATTTCCAGATATTTTGAAGAGTGGTTTCTTTAGAGCTTCCCACTGTATTGGGTGATCAGCGCATGCTGTGAGTAGTAAATAGGACTGTCCCAGCCTTGTCTGGTTACCCCGTGCACTGCAGATGTCGGGTTACTTTCCACATGTGCCACGATGGAGGGAAAGTGGGAAGCACTGGGTAAACAACACTAATAATAAACCATTTTACTTTAGGTTTTAGGTCAGGTGGTCACACCTCATATCCTCATAGCCCCTAGGAAAAATCATTAAAAGACCATAAGTTAATGAACCATTTTCCTCTTTGATTTTCTAAGGAGAATAAAAAGAGCTTACTAACAATTATCCTAATTAAATTCACAGACAAGAACTGTGTTCAGAGAAAATGACAGAACACCCACCAAGGAACAGCCCCTCCTCTTCCATCACTTTAAGTTGGATGTAATAAGTAGAAAGGCTGAACACCCTGTCCAGCAGCTATTACTGTGAGATACTCACTTGGTGACCCAAGGAAAGTACTAATGAGTGAATTTGTGGATAACTACAGTGGAAATGAAATCGCAGAGTACTCAATTAATGGTAGCTTCTCATTTTCTTGATTGCTGGATCTGCTATTACCTGGGGGTTCATTTGAAAGGCAGATGCCACAACTTGACAAAGATCACTTTACTAAAATTAAATCCAAAAATATTTATAGATTATCACTAGGCAAGAAAACAAATAGATTTCTTTTTCAAATGAATGAAAATTACTGTGTTTTAGGAAGCATTCAAGGAAAGGCAGTTTGGTTCACTTTAAATTCATAAAATCACTGAGATTCACTTAATAAAATATGTTTTATTAAATGTCCTGATTTATTATGAGATAGAAGTGATTCATGAAGCAATATATATAACTACCAACCCATATAACCAGGCTTCCTTTACTACAGCAGATATATTTCTGACTTTGCAACATATGCAATATTCCCTCTAAGAAAGGACATTTGTTATTTCCTATTTCAATACTAATTTCTTAGTGAATCTTTATGACTGGGGTGGCAAGTGTAAATCTTTGTTGACTTCCTTTTTGGAATTATCATAAATTAGAAAAAAGTACAAAAAATTAATAATTATATTGTTATAATTGTGCTTAGTATTTATTAATACAAGCATTATCTACATAATGTTTCATTATCTATATTGGAGAAGAGTAATCTATTAAACAGTAGAATATGGCAAATCGGTATTAATATTCAGATAGTTTCTATTCAATTAAATAGTATATAAATGTAATTTGCTCAAAGCAATGCATAGTATATGTTGCTATAATAACGTTTTTTTTCTTAAGTGTTTTCTAACAACCATATGGATGTTTGAAAAAAGTCATTACTGCTGGAAAAGTAACCATCGGGTGTTGTGAAAAGATGGAGAATGGATTTTTCCAGCATCTTCTGGTCCTCTTAATTTATTCAAGCCATTTCTTCTTTTAGATCCAAATGGAGTTTATTAACACTCACACCACTTACATGGAGAAGGCCCATGGTGCCTTCCCTGACATCTTTGGTTCTTGGGTAACATGGCGTACAGTTTACAATTCACATACATTGGACAATGTTTACCTCCTTCTCTTTAGTAGCTGCTCTGAGCACCTGTCACTTTTCTCAAGGGCCAGCTTCCTCCTGTGTTTGACATCACCTTCCTATAGGACTGTAACGAATCTTAGAGTTACCCTGCTTAGAAGCCAAGAAATCTACTTGCTGGGGTTTCATGGATGTTGGCAGACGGCATGAGATTCCCGTCGTCAGAGATAAATAACATAGTAATTACTATTTGTGGCTAGAGAGTCTGCATTGCTTGTGTAAATTTCCTAATCTTTGTTTGATTCCTAGTACGATCACATGACAAATGGAATGGATTTAAGAAGAGGAACCCTAAGTTTAGGAAACTCCAATTTTTTCTAATAGGCTTTAAGAAAACATGCACAAAATTTGCCTCACGTGACAACCTTATCCCTGTTATACAGACAGCAAAGAAACCTGCCATCTGCTATAGAAAAAGACATTATTTTTATCTTATAAGGCTGTGTGCCATAGAAACATATTTAAAAATTTGACCTAGAACAAAAGTTGTCAGTGCCTTTGCATTCATGGATAATCATATTCCAACCCATTCTTATTTTTCACATTGAATCCCAAGGTTATCATGTGTATCAGACTTCTATTAAGGTTTTGGTGATAAAAGACAGAAAGAAATTTTAAGATCAAAGATTACTTGCTGTTTTTAGCAATTTTCTTTACTTTAAGGAATCTGTCACTTACTATGTCCCTTAAGATAGCTTTCTCATCTCACCATATTGCAGGGAGTCGTCTTGGTCAGGCTGAGCCCTAATGTCACCTCCTTCTTGGGCTATTCTTAAAAAGTCAAATTTCTCTTCTTAATTATGAGTACAGTTTTGCTTACTCTTTCATTTACCATCTCTTTTAAACCAAATCTGGGGACATAGTAGAGATATTGCCAGAATATCACACTCAGAAAGAAGTCCATCAAGGCTACTTTCTAAAACAACATGAGCCATAAAAACAGAAAGTTGGAAGGAAGAAGGGAAGGAAAGAAGGAACCAAGGAAGGAAAGGAGGGAGAGAGGGAGGGAGCATCACTCAGATGAGCCAAAGTCACTGTGCTCAGGGAACATTGAAATTACCCTTAGAACCTGCCTTTTTTTTTCAATCAAGAATTTCTTTGAATCAACCACAGGGCAAAGAGTTCTCCGAGGCATTAACTCTATGGAAGTGCATAAGTTGTCCTTTTATCCTTTTTGATCCTCTTGACTGATAAAAGGAAATGTATATACAAAATGTTAGAATAAAAAGCATCTCTGATGTTAAAATAAGGAATTTATGAGATAGAGGTGATCTATCTCCAAAATGATAGGAATCATGTGGTTCACTTCAGTTCTTACCTGCTGTCTACATTGACAGCCGTTCTCTTCAATTATACGGCTTTAAGAAATATTTTATTTTTGCTCTCACTTTACAAACTAATTAGGGGACATTTTTCAGGGGGAGGGGAAAGAATCTCTGGTACAAAAATGGAAGCAAACTCTTTTCCCAAAATATTTGTAAGACATTGACATAAGCATTTTACTGTATATAAATAAGTGAATAGAAACATCCATGATGATTTTCTATGTACCTATCATATTAGTGACATCATTGAAATATAAGATTGATAAGCTCTACTTTCAGATTCACTATTCTCATTTCCAAATAAAGTTTTCTTTTTAAAAAAGGAAAAGAGCAGCAAGAAGCAGCCATCACGAGGAGCTGTGTGATCACAGTGAAGAAAGCCAAGGATAGGAAAAAGGGATCTGGGTGGCAAATATACGCAGTGAAAATTTTATTTTACTTTATTTTATTTTATTATTTATTTATTTATTTATTTATTTTTTTTGCCGGGGCTTGGTTTGAACCCCCCACCTCTGGCATACAGGGTCGGCGCCCAACCCTTTTGAGTCATAGGCACCACCCAATACAGTGAAAATTTGAAATAGCTGAGGATGAGAGTTCACAAACAGATTATGTGAACTGAGGCAGTTAACTGATGGGTAAAAAATATCTTTATTTATAAATGTCCCCAAGCCTGGCAAACTTCACATTCATTATTCATTATATCTCTACTTTTTCTTTTCTTTTTTTGCAGTTTTTGGCCAGGGCTGAGTTTGAACCCACCACCTCCAGTATACAGGGCTGGTGCCCTACTTCTTGAGCCATAGATGCTGCCCTAGATTTATACTCTTATTTGGGATCTATTTAATCTATCATTTCTTAGCAGTCAAAAGTAATATATTCAGTAATGTAAACAATAAATTAGTTTAGAGAGAAATAACTGGTCATGAATTGAGATTAATTAAATTACTTAGTTTTGTATCATCTTTGCAAAACCATGGGGAGTAACACAGTTAAACCCAGCAAGAGAATAAGCTGTGATTGAAATAGATAATAAGTATGATCATCTATCACCAAAGAAAATTGTCTACAGCAATTATGATCTCAAGCTCCTCTTGCATCATGAATTGCTGCAAATTGTCTTCTCCCAGTTTCTGTGGGGAGAGAAAAGTACGCTTTTACAGGTTCTGGTATTTAAAAGGAGAGAAATAAACATTAGATTTTTGTTTACCATTGCTTGTATGAATTTTAAACCATTAGCTATAAAAACCTTGTACAAGGGCCATAGAAAAGCATAAAGGAAAAATTGCTAATGTCTATGCTACCTTGCATAACATTTCCAGGCTATATTTAGCCTTTTTAATGAACATGTTCTCTAAATTAATTGGCTGTACGTATTTTGCTGCTAATTAACGAGAGCTCTCTTCTGAGTTAGTATTTTTCTAATTTTTTTGGCTCGGTTATAGCTGGCATTTGGAATTTGATCTCTATTTATTTACAAAATTTATATTTTTAAGTAAATTTTTTTTTAGGCAAAATTCTGGAAATGGCTTGGAGAGGAAAGTTAGGTACATCTCTCGAAAGTTATATCTTAGAAGGCAGCATATAAAGTCCTGCCATCTGGATGGCCTGTCTTGAAATAAGTTATCTCCTTTCATAATGTGTGGGGTAAGGTTTTCTTCTTCCTATCTGCCCGTCTTGCCACTTGTGTTTCACTCTACCTTGGTTCCTTTCTACCTACCATTTGTTCACCCTTCTTCACTTCCTTTTTTGCTTCCTTCACTGGTCTGAATTCAGCTGCTCATTTCTTTCACCAAAATCCATATTTAGTGACTTTTGGACTTTGAAATTTGATTCCAGTTACCAGGTATCATGCAGTAATTTCACAGATCTCTCTAATGTGTTCCCCAAGCATCGCTGATGTCATCCCATTACTCTTCAAGTTCTTGATTCTTGGTCTTTTTTTCTATACTACTTTTGAGATCTGATGGTTTCATTTACTTCTGTTATTAAGATACCTGTATTTCCAATAAGTCAATGTTCACTGATATCAGACCAGATCTCTTTTCTTAATGATTAGTGTAGCTGAGTTTTGAAAAGAGAAAAGGTGTAAATGGATCATGAAGGAGAGTCTGTATATAAGAAGATAACCTCCTATCTGGAGCATAAATAAATCAGTCCATCAACTAGATGGGCATTTTTCTCCTGTGCTCTATAGCCATGGTTTTACCAATATAGTGATGCTTACTAAAATTGTAAAAATGGCCTAGTTTGCTAGCCAAGTAGATGTATTAAATGAACAGATATTTTAGTTTATGCCAGCTGAAAAAGCACACAATTCATAAATTTAGAAAGGTGACCCTGCTTCTTATTAATGATTACAGACTGCAAGATGGCCATCCTGACAGGCTGGGAAGCACAGTTTCCAGCAAAGACCCCAAAGGCAGGCGTTTTGAGGGAGGAGATGGCGAATCAGGGATTTATGCTTAAAAAGGTTGACTAAGTACACATATTCAATGGGTTACAGGAGGAGCTGTGAACATGCATAAGGGATCTTAAATCATGTGTATAGGAAAAACATGCATGATACATACCAGGTGTTCACTTTGGGGTGGAGACTTAACGCTTAAATATATTACAGCTCAGTCCTTGAAGCTTCTAGAAAGTGTGTGCAGCTTCTAGAAAGTGGCCAGAACCAGTTCATGGTCAGTATTATCTGATCAGAATAAACTTATTGAAATCAGTCTCTTGTCCAAAAGAAAGCTGTAGTTTTGGCTTGTGGAACAGGGCAGTGGGGGGCGGCATCTGGTGGGGGATGACCTGCACTTGTTTCAATATTGCTTATTTATCGCTAGACCAGTGCTTGTTCAGCTCTAGAGAAAGCAAGACAAAACAAAAACAGAAACCTCCTGCCAGCTGGAACATGGTTTATTCTTTGAGGGTTGGGGTGTGTGACTTACCCCTTGCTAGTCATTCATTGTCTTGATATATGTATATATATATATATATATATATATATATTTTTTTTTTTTTTTTTTATTTGAGACAGAGTCTCACTTTGTTGCCAGGCTAGAGTGTCATGGCATCAGCGCAGCTCACAGCAACCTCAAGTTCCTGGGTTCAAGGGATCTTCCCACCACAGCCTCCAGGGTACCTGGGACTATAGGCACCCCGCCACCCCCAACATTCAGTTTTTTTTTTCTATTTTTAGTAGAGATGGGGTCTCACTCTTGCTCAGGTTGCTCTCCAACTCCTGAGCTCAAGGGATTCACCACCTCAGCCTTCCAGGGAGCAAGGATCATAGGTGTGAGCCACCACACCCAGCCACACTTAGGTATCTTACACCACAAAGAGTCTGCTCTGGCAGTCTTATGATGAAGTAATGCTATCATTAATGCAGGTCAGTTGTTGTGTCTGAACTGCAAACAGGCCTTACCAGGGAAAACTGCTCTCCCAACACCAGACTTTTCTCTGAGGGGAGTTACAGTCAAGGAGTCAGGGCCCCCTGGCTGGTCCTGCTCTTTCATATATTTGTACTTGGAGCCCAGGCACCTTCATTCTGAGCTCTCTTTATCCCAGACCCTGGGCAAAGGTCCTCTCAAGTCTCCTTGTTGGGGGAGGAGGGAAAAACCTTAAACAGACTTGTCCAGACTGATCCAGGATCTAGTACTTTTTCATTCTTAGCTCCTTTTCCCTCCAAACTCCCCGCCCCCTGCTTTTACCCTGCCCCCACTCCAATCCAAAGCCTGATAGAGCCTTTTTGGGGGTTATCCCTAAACAGTGAGACAGCCACTAAGACTGCGTTGCTCCTCCTGACCCCAACCTGTGTATCATCACATGGGCAAAAATGGAACACAGGAGTTAGTTTCTTCGGATTTTAGGTTTTATACCATCTTGGTAAGTAGCTAAAGCAAGCGTCCTCAAACTACGGCCTGCGGGCCACCTGCAGCCCACCTAGGACACTTATCCATCCCGCCAGGTGTTTTTGCCACAGCTGCTTGTCCTGCTTAGCAGCCAACTCATCCTGGGCCACAGTCCTGATATCCCATAGCTCTTCTTTGTCCCTTCCAGCCCAGCTGAACTCCTGAACTCCTGACAACTATACTTCTAGACAGCAAAAACCTATCTATTTATCTAAAATTGGTAATTCATTTTTAAATTTAAAACAATTTAAGTCTAGAAAAAAATAGCTTATACTTTAAGATTTTTCAGGTCATTTATATTTCTTTAAGTAATTTATAATAACTTTAATTTTCAGTAACATAAAAGAATTCCAAATAAAGGAGACATCTTTTATTAATTAAGCTAAATTGGTAATTTCCAATGAAGCTAATTAGATAAAATCCACGGCTGATTTATCTTTCTTAGATGCTAATACAAATACAGTGGAGCATCCATAACCCACTCAAAATTTAAAATCTGAAATGTTCCAAAATTCAAACTTTTTGAGCAGGAATATAACTCTTCAAGTGGAAAATCCCATGCCACATGACAAGTCAGAGTCAGAACTCAGTCAAGACTTTTACCATGTACTACATTATTAAAAATATTCCCCAGTTATTTCATGTTTTTTATCTTTTTTTAGCCAGGGCTGGGTTTGAACCCACCATCTCCACTATATGGGGCCAGCACTCTGCTCATTTGAGCCACAGGTGCTGCCCCCAATTATTTCACTTTTGTAAGTAAAAACTCCCAAATCCAAAGACTTCTAGTCCCAAGAACTTTGGCTACGGGATACTTGATGGATGTGTGCATTGTCATAAGTGAAGAAAAACAAATACATATACAATAAGTTAGCTGTTTTCATTGGTTTATTTTATTTTAATAAAGTCTTAAAAAACTATACATAGTTTATAATGTAATAGGCTTAGAATCTCAGCAATAAATGCTTACTCTTGGATTATAGCATTTTAGTATTATAATTTGATGCCTGCCTCTTAAAGGGCTCCCACACTGATAAAACAAGTGTCACCCATTTTTTCATGTATTGTGTTTTAAAACATAATTAGGAGCATCAAGAAAGATAGAAATATACATGTTCAACAAATAGGCTGCTTGAAATATTAACACATATTTCAAATTTTAAGTTTCTAATGATTTTTATGTATTCAAAGATGTTTGAATAATAAATATGAGAGGTTTTTCTGATTTGTCAGCTTCAAATATCTTAGGACAATATTACTATGTTAATTTGCTCATTCTAGGGTAGTACTGCCGAATAAAGAATGAACTTCTATCCTCTGGGAGGACAGAAGGGCAGGCTCTTTTAACTTTCAGGTAATCTCTGATGGATAGTTCTGGGCTTATGTCAGCCACTTGTAGGCCCTAGAAAAGAAATAGCACCTAATGTTTTTACTCATCAAATGTGTGCCTATGATCGCTTTTGCACATTTAATTCTACACAAAAAGGAAAGGTAAGTGATTTCACATTTTTCACTTATCCCAAGTCAACCTTGCTCAATATAGAAAATAAATTTTCCCGAATGTGAGTTTTGCATCTTGTATTTAACATCACCATGGTTTTGTAGCCAGGATGAAAGTGGTGTTGAATAGCAATGAGACTTGTCAGTTCTGCAGGCATAAATCCAGGGTTTAAATTTAAAACCTGAATTAAGTACACTAGATGTGGATGAAGATTTACTATAAAATTCCATTATCTCAGACTGGAGGAGATTGATAGATTCTTGGATATTTTTAATAACGCCATGCCTTTTCTTGTCATTTTGCACCACCTAATATTTCCTTTTTCTTCCCTTTTCTTTAGGATAAGCGTGCGGCATTTAATCGTGGAATGCCCAGCTTTATGATGCATACTACAGCGTTTCATTTTTCATAAAGTAATGAGTGATCAATTGTAAAGGACTTGCCATTCTTATCTAATATAATATTTAATGTAAGGAAGGTTTAGTACTTTGAAGTTATTAGAAACAATGCTTTTCAGAAAAATAGAGGTATTTGTCATCTTGTTATCCCGATTCTGTTTTTTGCCTATCTTTGTTGATGCGTGTGTCTTGACATTTTAACTCGGTCCCATGGGGATATTCCACTCTGCCATTTCTTCTCTTATGACTTACAATGAGTTCAAAAAGAGTCACAAAAGACCAAGGCAGCACTCTCCTAGGGAATGTGATTATGGTATAATTTTAACAAATGTTACATATTTTAAAAGTTGTATCTAACACAGCGTAACACAGATTGAGTGTAAATGAAGAGTAGCATCCTATAAGAAACTCAATGGGATGGCAAGAGGGAGGGAGAACTTTATTCTTTTCCCTTTTTATTATATTGTTTTCAGAACAACTCATGACATGTAAAGACTATTTTTTTTTTTTTTTTTTTTTTTTTGAGACAGGGTTGCCCAGCCTCTGTTGCCCAGGCTTGAGTACAGTGGTGTAATCATATAGTGCACTGCAACCTCAAATGCTGGAACACCTGTTCTCAACTTCGGGCCACCTCAGCCTCCCTAAGAGCTAGCACTACAGGCTGGCACTGTCATACTCAGCTGGGTTTTTTATTTTCTTGGCTTGTTTGTTTGCTTGCTTGTTTTTGAGACACAGTCTCACTCAGTCACCCTTGGTAGAGTGGTAGAGTGGTAGATTGGTGTGGCATCATAGCTCACAGCAACCTCAAGTTCTTGGGCTCACGTGATCCTCTTGCCTCAGCCTCCTAGGCAGCTGTGACTATAGGCACCTACCACAGTGCCTGCCTATTTTTAGTGATGGAGTGTTTTTGCTGGCTATTTTTGCTCAAGTTTGTCTCCACCTCCTGACCTCAAGAAATCCACCTGCCTTGGCCTCCTGGAGTATGGGATTAAAGGTGTAAGCCACTGCACCTGGCTGTTTTTTTTTTTTTTTTAATTTTCTTTTTTAAATGTTTATAGAGACAGGGAAGACAGGGACTCACTTTTGTCACACAGGCAAGTCTTGATTGGTTACCCTCAAGTGATTCTCCTGCCTCAATGCTTCCCAAAGTATTGGGACTAGAGGCATGAGCCACCATGCCTGGCCCTCTGTTTTTTATCTAAATTGTTTGATTATAATTTCTCTCTGCTATTGAAGTTTATCAGAGATTATTAGAGTGTAACTTTCTAAGTTAGGTTTCCATGGGTTCCATACCCTGCTGGTTTTTCCCTTTATTTGGAATAACAGCTTGGCAAGTTAACTCAGATTTTTTATCATATGCCAGTGTATAGATTGTGAGGAATGTTCTGGAAGTTGTAACTCTAAGAAATCCTTAAACATTAAATGAGAACTTTCAGAATACTGGGAGAGATTGTACTTGAACTCTCCCATGTCATTTATATGTGTGTATATTTAAGAATAAGGACAGTGTTGGGGAACCTGCCCCGACATGCTATGGGTCTCCTTCCCAGTGGCTTGGTAGGGTAGAAAGACTGACGGAAAATTATTAGGAAAGTTATGGTGAATGATAGACAAAGACAAAGAGAGTTTTAAGAGCAGTGGGGCTGGGGAGGCGGCACACCCTTCTTCCTGAGGCTTCCAGTTTGCTGCCATGAGTATCAGGTTAGCTCTGTATTATTTCATACATCAATGTTACAATCATAAATCTCATGTAGGCAAGGCAAGCAATCCCTCATGGTTCTTGCAGCACTTGCATTTCTATTAACTAGACTAATTCTTCAACTAACTATGTTATTTGTATGGATTTACTTGCTACTTTTTATTATTTTACAACATAGTTCAACATTCTTAACTTCCCCCAAAAGCACTCTCCTGGAGCCAACATCCCCACCCTGGCAGGGAAGGGCCACTGCCACAAGGCCGTGTATCAGTAGTGAGGGGATACTCAACAAACAGCTTTCAGAGTACTGAAGTGATAGGGTCTTGTGCTTTGTGCGCAAAGCCAGGAAATTACCTCCTGAATCAATATCTCCTATTACTGCTTTCCTTTTGTCCATTCTCTGCAATCCTATTCTTAATTCAATTTCTAATCTACTTACAGCTAATAACTGAATATCTGTTTCAAGCTTATAAAATCACTATTAGTTGTAATGCAAGGTCATCAAGATATGACTCTTCCCTTAATTATTCCCACATGCTCTCTTCAGAAAGGAAAGTAAAGAAAAGAAAGGAAAGGAAAGAAGTAGATTAATCGGATGTTATAGACAGAAAAAGAGTAGTTACTAACCACTTTTCCCCATGTTGTCTCATCCTTCTTCAAAACCAGGATAGTTTCAAGACCTGAGCATCTTCCTCTGGATGGCTCCTACTGGTGTATTAATTATCATTTCCTCTTAAGACAAACACCTCCAAACTCAGTGACTCCCTGCCAAGGATTCTGTCTAGGAAATACTAACTGGCTTGGGTAGTTTTGATGTGTTATCTAAACACAAGATATATGTTGAGAACATTGTTCTTAATTCCTGACTGACCTTTTATGCTCTTCACCACCCTCTTCCTCTTAGGTATCAAAAATAGCACAATTTATCTCAAAGTTCTTAAGTTAGAAGTGATGTCTTTGATTATATTTCCCCCCAAGACCTCTTAAGTGAAGCAAGGACCTATTATTATTGCCTCAATTGTTTTATATTGTTTCTGAAAAATAAATTTAATGATATTCTTAAACCTTTTGAGTGAAAGATATTTCTTACTATACTGGTAAGTAAATTTGTACTAAATGTGAATCAGATCAATTCATTATCCAAAGTAGCACAATTTAAGACAGACTACCGTAGAACTTCTGTAAGTTGACCTTCCAAAGGACTATAACACAATGGTCAACATATGGAGGTGGTCAACATAAGGAACTTACATGGAGTACATGTGGTGCCCGTCCAGTCTATGGACATTAGGTCAACTTAAGAAGGTGGTCAATGTAGAGAGGTGGGTCAACTATGGATGTTCTACTGCACTCAATATATTTTAAGAATTCCATAAAACTCTCAAATTCTTTAATCTTCAAGGCAACACATCTACAATATTGTTTTAAACATTGGATTTAGATTGTGAAAGAGCCTGACTTATTGCTTGCCGCATACATAGGGTGTTCAAAGTTATTCCTGGATTCCTCTTACAGGGTATGTTTATCTATGTGAATTGCTTTTGATTTCAAGGTCTTAGGAAAAAGGTTTTTTCTAAGAAAATAAATTATGGTATTGTCAAACTACTTTTATATAAATGACATGTTGGACCCAGCTGAAAACCTTTTGCATTACCCTTGTAAGTGTACATGAAAATTACTACATTTTTATTTTCTCAGTTTTATTTCTATAGTTGAATGAATAATTGTTTGGCCACATTTTCACTTTTTTGAGAAACAGATGACATCAAACAAAATGTTCCTACTCTTTTTTTTTGGTAGCCTTACATCACCCTGGATTTTATAGTAGGTTGTGTTCTGATTGACCTTTTAATAATATAATAATACTATATTAATATGGTATTTAAATTGTAAAATCATCATATTTATGATTGCTTTGAAATTGCATCTTTTATAGTCTTTTTGTTATGATTATGAAATTTGAGAAATAAAGCAAAGTACTTACATTTATTCATGAGATTCATTAGTGATTAATAATAAACATAGCATTTATTATGTAAAATTTGCATTCATTCCAGTAAAGGAGACTTGGGTATATAGATAGCCTAGTTTTACTGTCATCAATGACATCTTTTGTATTTAATACTATGGATTAAGTTTTAGGCTTAAGTAGTGATGTTTTGGCAAATGTTTAAGAACTGACTGACTGTCAGGAAGGTAAAAACCAATTTATAGCATTTAACCTAGTTTCATGGTGATAGAAGTATTCCCCTCCCACCCTGAGCCCACATTCAAACTATCAGCGGTTTAAAGTTTTGGTTGAAAAAAATTTACATAAGTTGTAAAATGACCTCTGTGAGCCAGCTTTAGCTTACATCAGGCTTAAGTAAACATCACCAGATGCCCAGACAGGCCACTTTATCATTCTTGCCTTTATTATGCTGCACAGTATGGTGACTTTTTACATCCAGCAATCCAATCACTGTCATTGTCTGGCATGTTCTCATTTCATGTCTCTGTGTCACATTTTGCTAATTCTTGCAATATTTAAAACTTTTTCATTATTATTATCTGTTAGGATGATCTATGATCTGTGGTCTTTGATATAGCTATTGTAATTCTCTTGGAGTGCCACGAAAGTTGCCCATACATGATGGTGAATTTATTAAACTTATGTTATATGTGTTCGAACAGCTTCACTGACCATTTGTTTTCTTCTATCTCTCCCTCTCCTTAGATTTCCTGTTCCCTGAGATGTAATGATATTGAAACTAGGTTGATTAATAATCCTATAATGCTTTCCATGTGTTCAAGTAAAAGGAAGATTTGCACATCTCTCATCCTAAGTCAAAAACCAGAAGTGATTCAGCTTAGTGAGGACAGCATGGTAAAAGCCAAGATAGGCTGAAGCTAGGCCTCTTGCACCAGAGCAATGCTTCAATTCTACGAAGCCTAATTCAGAGCATGTCTTCAACTCTATGAAGGATGTGGGAGGCAAAGAAACTGCAGAAGAAAAATTTGAAGCCAGCAGAGGTAGATTCATCTGATTTAAGGAAATAACGCCATCTGTATAACATGAGAGCTCAATCAGCAAGTGCCAGTAGAAAAGCTGTAGTGAATTATCTCTTAGATCTAGCTGAGAAAACTGATGAAGGTGGATGCATTAAATACCAGATTTCCAATGTAGAAAAAACAGCCTTCTGTTGAAAGAACAGAACGCTGTTAAGAGTTTTACAGCTCAAGAGAAGACAAAGACCACCTTCAAATCTTCAAAGCACAGTTTGGCTCTCTCCTTAGGGATTAACGCAACTGTTGACTTTGAAGCCAGTGCTCTTTATGATTTCAAAATCCTGGAGCCCTTAATAGTTGTGCTACATCTGCCCTGCCTGTGCTTCATGGATGGGATGACAAAGCCTGGAGAGCAGCATGTCTGTCTGTAGCATGGTTTACTGAATACTTTAAGTCCACTATTGAGATGTACTGCTCAGGAAAAAGAAAATATCTTTTCAAAATATTATTGTTAACTGGTGATGTATCTAGTCACTCAAGAGTTCTGATAGAGATATGCAAAAAATTAATGTAGTTTTCATGCCTGATAAAGATAGTAGTTAGAATTCTTTCAGAAGGGACTGGGAAACAGGCACGGAAAATGAACTATTCATCTATTGCCCCCACTTCAATTCCCAATACAAAGAACTCAGCCAGAAGACAAAACTAGTATCAATAACATAATATCCATCTCGCATACCATGAATCAAGGAGCACTTGGATTTTTAAGTCTTGTTATTTAAGAAATATATTCTGTAAGTCCATAGCTGTCATCCATGGCTGTTCCTCTGAAGGGTCTAGGCAAAGTCAATTGTAAACCTGTAAGGATTCACCATTCTAGATGTCATTAAGATCATTCATGATTCATGGGAGGAGGTCAAAACCTTAACATTGATAGGAGTCAGGAATAAATTGATACCAACCCTTGTAGCTGACTTCGTGGGAGGAAGTAACTGCAGATGTGGTGGAATAGCAAAAGAACGATATTAGAAGTGGAGCCTGAAAAATAATGTGACTGAATTGTTGCCGTCTCATGACACAACTTGAAAGGATGAAGAGTCACTTCTTATGAATGAGCTTAGGACAGCGGTTTCTTGGGATAGATTCTACTCTTGGTGAAGATCCTATGAACATTGTTGAAAAGACAAGGCAGGATTTAAATATTACATAAACTTAGTTGATAAAACAACACCAGCTTTTGAGAAGATCAACTCCAATTTTGTAGAAAATCGTACTAGGGGTAAAATGATCTCAAACCACATCACGGGCTATAGAGAAATCCTTCATGCAGCTAGAGCACGTGATAATCTTTTCTGTTTTTCATTCTTACATTTTCATAAACATGTATTTTAATAAAATATAATTATGAATGGGAATGGAAATATTGAGGAAATATTAGACTAGAAATCAAAACACATAAGAAAGATACTCAGCCAATAGGTTATTAGAAAGAGGGAACTGGTAAAACTATGAAAGTAGTAACATAAATTGTCAGACGGAAATTATCAAGGTAATAATAAAAAGTAGTTTAGCAACCATGAAGAAAAAGGCCTCCAATTGGTAAAACTGGATGAACAACTTGAGTTCAATCCAAAATGTGGTAAAAATACATGGTAGAATAAAAACTAAAGAATTTAAACCTTATATTAAGAATATTTTCTTTTTTTTTCCTTTTACTTTATTTGCATTTATTTTATGTTGCATTTATTCCTGTATCATAAGTTTTTGTTCCTTCAGTTTCTTCTGGGATATCTTTTTCTTCTGTGCTACCTCTTCTTCTGGTTTGGGAACAATCTGTTCCTTTTCAGTAAGGATCATCTCGATGTGTCAGGGGGAGCTCATGTGTGGGTTAATGCGACTATGAGCTCTGTAAGTTCGGTGATGCATCTTGGGTGCTGTGTTCACTTGGATATGCTCAATGACCAGAGAATCTACATCTAACCCCCCAAGTTCAGCATTACTCTCTGCATTTTTAAACACATGCAGCAAAAATTCAGCACTGTTTTTGGGCCACTGACCCTGTGTAGAGTCCCACTGTTTGGCCTGGGCACACCTGCCAACTCCACCATTGAAATGTTGGAATGGTGCACACTGTTTCTTTAAGGTGACATCCTTCAGATACTTGGTGGCTTTTCATATATGCATACCCTTGATGGCCTGGGCAGGTTCATGTGTGTTCTTAAAGTGAACACGAAGATGTGAGCCTCTTGACCTGCATGACTTTGTGGGGTTTTCTGGGTCAAGTGAATAGCAAACCATTTTCACAGATCACCTCAGGCCACTTAGGGGAAGAGCAAGAATATTTTCTTTGTATAGCACATGACTATTATAGTGTTTGTAGGTAGGAAATGTAAGTCTAGAACACGAAATGCTTTTGTAGAGAATAATATTTTTAAAATGTAACCATGGTAATATACTTTAGAATTGTTTTGAAATTTTAGAATTGCCATATCTCCTGATCAGTGAAGTGTTATAAAAAAATGTGGTATACCTTCATCTTCTCATGAAAGATGTCTTTGTATTTGAGAATGGTGAGCCAGTATGTTCTATGTTCAATAGCATGGGACATGTAGTTTAAATATATTCTTCGAATTTGAGGAGTTGAAAAATTAAAGGTGATAAAATGATATTATCAGAGTAGATGTAAATAGCATAAGATAATCTTATCTACTAATGAGAAAGTCACTTATCTATATCCAAAGTTGATACACTATAGAATATTAAGAATAATATTATTTAGAGATGGGGAGGTACTAATCCAACAAACTAAAAAATAAAGAAACTCACTGTGAGGAAAGAGAAAAGGGAATTTGATTGGGGATGGAAACAGGGAAATGGGGTAGACATTTATTGCTCTTCATTATGAAAATTTCTATATAATTTTACTCCTTAATAACCACTTGTGCACACATATTACTTTGATTTTTAAAATAAACTAATGAGGCAGAAAGTTACTAGAGGCTAGTACATTGCTAGGAATATGATATGTGTGGATATGTACATATGTTGGTATATGTTTATTTTTTGTTCTGGTGTCCCAACCTAGTGAATAACTTGTCAGCAGCATAATCTATAATCAAAACAAGTGTTACATACTTTCCACATTATAGATCAAAAGAAAATGAAAATCACCAGGAATAATTTCTAGCAATAGATTAAGAAGGTCAAATAGTTGTCACCTTCAACCTACTTATTTAAGCAAAATATTTTTTTAGAATGCAGGCAGCAAACTAATGTCTGGTTATGTTGAAAATCATTCAGCTCCTCTGTTTAAGAATTATTTGAAAATAACTAGACAAATCTATTCAGTTAAAAGTCCTTGGGAAATACACATTCCTCAGACTTTCTAAGTGCATAATTGAAAGAAAGAATTCAGTTGGGTGATTCCTTGGGTAGCAGCTGCCTATTAAATAAAAGTTTGAGGCAATTTGACACGAGAACTGCACATATGATTCTATAGGTATGAAAATATTCTCTCAAAAAACCACTTCGAGGCACCATTGAGTGAATTCCAGAGTTTGAATGGTTGAATGAATACATTCAGATCATAGGGACAAATAAAAGAATCAGAAAAAAATATAATTATCTGTAGTACTTTTTAGGTTGAGGTTAGAAAAATAATTTCAACATCAATCAATGAGTCTCTTGTCACAATATTTTAAAGAAAAAAATCATTGATACCCTAATTGAATTTGAGTGGTATTTAATAAGATTTTACTGTACTCAGAAAATCCTGACAAACATATTGGTAAAAAGAATTTGTTCCTATGTTGTTTGAATTACTTTGCCTTTGCAATGTAATTTATAGCTAGAAAATGCAATGCCTCCTGTTTTGTTCTTTTTGTTCAAGATTGCCTGGCTATTTGGGGGTTTTGTGGCTCCATATGAATTTTAAGATTCCTTTTTCTATAAACAATGATGTTGTAATTTTTGTTAAAGATTTCATTAAAACTGTAAATAGATGGGTAGCAGGGGCAATTTTACAATATTATTTTTCTAATTTGTACACATGATCTGTCTTTCCATTTATTTGTGTCTTCTTGAATTTCCTTCATCAAAGGTTTATCATTTTCAATGGACAGATCTTCTTGGTTAATTTTATTCCTAAGAGGCTTGGCGCCTATAGCTCATGGCTAGGGCTCTGGCCACATACACCAGTGCTGACAGGTTTGAACCCCACCCAGGGCTTGCCAAACAACAATGACAACGACAACCAAAAAAATAGCTGGGCGTTGTGGTGGATGCCTGTAGTCCCATCTACTTGGGAGCTAAGCAAGAGAATCGCTTAAGCCTAAGAGTTGGAGGTTGCTGTGAGCTGTGATACCATGGTTGACAAAGTGAGACTCTGTATCAAAAAAAATATACATATATATTCCTAATAATTTTAATTTTTGAAGCTAGGGTAAATAGGATTGCTTTCTTGGTTATTTTTGGATAGTTTGTTAGAGTATAGGAACTCTAATTATTTTTGTGTGTTGATTTTGTAAACTGCAACTTTACTGTGTTCATTTTTTTTAGTCCTATGGCTTTATGGTAGAGTCTTTAGAGTTTTCCATACATAAGGTCATGTCATCAGCAAACAGCAGTGACAATTTTACTAACACAAAACACATTTAGGTTCTATTGAGCATTAAAGGAACTTGCATATATTACCTTACAGCTACTGTTGTCTCCAGTATTTATTTGGAGGGTCTTCTGCCTAGATGTCACATTCCCCTGGTTCTCATTCCACCCACATGGCTTCTGACAGGTATTATATCCTCCCTTGCACTAATGATTTGTTCTAAAGCACTGTATTTAAGGGGTAGTATATTTTGTGTCTGCCATTATGATAATGTGATTAATGTAAATTAATAAAATTTGGCATAAAGTATATTTAAGATAATCAAAATAAGAAGTTAAATTTTAACTAAGCCATAAAAAGCTACAGCTAAAATAAAAATAGGCTATGAAAATGACTTTAACATTTCTGAATACATGATAGTTAAGACATAAACTAGGAATAGACACCCAGCCATGCTTAACTCTTCACCTAAATCATTTATAAAGCAAAATTATTTGCCAGAGTACTAGTAGCAACAGCCTAAAACTCAAAGGACTTGGGAGTGCTGAGTATGCCTCTCCAGGAGCCCATCTGTACTCTTGTAATCTGTTTCAGACATGACGCTGACGGACATGATTTTGTAATCCCACCTTGCTTCATGAAACATAGCAGTAGGTCAGAGACATATGCCTTCCATCAGCCTCCCTGCAGGGATGGAAAATGGACTATGCTTCTTCATGAGCTGGAAGCCTTTGTGGATGCACAGGGCCACTCCCACCAGGTGAACACTTCTGGTCCAACTTACCTCTTTTTTTTTTTTTCAAAAATATGAAATGCTTCATGAATTTGTGTGTTATTCTTGCACAGGGGCCATGCTAATCTTCTCTGTGTTGTTCCAATTTTAGTATATGTGCTGCCGAAGCAAGCACCTTCCCTCCTTTCTTATAAAGGTATTACGGCCTGGTTACTGAAGTCAGACATATTCAGATCCCACCTCCGTCACTTTCTAGTTCTGTGCCTGTGGGAAAGTGGTTCACCTCTTGCAGACTATCTTTCCTAAGTAGAGTGTCAATAATAATTATGCACACCTCACGGCATGCCCATAGTGACTAAATGGGGTTATACACATAAAATGTTCGGGGAGATTTGGCACAGAATCAGCGCCATATAAATATGACTTAGATCATTTTACTTTTGTTCTTTCCCTTTTTTACCAATGGTACTGATCTATTCAACTCTGTAAGGGCAATTACAAATAAGTGCAGGAGATCATACTGATAGTTACCACCATCAATAATTGGGTTCAAACAGATTTCTGGGCTACTCTGAATGTTAAGAAAGATACTAAACCCTACCTAAGTGATAGTCTTTGTAGTTCTTACTAAAGTATACCCACTTTAAAATTTGTATTTTAATGTGGGTTGATATTTTACTGATACAATCATTTGACCAAAAAACAAGAAAAAGAAATGATGGATCATAAGAGTCTCTTACATTCAAAATCAATGCAAGAAGTTCTGGATTCTACCTACTTCCCTCTTTCAGCCAAAACTTCTTTCTATATTTCTAAAAGGAGTGACATTTGGTCTCTTATATATCACCAAACTAGTACAGACTTCTAACGACTGTTTAAATTGTAAAATTATTTTGCACAACTGCCTAATTAAGTCTGGATTCTATTTGGTGTGTTTTTTTTTTCCTTCCAAGTGATTTTTGTCCAAATGTGCTTTCAATGTTCTTTTCTGTGGCAACTAAAATGCTGTCACAGTGTTCCTGAGACGCTGTCAATGTGACTTTGTAGTAAATAACATTATAATGTCAATGCATGACTCAGGAAGTGACATGATGTCAAGGATGCACTCAGTGTGGTTGTATCATAAATTCAAAGGAAAATGCATATTTATGGAGACCTTCTTAGGATGTCAAAAGAGAGTAATGCGGATGTTACATTATTGAGAAAAAAAAAAAAGCACCACTTCAGTGAAACTTTGTTAAAGACGATAAAATTTCTACTGAGTAAAGGGAATAATGTGCAATGTGCCTGCAGGTTATAAGATGCTTTTGTCTCTCCCATGACAACTGTGATGACTGCCCCATCAATGCCCAACCAGGGGCCACGGCTCAATGTCCTGCCTCAAAAGATATTGATCACAATCTCTTTTACCCTTGAATTCCTGATACTGCTAGATGATTTCTACTTTTACCAAGGAAGTGAGATATTTAGACTGCTCTAATCTACAGCCTGCTCCCTTTGAAGATCCTTTCTTCTACTAAGCACTGTTTCTTAAATGAGAAGAATGGAATTGAGATTTTGGAAGTGCTGAGGTCTGCAACTGCAGAAGAAAAGGGTGTATCTAAATACAGTTAATGCCTGGATTTCTTTTATTAGAAAATAAATCATTTGGTTTAAGGATTGAATGCATCAGTGCTACTAGGCACCATAACAAACTAAATCTTTGTTGGTGCCCTCCGTTCCCACCTGCATCTGTGCCAAACATTCCCCGAAGTCGTGTCTGCCGGAATTTTTTTTCTTTCTCCTTACTCCTACCCCAAAGAAGTATTTATCTACTTTTTCCATTTATAAGTGGCCTTCTGCTGTTATGATTCTTCTCTTTTTCCTCAAAGTGGGAAGGATAAGAGCTTAGAGGGAGATAAGTTATTATTTTTTTTTAGCCATAAGCATCGATAATACAAAAAGCAGTGGGAAGAGACACTGCTGCTCTCCTATTGTTCTAAATTTCTGTTTTGTTTTTGGTCTCTACTTACTTTCACTTTCTACTTATGGTGCTCCTGGGAAGACCTTGCTAGTTCTGTTGGGTGATTGAACCAGGTCAGCTGGGTTTGGGGAACCAGACCTGTTACCCCAAAAGGTAGCCAGGGACTATTTTCCTTTATTATCATCCTCCTGTCAAAGATCTTTCAAGTCAACAGAAAGGGGTGTTTTACCTGAACAGTTCAAGGAGCTTCTATGAAATGGATGAAAATAGAACTCAAAAAAAGGTAGAAAGAATGTCCAGGTTTCTTAGAGCTGGGAGCTAAAGAGGTGCTGGGCATCCAGGTTCACCATTCTCCACTTTCCATAAGTCATGGTCCCTTTCATCTCCAATTTTCTTTTGATTCCTGTAATTTTTTTTTCTTTTTCATCATTTTTCTCTGCTTTTTCTCTTGTGCAAGTTTCTACAAGGATACAGATGTTATCCTGAGCCTATGGCCATCTGTGAGTTTTGTTGTATTTCTCAGTAGAATTTCCTGAAGAAAAGTGGAGACAGAATGACTGTGATTCTGCCCATATGTGTTTATTTGGAAGGGGCTGTGCAGCCCTACACTGCACGGGTAATTTTCTAGTCTATGCTTTATTTACACTGCAACCAATGTTTAAGTCACAAAAGAAGTTGGATAGGGCAGACAGCCTTAGTGATTTGTCCTGTGTCTCTTATTCCCTTTTAAAGCTAATCCAGATTTCTCATGTTCTTCTATATTAGAATTATTTTATAATTATATAATAATTTTTTAATTAATTATAGTGAGTTATAAGATTAACTCCTTAAAATGTAAGATGAACAAGTGTTGTTCATGGAGAAGAAAACTGGGGAAGTCCAATGGCGATGATGTCTACCAAAAAAACCCCTCATACCCGTGGAAAGCTAAACTATTTGTGGTCACTAAGCTCCTACTTATTCTGAGGTAAAAGGTTCAGTAGAAGAGTATAAACAATAAACAGGCCACCAAAATGTTGAATAGGTACATTCAACTTGGAAAAGGCAGAAATCAGTAAAAATAACCTTTACCCGGCACTGGCACTTCTATGAATAGTATAATAATGACTTTTTGGATTAGATTGTGTTACTCCTGATTATAAAGTGATGACTTTATTTCTGCTTTCAACAGAACTTTTGTTTTTTTGAATTAAAAAATGAACTCAAATTTTCAGAAAATCCATGTCTGTGCAAGATCTTGTGTGCAAGAAGGCTGGCAGTGCTGCAAAATCAGGGACAATCCATCCTACTGATGTGCTAGATCAGTTACCTTGTCTTTATGAATTGATAAGTGCATGTTCATCTATCATAAAAACTGTGTAACTGTGTATGTTACAAGGGATATGGAGATGGTGAAGAACTGTTAGTAGCAAACTGATGGAAAACAAGTAAAATCACTGAAAAAATTGGAGATACAGATAGACCAAAAATTTTTGAAATCGATTATTTTATCTCTACCTTTCTCTCTTCTTCCCTTCCTTCCTCATCATGTTCCAAATGCAATTTTAGCACAATTCAAAGGAAGTTTTTACACAGAAGTTGTAATTGAAGTATCTCCAAAAAAGAGTGGGACATAAGCAGAATGAATCCTAGAACAGAGATGTAAGGTGGAATCAAGAACAGGGTTTAAATACAGTTGCTAATGGGCCATATGTGGCTCTGAGTGAGCCATGATGCTAATAACAGTGACCACATTAGAGAAAGTGTCTCAATGGTTTCTCTAACTGAACTGCCACTTGCACTTAGACAAGACTGCCTGATGATGCCATGTTCCCCATTCGGAATCCCGAAAGCCTCCCCCAGATTTTTGAGAATTCTAAGCATTCCAGAAATGTGTCCCAGCAAGTTAGCTCAGCGTGTTTGTCATCCTGTGGCTGCTGTGAAAATTACCAACTTCCTCATCAAAACACTCTCCCTGCGAGGCATTTGAGTTTAGCAGATTTTACTGAGGAATTGGGAAGACTGGAGAGTAATTTATTGTACAGCAACATACCCCAACCTGACGACTGTTAAAATTCCTCTGATTTCACAATCTGTTTGGCGTCTTGCTTCACTATAACACTACTCAGTCTACTCTCACATCCTGGCTCCTCTCAACCTTCCTTCCTTTTTTTCCTTTTCTTCGTCTCTCACATCCCCTCACTTTCTTTGATTTTTAAATCAGAACAATCAGCTTTCCTTTCTGGCACACTGACAAGTGACTTGGGTCCCTTGCTTTTGCATTCTCATCACTCACCCAGATAAATACTTAAGACATTTTCAAAACATATATGGTCCCCCTTTAAGAGAATTGCTACTACTGACTGTAACAAATAATAAAATTTCATTGCATTATGGTGGATTTTCACCTTGGAAAAAACCTATTCTCAAAAGTACCACTACTCTTGACATTGAGAACTCATAGCAAAAGAACTGCTATCCATTCATAGCACAGAGCCAGGCTGTAGAGTTACAGCCACTTGCAGAGATTTGTAATGTGAGTAAACATTTCTTTTCTGTTGTGAAGTCACTGAGGTTTTGGAGTTGCTTGTGAGATAGCATTTTGCAGCAAAAGCTGACTAATGTGGTTTTATGCACTCTCCACTTGACAAATACACCTTCATAAAGACCAAATTAAAAAAAATCTACAATTACAATTTTTATATAATTGCAAGTTAGCAAAATATTTTTAAATTAGGTTAAATTTAATTATTATTTTATGTGTCTGGATTTTTCTTTATGGGCCAGGAGTCTTCACATGAGTAACAAAGATCTTTTAAATCAAACATTATTTTATTTGAATTTTGTAAATAATTTTAGTCTCATTTCAGATTAATCAATAATTATGTTGTATTAACAAATATTTTAACATAATTTGTGTTTAATTCATGGAAATGCCAATGTAGGTACATTTATTTATTTATTTATTGTTTTTCAATTATACCTGGAGACCACATCAAATTTATTTTCAATAATGTTTTTCTCAATTTGAATTTGAAGTGACTCCTATAGGACAGGCTTTATGATACGGGATGCTGAGTTCCCTGCAATGTTGAACAAAAGTACCAGCTTTTGTAAGACTTTAGTTTTTCAAATCACTTTTACTCACCCATTCACTGTTCCTTTTATATTTCTAATTTTACTTTTGAATTTTCCTACACTACTGATGACCTTTTTAATATTTGGCATCCATTTCTATGAATTTTAACACATGTAAAGATTCATGTAACTGTACAGAATCAGGATGCAGAACTGTTCTATCACTACAGGGAAACTCCCTCAATCTACTCCTGTGTAGTTCCATCTCTGCTTCAGCCCTCTCACCAACCCCCATCTCTGGTAAATACAGGTTTGGTCTCCATCACTATAATTTTACAATTTCAATAATATATTACAAATCATACTGTATGTGTCTTTTGAGAGTGGTTTTGTCATTCAACATCATACCTTTGGGATTTATCAGATTGCTATACGTTACTGGATCATATGATATTGACTCATTTAGGAGAAAATACTAAGTCATGTTCCAGGGTGCCTGTCACACTTTGCATTCCTACCAGCAACACGTGAGAGCTCCAGGTGCTCTGCATCCAAATCAGGGCCAAGTAGTATGAGGGTGTGTATGATATTTTGGACCCAGGGTCTTGCTCTGTCATCCAGTCTGGGGTGTAATGGTGCTAAACAGAGCTCGCTGCAACCTCGACCTGCCAGCTGAGGTGATCCTCCTGGCTCAGCCTTCCCACTAGCAGAGATGACAAGCATGTGCCACTATACTTATTTTTATTTGTTTTATTTATTTATTTATTTATTTATTTTTGTAAAGATGAGTGTTATCCATGTTGGTCTCTTAACTCATGAGTTCAGACATTCTTCCCACCTCCTCCTCCTAAAATTATTGATTACAGGCATGAGCCATCATGCCCAGCCTTTGCCCAGTATTCTTTAATTGCAGCCATTCTAATTGGTATATATAGACACCTCATTGTGGTTTTAATTTGTATTTATCTAATGGCCAATGATGCTATGAATATTTTTACCTGCTGATTTGCCATCCTTATATTTTCTTTGGTACAGTTTTTGTCCAAAACTTTTGCTCAAATTTGATTTTTTCTATTGCATTTTAAGCATTCTTTGTATATTCCAGATAGAAGTTGTTTGTCAAATGTCTTCTCTGAGAATGAAGCTTATGTTATCTCTGAACAGGATATTGCAATACTCAAGTCACATTTGAGTTCTGCAATTACAAGAGGTGCTCAAAGTAACTTGCATCCATCTTTTGTGATTGGTGTACATTGAGTATTACAATTTCAATTCGGATTTTTCCTTTCTTAAAATGTGCATACATTTTTTGGCACCTTCTCTCTATGTAGTATACCAATAGTACTCAGTCTTTACTGATTCATGTTTAGCGTAATTACTGGATTGTATAGTATTATTTTCTCAAAATGTGTTAACTACCTTGGTTATTTAGCTTTTTGACTTATTTATTCTTGTTATTGTAGTTTCTTTACTCAAATGGATTTTAGAATCAAATTGTCTTTATATACAAAAATGTGCTAAGATTTTGATTAATATTGCATAAAATTTATAACTTAATTCATGGATAATGAACATGATTACTATTCTAAGTCTTCCAATTTATAAACTTAGAATACTTTTTACCTTATTAGGAACCCTTTACAATTTTTTTTCATAAGAGTTTTATGGTTTTCAGCATAGATATTCCATGGATGTTTCATTAGATTTATACCTAGAATTTATTTCATATTTATTTCATGTTAGAAATATTATAAGTGGTATTGTTTTGTAATTTTCAATTTTGCATTTCTAGTGTATTTATATAGTGATTCCACTTGATTTGTATTAACATGATATTTATATTCCCTATTATTTTATTCTTTCATCCTATCCATTTAATTCTATGCAAAGTGAGTTTCTTATAGAGGGTATATCTGGGTAATATTTTGAATCCCTTCTGGAAATAACTACATTTTAGTTAGTGTTTTTAAGCCATTTACATTTATTACCATTATGTTTGAATTTAGGCATACAGTTTTATTATATTTGTTTCTATTTGTCTTCTCAGTTTTCCATTACTGTTTCTCTTTTCCTCCTTCTTTTGGATTATTTGAACATGCTTTATTATTTCCTTTTAATTTAGCAATAGTAATTTTGACTAGGTATTTGCATACTTTAGTGTTTTCTTAAGAAATTATAAAATGTATACTTATTATACTCAGTCTGTTGAGAATCAATATTTTACCACCTACCTTTGAATGTAGAAATCTTCCCACCATACAGGTCCCCTTTATAATTGTTTTATGTGTTACATGTGCACGCATTGAAAACCACATCAGGCAGTGTTATAATTATTGCCTTTAACTTTTTAACATATTGTAATATACTCAAAACAAGACATATATTTTATTGTATTATTTACACTTTATGAATTCTATTGCTCTTTTCAATTTCTGATGTTCTATGCTTCTTTGTGGAATAATGTACCACTGAACAATTTTTCTTTTCTTTTCTTTCTTTTGTTAGTGATTAGTTAGAGCAGGTTACTGCCTATGGATTCTTTGTGGAATAGAGCATAAACTGAGCCTTTGAATATTTTTAATATTTAAAGAGAACAAAATATAGATAATAAGTTTATGAAAAATTACTTAAAATGTGATTGGCAGATAGTTATTGCTCAAAAGCTTGATCTCAAATGAAGATAACATTTTTAAATTGATAGAACATAAACTTGAGCTTTGAGTACTTCAAGAGAAAGGAAAAAACATCAATGTTAAATATATTAAAAAATCACCTAAAATGTGTTTGGTACATAGTGTTGTTCAAAGGCTTTATCTGACCTGTACATAGTACTTTTAAATTAAGTGGATCTATGTTGAATCCATTTACATTCCAAAATGTTGACAAAACTGATGATGATGGCATGAGGGGAAGAATAACAAAATAATTATGAGTAAAAACTAAATACATCTGTAGCATAATTTTGTGAGACATTTTTTGTCTTTTACACTAAAACACTTTGGATATTTTTTACTCTATTATAATTCTAAAGTAAAAGTATTACTCTGTTGCTATCTATGTGTGTCATATTAAATGTACCAACAGGTTGGAGGCTACACTGAAGTTTGTGAAAGATTTTCTATGTATGTTATTTACATATTTCATTCAGCATAAGTTTAGTCTAATTTTCTCATTTCTGGATCAGGAGGCATATGAAAATGGAAAATCATACTCCCCCCAGCTAATGCAGAAATGAAAGAATCATGTATAGCTTTTCTGCTCTGCTGGGAAGCTCCTCAGGTGAGTGCTGTTTCCCAGATAACCTGAAGGAAAGAACTAATCAACTTTATGTTTCCTAAGGGAAAAAAGCAGCTGGGGTAGAAGTTAAGAGGTAGATCGTAAAAGTGCCATGTTGTAAATTCCATTTTTATGTCTGATAAGATGCATGATTATGGAGTTAAGGTAAATACTGTGTAAACATCTTTTTTAGAAATCGTTTTACAGAACTAACAGTTATTCATATTTTGTCTCAGAGGATGATTCTGAGAAAATACCTCAAATTTAAGAAATCAAGATACAATTGGAATATTGATTTGGTTCTTTTTTTTTTTTGATTGATTTGGTTCTTAATCATTAAGAAGACCTTGAATAAAGTTATTTAATACCATTAACATCTGTTTCCTCATTCATTCAACTGATAAACAATCATTTACATATACTTTTTGTTCTCCTTGACAAATATGTAGTAATGAAATTTCTAGGTCACACATGCAAGTGTATGACTAAATTTATGAAAAAAGAGTTCTTAAGGTAGTTGTAATAATTTACCAAGAAAGTATTTTCTCCTGGTCTGTATTTTTCTTTGAATTTTGAACCATCTTTTTTCATATATTCGTGTTGATAATATTCTAATGATAAATCATAATTTTGTGCATTTGTGGGGTATGGCGTGATGTTTTGATGTATGTACACAATGTGAAATGATTAAGCAAAGTTAATGAACATGTATATCACTTCACTAAGCTGTCACAGTGTCTTTTGAGAAGTAGACATTTTTAAATTTGAGAATATCCAATTTTTTGACTTTTCTTCTTTTTGATAGTGCTTTTTGTCTCCTCTAAAGTGTGAAGGCTGTCAAGATTTGCTGTTAGTAAGTCCTGGCACTTTTCACCACTCTCTTTACATGTGCAGGTAACTTTTAACTCTTGTTCTTAGTTTTTTGTTCTTTGAAGAAATTCTGAGATGTCATACAAATTTCTAATCAGTATTTTATTACCTAATTTATAGGATATGGTTGGGTAAGAAGAGATTGAAAATGGTAAATATTCCATATATTTGCCTCTTACTCTTTTTATTCCTAGAAAGTTGTATCCTTTTCTATATTGATAAGCTCTTCTTCATTAAACAAAAATTTCTTATTATTTTTACTTTTATTATACCATAACAGTATTTATTTTCAATATTAATAAAAATAAATTTTTAATGTTAATAAAATGTTTAGTACCGTTTGTCTAAAAGTTTTATTTTCATGAATGACACTAAACACTCTGTTTGGAAATAACTGGAAATGCTCCACTGCCTGGAGCAACCATCTTAAAAAGACCTTAAAGGCCTAATTGTGGACTGATGGCCACATACCAGTTACATGGTCTCCAACTCATCATGTAAGCTCCCTTTTTTTCCTAAGCAAAGGAACCTTCCGTGGGGCTTCTAGTTTTCAATACTTTTATTTTGAGTTTACAATAAATTACTTTGATTTTATAAGTAAATACATATTCTCAACACATTTGAAAGTTAAAGAAACAGCTCTCAATAGTATAAGTTGCACAACCAGACCAACTTGGACTTTGAATTCTTTTCATAGACAATTTCTCGTGGAATGTTTCATCCATAGGACCAGCTCAGTGTATGAGAACATAGTGGGTACAAAATGTATGATTATTAAATGAATGAGTGAATACATATACTTCCTGTCCAGTGAAATTTGGGGATTTTCACAACGATTTTTATTAAGGTATTAGACCACATTAGTCATTTCCTCTAATCTAAGTGTGTACATTCATAATTCTGTCACTGATGTCTTCTTGACAAGGATTCAAAATTCTATAAGCAGTAACGAGTTCAGTCCCCACCAAAAGTTCTCATATATCAGATTTAGAATAGTTTTTTATTTTTTTTTTGCACTACTGTATACTAGTAGGAAAGTGTGTGAATGTTAAACATGTATGTTACCGATATGTGTGTGTGTGTTTGGGGGTATATGTGTATGATTGAAAGTTAATTTTTTTTCTCAATTCAGATTTATTGATTTCCACTGTTTTAACTTTTAAAATGGTATGAAGCTGACTGTAAGAAAGGTAACCGGTGATTTTAAGTTAAAATTGAGCTAATGGTTAAAGTACATCACCTTTGGCTTCCATCACCACATCACCTTAGACTGAATATAGGGTTTTGGTTTTTTTTTTTTTTTTGCTTTTTTTTTGAACAAAGTTTCAGAACTCTGAAACCCAGGGATGCTTTGGGCTTCTCCCGGCAATGTCCTCAACTTTGGGTCAGCCTCCTGGGCCAGAGGTGAAAGTGTTTTCAGAAATACTGCCATTTCCCCAGCATGGTGTCTTTGATTGCATCCACGTATTGAGGTAGGCCCAGTACACCCAGTAGTAAGAGCTACCATGGGGCCCATGGAATGCCATCATGTGGTAGCCTCCATGTCCTTCAACTGTGTTCACCATCCACATTTTTTTTTTTATTGCCACAAAAAAGAATTTTTTTATTATGAATATAGGTTGTTTTCTTTTCTTTTTTTCTTTTGTTCTTCAGATGGATATAAGGGTACAAATGTTTAGGTTTCATTGTTTTCAGTTCAAGTTGTAGTTGAGCCCTTCACCAGGGGGCATACTGAACACCCTCACACTGGCTAAATGTTTAAAGATTTTTTTTTTATTAAATCATAGTTGTGTACATCAATACTATCATGGGGTACCGTGTGTTGTTTCCATATACAATTTGGAATATTCTCATCCGATTGTCCAACATAGCCTTCATGTCATTCTCATAGTTGTTGTGTTAAGACATTTATATTCCTCATTTAGAAAGATTCACCATCCACATTTTTAATGGAGCCCATGGGCAGTTTCTCAGTCACTCTTCAGTGCCCATCCAAAGCTGTTCTTGTTTCAGCTTAAAGGTGTGTTTCACTTTTCCTCTGGACTTGTACGTATCAGACAAGGGTTCCAATGACAGCAGCTCCTGGGCCCTCTTAACCGAAGGCATCACATCTTCGGGTTTTCCTTTATCTGACACTTTTCTGTGTTGTTTCTGCTTGCAGAGAGGGTCCTTCTTGTTCTCTTCAGTCTTTGCATCCTGCTGCCCCGCATCTTTGGGCACGTTTACTGCTAAAACATCATTTGTCACGGAGCCAACCACCATGATCTTGGGCCCACTGGTCACTTTTATCTCTCCCAATGTCTTGTCCTCGGTGGTGAGTCCCTTATTCCTGACACTCTGCATGGCAGGTGGGAGACCTATGATTGAGTGAATCTTCTGTTTTAGCTCCTAGCCTTTGCTGTCTTACGGGGAACTCCACGTCATGCTTGGTCTTGTTCCAGATGATCTCAAGTCCACCAGCTCCCTTGCAGCGCCGCCGCCCTCGCGATTGCTAACCTAGACCTGGGACCCTAGTCCCCAAGGCTGGCCCAGGGCTGGCTGCGGGATGCCAAGTGCAGGGAGGGGGACCTCAGTAGCGGTACATGCTGGGTTCTTGGCCTCCAGGCTGTCAAGGCACAGTATGGGCCCTTCGGTCCTCGCTCACCACCTTCTCGGCCTTTGGGTCCATGTCAGGTTCCTCCATGCCTACGGGGCCCTGTCTGCTGCCATGATGGTTGTGTACAACCTGAATGTTAATTTTCATTTAATACCCCTATAATTATTTTTCTCAAAGTATAGCCCTTTTTTATTTAACACATAATGATTTAGAAATCTTTTCAGATGAAAATGATTTTTGATATTGGTTCCCTTTTAAGTGCTTCTAAACCATTTCCAGTTACTATCATATTGCTAGATTACAGAGCCTCTATCATTTCCTTCCAATATGTAAGAATTATTTATAGATATTAGGTTCCAATGGGAAAAAATGTGATTTTTTTTCCAGAAAGAAGTCTTCTGTGACCTACACTAGTCAGTACTATTTCAGGATTTATAAAAACTTTGTGGAGAAGAATCAATAACTTTAACTTGATTCTAATAATAAACACTTTATTTTGATGAAGAAAATCCCACTTATTGCATTTTCCAAAAGAATAACATTAGACAAACTATTTACTCCAAGGTATATAATGGAGTCATTCTAAGCATTAAAGTCAGAAACAAATTCATTGATCCTGAAAGTTGGCCGAAGGCACCTCCTAAAAACTATCATAAATCCCACTTGTGTTTATATTTATAGTTCATCTCAACAGAATTTTTCTAAAAGATAAAATGTGACTGACATTCAATCTAGTTATCAACTTTGAGCTGGAGGCTGGAATGCCTTTTGACCTTCGCAGGTGAGCTGGTGCCTTTGACATATCTCTGTGAAGAATTCAGTCTTTCTAGACCTTTAGCAAGAGCAGTTCTTCAAAGATTCCACTGAAGATTATCGGACTTTGCAATCATCAAGAACACTTAGTTATATAGACATATAGTGTCTGTTTTGGTTGTCAGTATTTTACTATATTAGAAACTTTCACTTTAATTCCATATTTTATTATTATAAGAGGGGCTTTTGTCGCATTCACTCCAGTTCTGATAATTTTTTTAAATGACTTCATATCCATTGCTTTAGGCTCAGACATGATGTATTACAGCATCTCTAAACAGGGCTTTCATATCAGACACAGATGGCTTATTGATTTAAAGATGAGTCTCTGGAGAAAGAACTATATTCTCATGCATAAAAACACAGTACTTGGGAATTCTGTGGTGTTTCAGGTTAATATTCCTTCCCAAGAGATAATATGGGCTCACTACAGTGATTATTTAAGAAATTAAAAAACGTGAATGACATACAAAATTTGAAAAAAAATTCAGTAATGAAAAATTTATAGCAGATACATAAAAATGATAAAAAATAATAAAACATTTTGTTGAATGTACATGAGGACAAACCTAGCAGTAGAATGAAAGTCCTGAGATGAACTCCAGTGTGTATAGGAAGTAATTCGTGAGAGCTACATGTAGGAAATGGACAAAAAATAAAGGAAAATTATATACTAATTGGAATGACAGTTGTACTTGGGTTATTTTAAATAAATGACATTGGCAAAAGTTGGAAAAATATTTGGAATTATACATTTCTCCCATACAAAAGTATACTTTAAGCAAGTAAAGCATACATGTAAACAAACAGTAAAGTAAATATTTACTTAGTGATGGCTCATGAACTATTTTCTAAATAGTCATTTTTTTCTATCAAAGGAAAACAAAAGAAGTATTGTTGTAATTACATAAAATTTTAAAGCAATACTCTCAAAAGTTAGTATTTTTAGTATATAAAATTTAAACAGATCCATAGGAGGAAATCACCTGAGGACCAATACAGACACAGTGAAGACAATGAAAGAAAATTACAAAAAGTGAAAATATATAGTACAAGAGAATATATAAAAAATTAAGCACAAATGTATTAAAAGAGTAAAATGAGCAATAGGGTATAAGAACAATAATATTTTTACATATATTATCTTAATATATTTTATAATGTAATAATACTAATTAAGTTGTGGTGAAATGGCTGAATAATCACTTACTCTGGGTGGGAGTTTAAATTAGATTACTTAAAGTTCTTTGTAAGAAATTTGGAAATAAACATCAATAGCCTAAATGTTCCATTCTTTTATCCTTCAATAGTTTTCTTGAACTTATCTTAAACATGCAAAGGAAGTTATCTATTGCAACATTACAATGAGGAAAAGGAAGAAATATCTTAGATATTAAACTTCTGATAATGATTCAATAACTAAGGTACTCCATATGAATTTACTTCATATTGGTCACCTTCATGTAATTCATAACAAAGATATTTATGAAAAAATATTTCAAAGAAATGGAAAAGAATATATATGCTATAATATGTGACAAAAGAAGGATATTTAGGGTTGTGCTGATCATTCATAAACATCTGATGAGTTAATATCCAAAATATATAAGAAACTCATACAACTCAATAGCCAAATAATTAGAAGTCTCCTGACTAAAAAAGCTAACAAGGCAGCTAACTAGACTTTTTTTTAAAAAGACATATAAATGGTCAATAGGGATATGCAACAGTAGTCAATAAGGAGTACATAGACAAGGGACTAATCATGGGAGAAATACAAAGTAAAACCACAAAGAGATGTCATCTCATGTCTTTGGAGTGACTATTATCAAAAAGAAAATAGATGACAAGTGTTGTTGAGGGTGTGGAGAATTGTTGTTGGGAATTTAAACTGGTACAGTTATTATAGAAAACAATATGGAGGGTCCTCAAAAAATTAAAAGTAGAACGAACATATGACTAAGCAATCTTATTTTGGAGAATATATACAAAAGAAATAAAATCATATCTCAAAGAGATATCTATATCCCTGTTTATTGTAGCATTATTGAAAATATCCAAAATATATAAATAACCTGCACATCAAAAGATACATAGAAAATGAAATATTATTCAGCCATGGAAAAGAAAAAAAAATCCTGCTATTTTGAACGACATGGATGAACTTGGAAGAAATTATGTTTAATGAAATAAGCCAAACCCGAGAAAGATAAATTCTTTATAATATGACTTTTATGTGGTATCTTAAAGGAGTTGAACTAATGGAAACAAAATGGAATGGTTGCCAGGGTCTTGGGTGTGGGAAAATAGGAAGATGTTGGTTGAAGTTTATAAACTTTCAGGTGTTAACATGAGCAACTTCTGGGGATTTAATGTATAGCATTTGTGGTCATGGATACAAATTAGTTTGACTGTGATAATAATTATACAGTGCATACGTGTATCAAATCTTATTGTACACATTGAATATATAAAATCTTTGTCAGCTGAATATTGTAAGATTAAAATCAAACAAATAAAAGTCTAGTTGACATGATTGTCAGTCAATGTGATAGGTAAGAAGTGTTGGGAGATGATTCTTCATTGCATTTCTGATGCCTTCCACAGCTTTTTTCTGGACTATCTTCTGGACAGCCCTTTTTAAGGGATGTTTGTATAGCACACACACACACACCCCGGAAAATACAAATACTGTTTCCTTCCAGGGCAGAAGACAGATTTGATTCCTCATCTTAACAATAAAAATAATGTCTTCCTAATAACAAAGATAAGGTAGGTTTTCCAATAGTTCTTTTCTAAGTTTGGATTTTGTCTTCTGTGGTAACTAAGTCCTGTGTGGAACCTTCAACTGGACCACTCCACGTGGCCCCTGTTGCTTTTGGAGAGCAAGAGCCACCAGTGTGAACAGAAAGCTCATGCTGTTTGCTGACGTAATATAATCCTCACCTCTGAGTCAGGAGTCTAATGTCTTCTGTTGACATCAAAGTTTGCACAATGAAACATGACTTCCGGTACCTTGAAAGCACTGTAAAATTTCAGACCTTTAAGAATTCTTGACAAAGGGAAGGAAAAATCAAAGAGACCACTGTAATTTTCATCACAGATAACTAGAAGTTTTTGTTGTTATTTTTGCCCATGTGTATGGAAAGCATATATACAATGCAGCTATTAACTGGGCCCAGAAGGCACAGAAGTAGGAACAGTTTACAGAGAACTCCAAACCTAAAGTCTCGGTTTGTGATGTTTTCAAATATTAAGAAAACCATTGAGAAATTATAGATGTTGGGAATACCTGAGTGTATTTAAGAATCATCTACATAAAGAAAGTAGCTCAAGGTGGTGCCTGTGGCTCAAGGAGTAGGGCGCCGGCGCCATATACCAGAGGTCGGGGGTTCAAACCCAGCCCTGGCCACAAACTGCAAACAAATAAATAAATAAATAGATTGTGCCTCAGAAAATTGCTCCACCTAAAATTATTTTATATTCTCCTTTCTCAAGTTTTCTTGAATATCACATATATGTACACTCAATTTGGGCTTTTAATTATATGACTTTACTATGTAATATTTTTATACTTTCTACAAAATTAGAGTTTAGTCCAAAGTATATAATCAATTTTTAAAACCCCCCATTTTTACCTTTGTATCATTTCTCAAATATTTGATTGTTACCACTCCGTGGTAGAATTCTTGCTTCTCAGTTGGCTGAATGAAAGCCTCAAAATATCTCCTTGTCTTTGGTCACAACTCTTCCTTCCTCTCTTAACTCCAGATCAATTTCTACTGTTTTGCAGATTCATGCAAAAAAATTCATGCTTTAAAATATGATTCTGATTATCTCTTTCTTGTTTGCACAACAACCTTTTGAATTTTTCTCGTTGCCCTTGTGCAGCACCTAATTTAACTGCATAATCAAGGTTCTCGAAGTACATTGCTTCTGTAATTTCCTTCCATATTTTTTACTTTATTTTAATGCATATTGTTTGTCTCTGAGTCACTTATCCTATATATTCTGATTTGTAAAGATAAGATACTTTCTGTGTTTTCATTTTCATTTTCTTTTTATTTATTCAGGTCTCTATTCTGTCATGTTATGGTGTCCTAGAAGTTAAATAATTCTACTAAGCTTTATATATATCAAGCGCCTATTTTGGTGCCTTATATTTGTAAAACAGCAGAATTTACATGATGGATAAACAAATCTAGTAGTACATTAATCACTGCATGTATACCTTAATAGATACCAAAATTGGTTTAATATTTCAGTCTTGTTTACCAGTCATGTCTCAATAAATACATAGAAAGCTGCATATATATATATATATACATATATATATAGTATATATATATTTATTAGATCATAGCTGTGTACATTGATACTGTCTTGGGGTACAGTACATATATATTTTTATATATACAGAGAGTCCCCAAGTTAAAACATCTGACTGACATATGATTCACATTTAAGAATGGAGGCTATTACAGGTAATAGGTAAATGTACCTGTTCCAACTTACATACAATTTCAACTTAAGAACAAACATACAGAGCCTATCTTATTTATAACTTGGGAACTGCCTGTATACCTACATGCACACACACACATATATATAATTTTTGTATTAAAAGATTCTGGATTTCTAATATTTTTAAACATTTTTTTTATTAAATTGTAAACTGTATACATTTATGGGGTACAAAGTGATGATTTGATATATAAATAATCAAGCTAATTAACATAACCATCATATCACTTATTTTTTGTGGTAAGACATTTATAGTTTACTCTCAGTGTTTTGAAGTGTACCCTTGCATTGCGCACATTAGGAAAGATCCCACCAATCCCTCCTTCCTCCTCCCTCCACTTGCCCTCACCCTCCCCTCCCCTCCCTTCCCTCTCTTCTCTCCTCCTTCTTGCTGGATTATATTTGTGTTTTATCATTTGTATGAATGTGTAAGTGTTTATATATTGGTTTTATAACAGTATTGAGTACATTGGATACATTTTTTCCCATTTGTGAGATACTTTACTAAGAAGAATATGTTGCAACTTCATCCAGGTAAACATAAAAGATCTAAAGTCTCCATCTTTTATGGCTGCAGTATTCTATAGTATACATGTACCACAATTTGTTTATCCATTCTTGGGTCAATGGGCATTTGGCCTGTTTCCATGACTTGGCAATTATGAATTGGACTGCAATAAACATTCTGGTGCAAATGTCTTTGTTGTAAAATGATATTTGTTCATCTGACTAGATCCCTAGCAATGGACTTTCAAGATCAAATGAAAGTTAACAAGAACAGAAACTTCTCTGAAGATAATGAGTGAATGGCCAACAAACACATGAAAAAAATGCCCATAATATTTAATCATCAGAGAAATGCAAATCAAAACCAGTTCGAGATATCAGCTAACTCCAGTAAGATTAGCCAACATCACAAAATCTCAAAACTCTCATGTTGGCATGGATGTGGAAAGAAGGGAACATTTATACACTGGGATTTCAATCCAATATGTTCTTTTACCCAAGAGATGAATATTATTGACTAAACATAAATATTTTGTCGCTTAAACCAATAATTTTCCATGAATGTGCTGCAGCACACTGCCATGCCATCTGAGGCTCTCAGGTGTGCTGCAAAAAATTTTAAGGATCGATAATTAAATTATTTTCAAAAGAAGTTTAAAGCATAGCAAATATGGGTTTATACTCTTTTCTTGATCAACATAATTTATATGTGCCATGGAAGCTTAACTATAGGTTCCAGTGTGCCATGAGATTATAAAAAAAAAAAAAGGTGGCTGTAAAACACTGCCTTAAACCAACTAATGGAAAAAATGGAGAAATAGGTCAAGTTTTACTCCAAAGTGAATCAAAGAGAAATACAACTATAGCATATATATGAGTTAGATGAGAGCAAGCTATGATGAAGAAATCTAAGAGACCATGCATGCGCTAAATTTGTGAAAATATAGATTATCCTTAACAGTATCCAAGAGACCATCTGCATACTCTTTCTAGGGCATGTCACGCAATTTAATCTTCAGAGCAAAATGGATGGAACTGCCTAAGGTGTATATGACATGTTTGTTGTATGGATTAATCACACATTTATAAAGGCAGGTCACAAAAGTTTGTCTCTATATCTGCCTTTAAGCTTTGAATTGAATATCTATCTTGAAGGAAGCTTAAATAGAAATTGAATACAATAGATAAATCTTGAGAATTTTTCTGACATATGAAGTAAACACTCAACAGTTTTGAAAAACATTAAAGTTTTTTATTATAATATAAATGGATGTGATTATAAAATAGCTACTATTTATGGAATCATTACTGGGTATCAAGGTATTTAAATAAATAATCCATAATATCTAAGAAAAATGTGCAAAGAAATAATTATTGTCAAATCTAAAAACTGTGGCTTAAATTCTGTCATTTGTAGCAATACAAATGGACTGGAAGACATTATGTAAAGTGAAATAAACAGGGCAGAGAGAGACAAATATTGCATGTTTGTATTCGTATATAGGAGCTAAAAAAGTTGATCTTGGAAGTGAAGAATAGAATGACAGTTATCAGAATTTGGGAAGATAGGGGGAAGGGAGACAAAGAAAAGTAGATCAATGGGTACAAAAATACAGAGTAGGACTCAAGTTCTAGTTATCAATAGCACAGTAGATTGACAGTAGTGAACGAAAATGTATTATATTTTTGTAAATGCTAGAAGAGAAGATTAGAAATTTTCCTAACACTAAAAAATTGTAAATATTTGAGGTGATGGGTATCCTTATTACCCTGATTTGATCATTATACACCGTGCAAGGTCTGACAATTAAGTTCACAAACTCATCCTAGAAAAACTACTATATATCTTGTTGCTGATATCACTATAGTTACTTTCAAAGTACTCCCCTTGGGAAACTATGAACTTATGCCAATGTATAGTCCACTCTACAAAGCAATTTTGGAACTCTTTTTCTGGAACAGTCACCAAAGTTATTGTCTTATTACCTTTAATGTCATGAACATTATCAAAATGCCTTCCTTTCAATATGTCCTTTATCTTCTGGTACAGAAAAGTCAGTGGGGGTCAGATCACATGAGTAGGGAGGGTGTTCCAAGACAATTTTTTGTTTACTGCTAAAACTCCCATACAGTCAGTGCCATGTGAACTTGTGCATTGTTGTGATACAAGAGCCATGAGTTACCGGTGAAGATTTTCAGTTAAGATTTTCCTGTTTCTCAGTCAATGCTTAACTTGATCTTCTATGCTTTCACAGTCATCCAAAAATTTTAATGCACACTTTGATATATTTTTTCCATGTTTTTAATGATTTTTCTCATTATTTGCCACCCTAATCTCCATTTATCAGTGATGCTTTCCCTCTTTGAAAAATATTTAATCTATTGTGCATTACCATTTTCTTCATGGCATTTTCCACATAAATTTGGACTAACATGTACCTGATTTCACTTCCGTTCTTGTTAGAATTAAAAAGTAATTTTTAAAAGTTTGTTCATTGCTTTGATTCAAGTCCCAACATTCTCACACTGGCACACAAAACATACAAAAACAATAATTAATGGCACTCCACAAGACACTGCCACATCAGACACCACCGCATGTTAACACAGACACAACTGTGAGACACTGATATACCAAGGTTATGGAATCTTACCAAGTTGTTGGTACGGTGTTGCCAATTTGTGTAATGTTGTAAGTTTGTAAACTAATTGTCAGACCTTGTATGCATGTATCAAAATATCACACACACTTCACATGATTGTTACATATCAAATAAAACAAGTTTAAGTAAGTCGTCTAAAATCACACTGCCTGAAAGTGTTTATATCAGGTGTTGAGCTGATGTCTCTCAATCTTTGTTTCTTTTTCCTTTAAGTTTGAACCCAGATTGCATATGATGTGATTTTTCATGTTTTTGTATTGGAGAGGACCTCATGGAAATAGCTAAACCTGGAGTTTAACAATTTTATTTAATTAGATACCAGTGTAGATTTCAAGCTAGGACATACAGATAGTCCTTGAGAGAGTATAGGTTTTGATGAAATGGAAAAAAGAAAACATAAAAGGGGTAAAGTGATTTGTGGTTGAAAAATTTATTATAAGATATAAATGACTTATAGATGAAAATTAAAGTGAAATAAAATAATCTAAAAGAAAGTAGCCTTTTATATACCTTTATACTCTAAATCAATGCTTTGAAATGTTAGATATACAAAAGTGTCTCTCTGATTCTTATCTTTTTTATAGGAATAATTTCATAAAATCAATTATCTATTTTTTAATTATCTATTTTTTATGATATCATCTCTAGAGTACATAATTAGTTTTGCAGATTCAACTACTACTTGCTTTCTGAATTTAATACATGATGCAAATATTCAATAATTTTCAACTTATTTTTGATGATTCCACTAAAATAATTGAAAACAGATCTACTTAAACTAATACAATTAAATCAATTTTCAAATTAATTTTGTTATTAAAATAATTGTAACCAATCACTGTATCCCTGTGCTGTCACTATTTAAGGCATAATGAAGTTTTATGGTCAAAAGATCTTTAAAACACTCTTGTGTACTGAGAGTTTCTTTCCATTGAGTATGAGGAATACATTTTCAAAAGGAAATGGATAATTCTAATTCATCATATCTGATGAGGAAAGAAACATTCTTTCTATATCTGTAGTACCATTTGCCTTGTCTAATGTAAGGATTATATCTATAAATATTGCTGAGGTATCTGTCTGATTCATGTCCGAGTGCACTTTTAATTAGTACACTGGCTTTTTAAAAAGATATTTCACATTCATGAAATCATATTTAGTCTCAATTCATGTGCTATGTTTTTGTATTCTTCCCTTTGTCTGTTGTGGGTCAGTATGGAATCTTGACCTTCAAAGGAAGCAGTAAGGACAACCAATACTAAATTCTCAGTGATGATTTACACCAGGTGGGAACTTTCCTTTGAATCTGACCAAAAATAAAATCTGCTATATACCAGTCATTTCAAAATAGGCTTTTAAAATGTTCCCTCCATGTATCGAGTTTATTTATTTTAACATCTGTGTCTCTGTTGGTTTTTAGTATTCCTCTGATGTGGTGATACCTTATGGTATCATTTCTCTTCATTGGGAAAACAACTTGACTTCACACTTAGTATTCATATGTCTTTTAAAAGCAACACTAAATTGTCTTTTAAAACAATAATAAAAAGTATTGAATATAGTAAGAGGTAAAGAGCCAAGTGCCTCGTGTCACTAAAAGGAGAGAGGGTAAACTGAGACATACAGAATCTGTATTAACATTTAAAGTATTTATTTATGAAACACATGTGTATTAAACACCCTCCATTGAAAAGGTGTAGTATTTGAACATAGAAAAATGAGAAAAAGTCCTTAAGGGATTTTTAGTAGTTTATATACTATAGAATAAATAAAGCATTTGTACAAATAACAAATACACAAGACTGAATTTGATCATTTCCAAAAATTATATACAGATGACAGGTCATAAGAGTTCAGGGAAAATGCAGAGATTTCATTGATTATATATTTAGGAAAAACTTTGCTGATACCTTAAGTATAAACTTACCTTCTTAGTCCATCATTTCACATCAGTATTTATCCAATAAAAAAGAAAAAACTATGTCCCACAAAACCATACATACTACTATATACAGCAGGTATAATTAAATCATCCCAATATAAAATTAAGTCAAATTTCCATTACCAATAATAAATTCATAAAATAAACATACTAAAAATAACAAACTACTAGTAAACACAGCTCATGGGAGAATCTCAAAATCATTGAGTAAAATAATCTAGGAAAAAAGGATTACTTACTGCATATTTTTTATATAAAAATATAAATAAATATGGCAATAAAAATACTAATGGAGGTGATAAAGAGAGGGATTACATGTACTGGGTAAATTAGCTATTCTCTCTCTCCATTTTGCTGATGGTTACATTTGTACATGCATTTGTTAAAACTTACTAAATTGCCTACTCCAAAAGGATCCAGTATATTGGATGTGATCGTTCCCAATAAACTTGAGAAAAATTTTAAAAACTATTTAAGAATTAGTGTAATTAAATGATTAAAATAATCATTGCCATAGTTTCTCAACACAGAAATATGCAAGTGTTAAATAACTAATTATAGCAATGAACTTTTGACATTTTATGGCTGCTTGGTTCATAGAATGTTGAAAATATGGATTATTTTTATTGTGTTTTGTATTTTATTTTATGTTTATTTGTAACTTCTTACAGAGTCAACTATGAATTCTAAAAAAGGATTCAATAAATACTATCATTCATGTGATTATTTTATAACTTTATGATACCTTTTTAATAATTTATGTAAATTCAAAGAATAATGCCATAAGAATACAGTGAGTCATACAGTAAACATCAATAAATAAATGAGAGTGAAAGCTAACAATAATTTGTACAATAAAATTTTGTCATATATATAGTTTGATAAAACATTTTTGAAAATAATGTAAAATATTCAGAAATTTAACACAAAATAGGAAAAATTACATAAACATGAAAAGAAAATAAAAAATAAATTCATAAATAATAAATACCTAATGGGTTGAATATTGATCACAGTGAACTCAGTAGCTAAAAAATATTTTAATAAGAAATAAATAGAGTAAGTTTAAGTAATTAAAGGAATTGTATATATATATATTTATGTAAACAAATTTAAATCAAACAAGGTCTAGGTTTGGGAATGGTATAAAGGTATAGCAAAGTATTCTCAATAAACTGGTAGACTTCCTGTATATGACCTGAATATTCTTCTAGGCTAGAGTGCTGTGTTGTCATAGCTCACAGCAACCTCAAACTCCTAGCCACAGCCTCCTGATAAGCTGGGACTATAGGCGTGTGCCCCCATACCCTGATAATTTTTCTATTGTTTGTAGAGATAGGTCTTACTCTTGCTCAGGCTGATCTTGAACTCCTGAGCTTAAACAATCCTCCCATCTTGGCCTCCTAGAGTACTAGGATTATCGATGTGGGCTACTGCACTTGGCCTATCATAAGATTTTAAAAAGGAGAAAGATGCCCCTAAAAAGGGAGAGGCCTAACTTATTTTAAATAGGAAATTAATGTCATGGTATAAAATGGTTTACCTTATGTGTTTCCAAGGTCAGCAAATGCCCTGAATGCTGACATTAATAGAATTTATGGTATATTTTGATGCAACCTACTAAAGGATAAAGAAATAATGTTATAAAGGTGAAATGTTTAATCTTACATTTAATTTATATTAGAAATAATTATTGCACTCAGAAGAGAAATCTAAAGTCTTAACCTTATCTCCCTCATTGTTTTGTATAATATGAACTACTTATTAAATAAAGAATTCATATTAATTTACACCTCCTCTTCTAGATGGTCATACTTTCCAGGAGATGGCACTATAGCACTTAGTTTTATAGTCCAGATGGCAAATCTATAAGCCAAAGGTTATTTTAGCAATGGTTTTCATAATATAGAGTGATTTAAATACTTTGCTATGTCCACATATAATTTTCAATTATTTGTTTTCAACATTGAGATTATTAGTGATTTCACCAGGTCTATATTAAAAGTATGATGTGTTCTACCTGAGTGTTGTAATATATAATTTTAATAAATGACCTGTTTAATTTTGCAATTAAATTTAAGGAACAATTTAATCTTATAAAGGAGAACATAAAAATACCTATGAATTAAAATGTCAGAGGTTCCAATGTCTAATAAATAATAATAAACTAAAACAGTGCTGGTAAAGATCAAATTCAACATGATTTACTTTTGTGATAATGTTAAGACTTCCTGGAATTTCATCCATTATTCTATGATTTTAGTAGATTTAGTAGGTAGATACATATTTTCACATGAAAAAATTTTGACTTTGACATCAGTAGGGTATGAAATCAACTCCTTAAATGATTCAGTACTTAAAATTTGTTTTGCTATTTCAGCTTTTGTGTTTTTTCTCTTTGAATTCTGTAGGATACAACCCTATATAAATGTTTGTTTGTCAAAGTATCATGAAGGAAATTGAGTGCTTATTTATTTGCAAAGCTCAGAGAAGTATTTATGAGGCATAGGTCCTATACCAAACATTATTCCAGGCAATGGTGGTGTACCAACGAAAAAATCAAAATCTTTGAACTTGAGTAGTTCAGACTCTTACATGAGGCAAGCATATGAATGTATACTACATAGGTAATTATTTTTTGGTTGATGTTAGAGACTGAACAATCAAGGATTTTTTTTTTTTTTGAGATTTTTAAGAATTTAAAAGGTATATACAGAACCCTTTGGTGGTTTCTAGAATAGTAGTTATGGTAGCCAGGTAGAATAACCATGGAAACATAGATCAAAAACTTTCTCCATAAAAAGGTCCTGTTCTTCATAATATAAGACTCTTCCAGAATTCATTTCTGCCAACCCCTGTTGGCAATGTTATCTGCTTCTCTGCTGACTTTCTAAGAACATAATTTGTAGAGTTCAGGTTCTGGAGAAAACAGATCAGGGATGCTAGAAGCTATTCAAAGTAATAGGAGGCTAGGAGAAAAATAAAAGCAGTACCTTTGGACAAGCATTTATGAAGATCAGAAGCTCAAGCCACAGACACAATGTCAGACTCCAATTTACTCATGTGATCATATCATAGACTTCATTTCTTTCCCCCAACTCATTACACCACCAAGAGGGCTCCAGCAGTAACTGGGTTGTCATCTACAAGAGCTGCAAAATGCAAACTGTTCCTGAGGAGGTGGACAAAGGGAAGCTTGAAGTTAAGAGAGGTGATAAAAACAAGGGCACCACATGAATTTGGAGCCTTTGCCACCCACAGCTACAACAAAGATTTAACAGAGCTCAACTCATAGACAGATTAACATAATTTCTTATATTAAAAGTTCCTTTACCTCAGATTGTATTAGCAAAATGAGTAACATAACATCTCTACTTTTTGACAAAAAAATTATAAACCATGCTAAAAAGTGAGAAAATAAACGTACCCCAAAGATAAAAATCAGCCATAATAACCACAGTCAGTTATAACAAAGAAATTAGAATTATCATATAGGATATTTAACATAGAAGGACAAATTTTATATATTATCCCCTATATGTGTGAGCTAAAAATTTGAAGAATTATACTCATGAAATTAGAGAGTAGAATGATAGTTATGTAACCAGAGGATGGAAAGCATAGTGGGGAGGGGAATAAACTGAAGATCTTTAAGGTGTACAAAAATCTAATTAGAATGAATAAGATAAAGGATTTGATAGCACAACAGGGTAACGGTAGTCAACGATCATTTATTGCATATTTAAAAATAACTAAAAGGTACAATTGAAATGTCCCTAATATTAAGAAGTGATAAATGCTAGAGGTGAGGTATTCCCAATTATCCTGATTTAAACATTACACACTGTATGGCCATGTCAGAACATCACATGCACTCTACGAATATAGTATATACTTACCTTGTACCTATAACAATTAAAAAATATTTTTAAAAGGCTGGGCTCAGTGGCTCACACCTATAATCCTAGCACTCTCAGAGGCCAAGGCAGGTAGATTGTTGGAGTTCAAGAACTGGAGACCATCCTGAGCCAAAGCAAAACCTTGTTGCTAAAAATCCTGGTATTATGGTGAGTGCTACTCAGCTACTTGGGAAGCTGAGGCAAGAGAATTATTTGAGCCCAAGGGTTTGAAGTTGCTGTGAGCTATGATGTTATGGCACTCTACTGAGGGTGACAAAGCAAGACTCCATCTCATATATATATATATATATATATATAGAGAGAGAGAGATGCACACATATGGAAAAATAATTTTAAAAGCTATGATTAATATGCTAAGGACTATTAATAATAGAAGCAGAAAAAAATGTAAAAACCGACGGACTATATAAGCATAGAATGGATGCTCTCTAGAAAGAATTAAAGAAAATGCTACCAATGGGGGGAAACACAGGAGCAGAAATGAAGCATGTTTTAGCCATATGTGCGCATTAGGAGGCTTGATACAGCTGAGAGAAGAATTAGTGAATTTGAAGATAGGTTAATAGATAATCCTGAAGCAGAATTCAAAGGGAATTTATTGCTAGAAGAGCTCATCAACAATGTTAAAATAAGTTCTGTAGGCGAGAGAAACTATACATGTGAGAAACTTGGATTTAGAAGAAAATAAAAGCATCAGAGGATAAATAAAGATCAATTCTTATTTATGATGCCATAATTATTTGTTTCAATCACTAATAGTAACTCTATATATAATTATTGCAAACAGTTGGGAAATGAATTGGTAGCAAAATCACAGGAATGAGAGAAGCTCATTAGAAATACTCTGTAACAAGTTACCCTGTAATAAAGTAAAAGATACACTGCTGTATTTGGACCAGTGTAGTGTTGGTTAAAATAATATATTGTGAACTCTAGGCCATCCACTAAAAATGTATTAGAAAAAAGTCATTGAAATTTGAGAGATTTAATTAGGGAGAAAGAGAGAAGGAAAGTTAAAAGAAGAATGAATGTGCCAAAATTAAACTGTTACAAATATGGTAGCTATTTCCCCAAATAATATTTTAAATTTAAATGGCATAAATATAACAGTTTGAAAATAGAGATTGTCAGAGTTGATTCAATAAATACTCAACTATGTAGTGCCGTAGGAAATCCACTTTCAATATGAACACTCAACAAGGTTCAAAGTAAAGTGTTAAGGAAAGAAATACAATAATAATAATCAAAGTTGGAAGAGCTATGTTAATCTAAATGCTGATTTCAGAACAAGGAAGATTAGCAGGAATAAAGGGGCACATTATAAAAAGGTAAAAGGAGTCAGTTCTCTAAGAAGACATAATAATTCTTAATGTCTATCTATGCACCTAAAATAGAGCATTGAAATACATGAAGCAAAAAGTAATAGAACTAAAAGGACAAATAGATGAATCACTAACTTCACATCCCTCTATTAGTAATGAACAGACGGAGCAGGCAGAAAATTAGTAAAGATATAGTTGACCTGAGTGCCATCAATCAATCTGACCTGAATAGCATCTGTTGAATACTTCATCCCACAAAGGCAGAATACACAATCTCTTCAAGCTCACGTGGGACGCTTACCAGGATAAACCACATTCTAAGCCATAAAACACAATTCAGTAAATTAGAAGATCAGAAATCAGACAAAGTATGCTGTCGTATCACAATTATACTAAACGTAACTCAATAACATAATTAAGATGTCTAAAAAGTATACAAATTGGAGAGGAAGGTAAAATTCTTTGTAGATGGCATGACTGTCTATGTAGAAAACTCCATCTTTAAGGAAACTACTGAAAGAAATTATAACAAAGTTGTAGAATCAAAGGTTAGTGCACACAATTCAGTTTTTTTAATATGCCAGCAATGAAAGATTGAAGTCAGGATTTTTTTAAAAAGTGAAAAGATTTAAAATAGCCTACTCAACACGTACACAATCACAGTTCTTATTTTCATACAATCTGACTTACAGCATCTGGTGGATTGCTAGAAACACAGAAAGAAAACTCCGTAGTTTCTCTTGTTCTTTTCCAAAGCTTAGAAAAATTTTCTAGCCACTGTCCTCCCTGTTGTCAACATGAATTATTTCTAAAATTTATATTTACTATAAAAGGCCAGTCTCATTCTCATCTATTATTTCATTAATGCAGTATACTTAGCATCCATGTATTCTTGAGTTTGTTTTTCCGAGATAGGGCTGGGTGTTACTAATCAACTTTTAAGACCACAGATTGAATATCTAGATAGACATTTTATTATCATTATTATTTTTTTTATTTTTACCTATACATGTGATTATTAGGTTTCTACTTTTTGCCTTCACAGAATTAAAAAGGCTTAAAATTTACAACAATAACAATGTTTAAGATAAGGACTAGACACAAAAACCTCATAAAGAACGAATGAAGATAAATACATTCAGACATTTTTTTATAAAAAACCTTCTATGGGACTTTTAAGGCCCCTTTTATTAGCTCTTTTATCAAACGGATAGGAAATTCTAGGAAACTTTGCCCACTGGATTTCAAATACCATAGTTGTAAAGACACGTGACCTAAGCTTTTTATGAGGCCTCAATAATTATATATAGACTTCTTAACCTGCCTGCTAGTGACTTCCTTGCTACCTTTAGGGTAGGATCCTGTAAGCCCAGAGTGAACCAGTTTTCCAAGAGGACTTTGTAAACCTTAGCTTCACATAATATAAAGACTACTGCTTTCTAATAGAGGCTTGTAAGTAATCATTGAATAAAAACATAACATTCCATATATTGTCTTGGTTGCCAATTAAAGGTAACCCAATTACCTCCTGGTTAAATAAAAAATGAGATTTTTCCTGTTGTCATGAAAATAATCATATTGACATGTAAGGTAGAGAGACTGAGTAAAAGTACCTGTTTCAGATTTCTGGAGAGATAGGACATCTTTAACCTAATGCTCCAATATGGTTTTGCTAGACACTATTAAAGGATCTTGTCTTTATTTAAGATTTTCATGTTTTGTTTATTAAGAATTCTTAGTATTAATTTATTTTTTTAAATATTGCATTAAAATATCATTCCTTATCATTGCTGAGTTTTTATTATTGCCTTCAATTTTGTGACTCACTTACCTAAAAATATGCCTGACCCTGAGAATCAGAAACCGAGTGGAATATTAATTCAAATTTAAAAAGGCATTGCCTACTACATAATGACCAGGGTGAGGACGACCTTTACTGAACTAAAATTTAGGTAAACCTCTCTCTTTCTATCATAACCCTGAAAATTGATCCACTGTAAAACTGCGCCGGGATCAGAATGTGGATCCCACACAGCCTGAGGATCAGCTCAGCTGATGAAACGGAAGCCTGTTCCTTCTCAGCTGTTCTGTGTTCATCCTGCTTTTCCACACTCAATTCTTTCCAACCAACTTTACCCCTTCCTATACATACATACAATTCCACCCATTCATACCTTTGAAATATTGCAGATCTTCAGGTCTGAGCATGCCTTTTACTGTAAGCACCTTGCTCCCCTCATTACAGCATTCAGTAGTCTTTTCAAAGCTAATGAATGCACCATAGAATAAAGCAGAAATCATGCTTACTGAGCATTTTCACCTATTTTTATAAACATACTTGGCAGATAACCACATTTTTATTACGTGGCCTTTTCTACCTTCTGATATTTTTACCACATCAAAGTCGACGGTATAGTTTTTGCAGTGCAGCGATGCCCAGCTTTTTTAGTCTACTTTTACTGTAGGTGCTCCACTACCCCCAATTTGTGTTAGCACGACCACCAGTTTTATACAACCGAGTTATATAGTGGCCTATCACAAAACTAGTAAGTTTATGAGTAGTTTACCCCAAATTTGTAAAGGTCTAGTTATAAATAAAAACCACCATATAAGTAATCTGATGGATTCTTTCTCATATAAAAGAAGTGCCTGTGTAAAACCGGCCTGCCTCGTGCAATATTTTTCTAGCTGATTGTCTTCTAATTTCTTTCCACTCCATTTTATCCTTTACTAGGCTCTAGAATTATATTTAAAAACTTCTGTCTGATTACACGAGTTATCAATGCTCTTTATGTATCAGGGTAGAAGTCTTCAAGGTTTATAAAAATTGCTTTAAAACATAGTTTTCAAAAAACAGTTTACGAAAATGTATTTAAATAGTATTAGTGATGTTTCTCTTTATAAAGTGCATAAGATGTTTCATTTCATTTCATATATTTGTTGTTGATCATTTCTTATATTTCACTAGAAAGTGGCAGGATTTAGCCTCCATCCTGATTTTTATGTTTTTATTTTTAATAAATATAAGTGATGAGAAAATTTGCTCTACTGTTCAAATTGGAGAGAATGGGCACTTTTTCCTCTTTTCCCTACAACATTACCAAAGTTTTTGGCTTCTAATCTCAAAAATTACATTATACAAATAAAACATATCTTTATAGCCTGATCACTGGTGTTCATCTATATCAATTTGAATTAGTTATTTAGTTATTAGTCCGACAGCTACTCAAAGAGTTAAAGAGACAGTTAGCTATCATCCTCTCCGGAAGTTCACTCCTAGGTATACATCTAAGAGAAATGGGACCTATGTCCACATAAAAACTAGTACATAAATGTTCACAGCAGCATGGTACCTACCAGCAGGATAGTGGGAATAGGCCAAATTCCCATCAACGGATGAGTCAATAAATAAAAGGTGAAATATTTTTACAATGGGATATTATTTTTCAATAAAAAAATGAATTGCTGATACATGATATGACACGGATGAACCTTAAAAACATTAGGCTAAGTACAAAAGGCCATCATAAAACATTAAGTATTGTATGATTCTGTACCTCTAAAATGTCAGTCATAAGTAAATTCACAGATATAAAGATTTTCAGTGTTTTTCCCAGGGCTGGAGGTGTTGGAGAAAATAGGATGTGATTGCGGTAGAGTACAGAGTTCATTTTTGGAGTAATGGCAATATTTTAAAATTGTGATGCTCATTCCCACAACTCTTTGAATATATAAAACCCATTGAATTACATGCTTCAGTTGGTCAATTTTTAGGTGAAATATTTCAGTAAAGCTATTACAAAAATATTTTAAATTGTCCATTTAGTAGCAATTCAACCAGATTCTCTGTTAATACTGCTGAAAACAAATATAGATAAATGACATGATTTTCTAAAAATATGTGTTGATTAACAATTAGATGCATTCAACCTTTTTAAAATCAGAAAACATATTACACATATTTATTCCCTGGGACAAGGCATAATAGTAATATCTGGGTGAACGAAGGGAGTTTCTTTCCTACATAAAGTGAGAGAAGGGTAGGAGAACCAGCAGTGTCAGGGAAAAAGTATACCTGGCATTGATTCCCCTGCCTGCATGCCCCTTGGAAAAATGTTATTGACTCACGTTTCCTAGTGCAAGATGACTGATCAAGAGCTGAGTCCCAGACAGTAGATACTAGTCACATATGGTCACATAAACTTAAATTAATTAAAACTAAGTGAAATAAAAAAATTCTTTCCTGTGCTAAACTAATCACATTTCAAGTACCCAATAACCACACTTGGCAATTCGTCAATATTTTGGACAAAGTGCAGATACAGAAATTTCCATGATTGTAGGAAGCGCTGCTGGACAGTCTTGATGTAGAAGACCAAGGACGAAGTCCCTATCCTGGCATAGATACTTCCTGACCAGGGTTCAGTGCACCTGCTAGCGTAGCTCATCCTAGAAGCCTAGCAATGTGGGTTGATTAGCCTACTGTCTGATCTAAACATGACAAAGTGTCACCAGTGTCTGTCTTTGCAAATAATTTCCCATCTTCAATTAAAGAAATTATAGGTCTTTAATAATTTTGCTCATGCTCTACCTCCATAATGAAGCTATCTCTGTCTCCTGGAAGCAGAATCTTTCATTTCTACATATACACTGTCATAATATTTTGCATTTATATTTCAGGGGACATCTTGGCATTATTATTGCCAATTGAATTTTTTTTTTTTGGCTAATGTGATTCTAGAGATTCTGAGATGTGTCATATTCATTATTTTATTCCTATTGTCCAGATGTCTAGATCGTTGATATTCATCTATATCAATTTGTATCTCTTTATGTAATTATATAAAGAATACGCATTAAAATGTGATATATTGCATAGTCATGTAAATTTAATTTTATACACTCCTGCCCTGCTAGTGATTTATTTTTTAACTCAATACATTTTGTGCTTATTATTTGCTTAATTACTTCATTTTATATGAATAAGTTTTTAATATATTCATAGTTTAATTTTAAATATATTTGCCCTTTACAAGAGCATGTTACATGTTTCTGTGTTTATTTTTATGTGTTTTTATAAATTATAAATAACTCAAAATTTTAAAATGGGCATTATTCCTTAATTCATTAAGTTATTCAAAAATTATAATTTCTGTTCCTATAAAATGAACTAAATAACACATAAATTTCAAACCAATCAACCAAAGTCTATTTAACACACACTCCCTTGAAATACGATAATAATTGAACTTTTTTCCATTTTAATTGAAATAAAGTCATAACATTGGGAGGAAGGACATTGCCTTATGAATTTTGACTGAATTATATCAGCAATGCATCTCTACAGCCTTTCAATCTCTAGGGCTACAGGAATGTGAGCAAGAAGCAGAGAGAGATGTGTTCATTTCTTGCTTAAGTGTGATTCATAGGTGGCAAAAGAATTGGCATCATGTGGAAATATTTCGGAGATGCAGACTTTTTGAATTAAAATCTGCATCTTAACGAGCGCCCGAGATGATTCATTCACAGTAATGTTTGGCAAGTGCGGCAAATAAAAGGAAAATCTTTTCTCTTCCTTTCTTTTTTTTTTTTTGGAACTGCATAAGAAAAGCATTCCACAACTGTCAAAAACGTAAGAGAAAGAACTTCTCAAGACTCCTTACTTCTGAAAATCACTAAATCATGTGCAAAAGAGTATTTCTCCATGGATAATTAGGAAAGAACTCAGGACCCGGACTCCCTTGCTATCTATTGTTTATAAGTATCTTATAAAGCTAACAATATATTTTGAAAGCGTAAAGTAAAACTCTCACACAAACATAAAATGAACATGTGTTGAAGATATTATTTAACTCATTAATGTATGAAGGAACAAGTAAGATGTTTCACATAGTTCTAAAATTCAAAAATTGACATGGGTGGGCAACCATGAATACTGAAATGAACTTACAATCAATGCAAAAAGGGGCTCTCTTCGCAAGACAGTTGTTAATTGTGTTACCAATGGACAAATTGTATTTCTATGGGGAAAATAGTTGGCGTTAACTATCAGTTTTCTTACATTAAAATGCCATTATGTCACAATCCTCCTAATGATAAAGTCACCTGAAAAGATAAGACAGCCAGATACCCAATCATAATTTTGCCAGTTTGAAAGACTTTCACAATTTTCATGAAAGTCAGCCCAGGGAATATGTCTACGATAAAATAAAAAGTGGTAAACTTAACCATGATGCCAAATCATTCGATTTAGCATAAAAAATAAACAATAACATATATTACTTGTGTTTACATTTTTGATTACTTGCCAAAGTATCACAACTTTTCATGGTTTATTGCAATAATTTAAAATTATTAGCAATAGTTGTTTATAATAATTCTAATGTATTTTTAATACTAGGGAAAATGATACCTTTTACAGCAATTTCATTAATATCAAATTCTTGGTTACGAGTAGTTGTGACTAGAATAAAATAATTTTTATAATTCATTCCATGCAGTTTTAGTTGTCAGATAAAAATATCCAAATAGCTTAATACCTTTTGTAAAAGAACCTCCCCAATGTATAAGAAGGTGGTGTCAATCTGAAGCCACAAAGTACATTCGATTGTCCATGAAATCTAATAATATCAGATGAATTAATACATTTTGCAACAATCCAAATGGAACGGGAGACCCTTCTGCTATCACAAGAAAGGACAAACACGACCTTTACTTATTATTAAACTGAAACTAACCCATGAGGACCGCAAGAGGGAAGAAAAGCTCAATAGAAAGCGCATTAAATCACTATTAGGAAGATGGGACACCTACAGGTCAGACTCAAATATTACAAAATTGACCCAAGTAAACCAAAACATTTGTATCCACTTAATATTATGAAATAAAGAAAAAAATGTAGTTGTGGATTCCTAAAATAATTTGGGCATATTTATCTCTTGCAAAAAGTAGAGTATGTTGATTAAAAACATTTCTGAACACCTCTCTTCGTTGTTTTCTCACTGTAACAGTTCAAGGACTTAACGAAAACATGTTATCTAGTAGTTAGATTTTTGTGCAGGCTTCAGATCTATTTCTTCCTTGTAACTAATTATCATTAGAATTAGCTGGCTTGATGCACAATGAGCTATCAGAAAAATACCTCCTTAAGCTTTAGGGATGCTATTAGCATTTATTGAATCATATTTTGAATTTTGTAGAGGAAAACTTACTTTTATATAATAATATTATCTGCTGAAGGAGTTTTACCATGCAGAAGTCCCCAAAGACTCTGAAAATAAATAAATTAGTCCATGTAGAGCTGGGAAAAAAAATCAAATCTAAAAATAGCTTCGATCCTTACTTTGAGTTACATTATTAATATTCAGCACTTCACTGTACTCTATTTGACCTCTCATCTGAAAAAAAAAAAATCAAACAGAAATGTTTTAAGAGCTATTAAATGACTAGTCTCTCTATGCTATAGAGGAAGTCTTTCACCTTTTAAGGCTAACATACAAATCAATCAATAATAAGTGACCCCAAAGTATTTAAAAACAGTTTCTCTTGAATACAGACCTTGACTATTTAAAATGAGTTTTTTTTCCTTTTCAAAATAGCATGTACATATGCCAAAAGGTTGAATTTATTCAATATTTATATTACCAAGTATTCCTACAAATATATCCATAATTTAAATAGCTACCAAAGAAATGATCTGAAGAAGAACTAGTGAGTCTGTCACAAAAATGTTTCCATTGCTTTGAAGAGCAGCTCCTTCCTGCTTTTATAATTCATAACAAAACATATCATAAAAGTTAAATCACTAAAATTGGTCTACCTTAATGCTGAAATAGGAGCTACTTAGTAGGCCATAAATAGGAAGATGTTCATATTATATAGAACTTCAATACAAACGTTCAGGAGAGAATAATTCATAGTGAGAAAAACATTTTAAAATCTCTTTGTTTTTCTAAACTTTCATAAAATAACATCTGTAATACTACAAATGTGTTTTTAAAAATTGTTGGTTTTAAAAATCAATGAATATTTTCTTTTGAATAATTTATGGTGAGAATACACTTCATTCTAATTTATTTTTCATACCTAACACCTTTTAGGGAAAAATCGATCTGATTCAGTTAATACTGGCTTTGACTCTGGCTTCTCTTAGTATGTGAAGCTTTGCACATAAAACAGTCTTTAAACATATACCCACACACACATATACATATATATACTTGTTGAGTTGCTACATATTTCATTTCTCTTGAGTAAATACCTAGAAGTGGGAGTACTGAGTTATCACAGTCTGTGCATATTTAACCTAAGAGAAATCATCAGAGTTTTTGCTCAGTAGCCACTCCTCTGTCACTTCCATCATCATATGTCAGTTTCTGAAATCTTTGCCAGTACTTGGTATTTCAGAATTATAAATGATAGTCATGTAATGGTTCATAAATTAGTACTTGTGCGTGGTTTTACTTCAGTTTTTATCAGTTGACTTTATTTTTAGAACAATTTTTGGTTTACTGAATTAAAAAATAAGCAGAAAGTACAGAGAGTTCCTATATATCCCCTCTTCCTGCACTGTTTCCTTTATGACTAAAATCTTGCATTAATATGGAACATTTCTTATAGTGAATGAACTGATGTTGATGCAGTATTATTCACAGAAGTTCCTCACTTACAACAGGAGTTATTCCTGGTGATGTCGAGCTCTATGGGTTTTAAAAAGTGCTTAATACCATTACAGTATTAAAGGGAACAGCTTTACTCTCCTAAAAATTCACTGCTCTATGCTCAACCTGCTCGATCCTCCCTCCCTTAGCACGAACCCTTGGCAACCACTGATCTTCTGAACGTTTCTGTAGTTTTGCCTTTTCCAGAATGTCGTATAGTTTGAATCAAACAGTAAGTAGCCTTTTAAGATTGGCTTCTTTCATTGGCAATAATAACTTAAGGTTTCTCCTTGTCTCTCTGTGGCTTGGTGGTTTATTATTATTGATAAATAATATATCATTACATGGATATGCAATGATGTGTTTAACTGTTCTCTAAGGACTTCTTATTTTCTCTATTATGAATAAAAATGCTGTAAATATTGGTGTGTAGGTTCTCATGTGGACACAAGTTTTTCACTCACTTAAGTAAATGTCAAGGAGAGCAAGTGCTAGATTGTATGGTAGAGCAATATTTGCAAGAAACTTCCAGGGTCTTCCAGAGCGGTTGTACCATTTTGTAATCCTACCAGCAAAAACAAGAGTTCCTGTTGCTTCACATCTTTGAAAGCATTTGATATTATCAGTGTTTAGGGTCCAGCCATTATACTAGGTATATAGCGATATGTCTTTGCTTTAATTTACAATTTCCTAATGACACTTGATATGGAACCCCTTATCATTTTCTCACTTGCCATTTGTGTGTTCTCTGGTGAGGTATCTGTTACCTTTTGAAATTTTCCTACTTCAAAAATAGGTTTTTTCTTTATTGTTGAGTTTTAGGACTTCGTTTTATACTTTGGATACAAGTCCTTTGCTAGATATTTGTTTTGCAAATATTTTCTTGTTTCTTTGTGTTTATTTGTTCTTTTCTCTTTTTTTCCTTCTCTGGTTTTAGTTAAGCATTTTATGTGATTCCATTTCTCTCTTCTCTTAGCATATCAATTATTATTTTTAATTCTTTTGGTTGCTCTTGAGTTTGCAATATATATTTACAATTATTCTAAGTCAACTTTCACGTAACACTATGTGGATTCAAGAATAGTTCCTACACCTTATTCCTGATTCCCAATTCTTCCCTCTCGTCCATTATAGCATTGCTAGAATTCATTTCACTTATACATAAGCCATAGTCACTGATTGCCATGCTGCTGCAATTATATTGAACAAACTGTCATATGTTAGATCAAGTAAGTTTGAGTAAAATAAATGATTTCACTTTACTTTCATTTATTTCCTAACACACTTCCTTTCTTTGTGTTCATCCAAGTTTCTATTTGTATCATTTCCTCTCTCTCAAAAAAACTCTTAATATTTCTTGCAAGGCAGGTCTGCTGTTGACAAATAATTCTGTTTTTGTTCTTCTAAGAAAGTCTGTATTTCTCTTTTACTTTTGAAAGATAGTTTCTGTGGTCACAGATGATTGGTATTCTGAATTTCTCTCATCTGTTTTGTGGTTTAAATATGTAGCACTTGCGTCTATTACTTTAAATTAATCTCTAGTTATTTCAGGGTTTTTAAAAATGATATTATAAATGTGTATTTATATTTGTTTTTATATCAATCATCAATTTAAATTAGTACTACACAGAAATGCAACTTTTTTTTATATTGACCCTGTATCCTGAGACTTTGCTTATTCAAATTATTAATTTTTGAAACTTGATTATAAATCCCTTGGAATTTTCTACATAGACAATAATATCATGACAAATATAATTTGTCCTCCTTCTTATTTTACAATCTATATGCATCAAACTTTGTTCTGTTACCTTACCACACTGACTAGAGACTCTGGAATATCATTTGATAGTGTATGAGGACAAGTGTTACAGGTCATATTGTAATCCCAGTGCTTTGGGATTTGAGGGGATGATTATCTCTGTCCAATATCATCCTGGGAAACAGCAAGACTGATTTGGTCTCTACAAACAGCAAAAATAAAACGAGTTAGTTGAGCATGGTGGTGTGCGCCTGTGCTGAGGTGGCAGGATCACTTAAGCCCAAGAGTTTGAGGCTGCAGTGAGCTGGTTCTGCCACTGCACTCCAGCCTAGGCAACGGGTGAAGACCTTGTCTCAAAAAAAAAAAAAAATACAATACAAGTACATAGCCTTCCTTTGTCCTAGATTTTAGGGAAAAAGCATTTTGTCTTCTATGTTAATATATTAACTATAGGTATTTCAACGTGGCCTTATTAGGTTAATGATGTTTTTCTTCCTAGTTTGCTAATTGTTTTGGTCATAAATGCACGTTGGATTTTATTACTTTAGTTTTTTGAACATATTTAGGTGACCTTACTGATCTTTCTTTTTTAATATAGTGAATTCCATTCCATAATCATGGACAATTCAAATCAACTTTGGAATACTGGAATAAACCTTATTTTTTGCTTACTTGGTTATGATATCTTATTCTTACAAATTTTTATATTTGGTTTGTTAATAACCAATGTCAAGGATTTTGTGTTTGTGTTCCTGAGGGATATTGGTCTCTATTTGCTTTTTTCTTCTTTTGCAATGTTTTTTATCTGATTTTTATTTTAGAAGAATTTTTATCTAAAAGTTTTTGCATCTTCATATATTTTTAGAGAGATTTACTTTTATTGCATATTGGACATTGTAGATTTTACATTATAGAGTGTTGCATTTTTTATTGGTATTTGACTTAGTCTTTTAAAGAGAAATGAGGTTTGTCTAACCATAAAATTAAGTTTTAAGGTAAGGCCAGAGCAGCCATTAGTTTAGAGTTAAGTTAGCTCTGCAGCAAGAACTCCACCCATGTGTAATATTAACAAGGTCTATCTCTGTGGCTGACATGGATGCAGCCTCTTCTTGTTCAATCAGGAGCTTGTGTGTTGTCCTCTGGTGCACCTTTCTCAGCCCCACTGAGTTTTACTTCAGGGAGGTACAAATGATCTTTCAGCTGAAATTTTTTTTTTTTTTTTTTTTTTGAGACAGAGCCTCAAGCTGTCCCCCTGGGTAGAGTGCCGTGGCCTCACAGCTCACAGCAACCTCCAACTCCTGGGCTCAAGCGAGTCTCCTGCCTCAGCCTCCCAAGTAGCTGGGACCATAGGCGCCCACCACAATGCCCGGCTATTTTTTGGTTGCAGCCATTATTGTTGTTTGGCAGCCTGGGCTGGATTTGAACCCACCACGTTAGGTGTATATGGCTGGTGCCCTAGCCACTTGAGCCACAGGCGCTGAGCCTTTCAGCTGAAATTTTGAGGCAATGTCTGCACAAGTATAGGGCTAGCTCTTTGTACAACTCCGTCTCATATACTGTTCTACAAACTTTAAGCATCTGGATCTCTTTACATGTTGACCTGTGCACTCCTCTTGTCAGAAAGATCACTGAGCTTTGTTTAGAATCCACCTCCTTTCTCTGCACAAGAAATTGCAGCTGGGAGTAATGGGCAGGACTACAAGGCTCACTTAACTTCTTCCATATTCTCACAGACCACGGCTCTGGAATATCTATCCTTCAATGGCTACGTTTAGGTATTTTACGTATGTCAGGGGTGGGATTTCTCATGACTATGAAAGCAGGACCCTCTTATATCAGTAAAAGCAAACACAATCATGCTTTTCAGTTATATGATATACCTTTGTGTTTAAGGCTGTTTTATAATATGACAATTTTTTACAATTATTTTGTAATATACTGTGATCCCAAAAGCATGTAATCTTTACACTGTACGAGTTTCTACATCCCACTAAGCAGACTATTTTAAACCTTAGACTCTAATGTGCTAGTTATTACAACAAAGTTGGGGGAGATAACACAAAAGATAGAAACGTAAAAAATCCCACGTTAGGTTAGTGTTTCCCAGACATTGCTAGTATTAAGGCATACACTTTAATAGTCAAATAAACTTAGATAACTATAGGTGTTAATTTGGCCAACTATTGTAACCCAATAGTGCTGTGATAGAAGGAACATCTGATACGATTTTTTATTCACACCCTGACAACAAATTAGCTAAAGAAAATATAGTTATCAAAGTCTGGACAAATACAACTTTTTAAAAGTTTACTTTCTGTTCTAGAGCTTAGCAGTTCTGTGTTCCTAAAAAGCAAAATGGAATAGTAAAAAACGAAAAGGGTAGAAATCCTGATAGCTTTGTAGCAGCTTGCTAATGAGAGAATAAAAAAGGAATTTGATATAATAATCTCTTATAAATTTTGAAAAGATAATTTACACTTACAGATTTTTATATGTGCTTTAACTTTAAAAAAAGAAACTTGTTTTCTAAAAATAAAACCTGACAATTATATACACACATACATAATCTTAAGCTAAAATTCATCCTCTATAATAGTATCACACACTTCTATGTAGGAAATATGTTAATCAATATTTTCACACTTGTTTTTAGAATAAATCTGTGTCATGCTAATTCATATTTGTTATAAAAGAGTTGTGTGTAGCAGATAAAAGGGATTTTTATTGAAAAGGAATAATTGGCTGAAGCTACAGTATAATAAATGTTAAAAAAATAAAATATCACAATGAAAATTTCGAGACAGACTATGTATATGGTCATTTCACTTCCAAGAAATATAGCTGACAGTGCTGTCCTTTCTGATTCACCCTTGAAATACAGTTGATCAGCTTATCAGTGTTGCCGGGAGGGCTTCATTTGTTTCCCATCCACATGGCACTCATTTGGCATCAGCTTGGATCTGGGAAAAGAACACTTTGGTGGGACAATTTCTTTTAACAGTGGGTTAAGTGAGTCTAAAAGCCTTCACTGTTTGCAGGGAGCTTTTGGGAACTTTTCTCCATCTCGCATGATAATTTTTCGGTCGTTTCAAGAATTTAGAAGAGGCCGAACTTCACTGAAAGATGAGGACGGGAGTGGGTGTCTGGTGACCTCAGTGACTGAGGAAAACATCATTGCTGGGGAATAAATGGTTTGCAAAAAACAATCCAGTGACATTTAAGGTCATGGAAGTGTCACTGCAGATTGGATTGGTACTAGTGTCTAAAATATCACATGATTATCTCCAAGTAAAGAAAGCTTCATCCCTGTGGTGCCTCACATTTGGACAGATAAACAAAAGCACATCTATGTCAAAAGGTGTGAAGAAATGCTGGTCAGGTACAACAGAGGCAGGCCTGGACCTGTCTGACCTCATTACTGGTGATCAAACCTGGATTTACTAGTTTGATCCAGAGAACAAACATTGGTTGTCAGTGTGAATTTTTTGTTGTCTATGAAAATCCACCAACAAAAATGTAGCAGCCTCAAAATGTTGGAAAGAAAATGGTGGCAATTTTCTTCTCCAGTAGTGATCGTGTTGCAACTGTTCCTCTGGAAGAAAAAGGATTGTTACTACTTAGTGGCACACAACACTATGCTACCAAACGTTTTCAGGAAATTTCAAGAGCAGTAGGCAAGGCCTGGCTGTCAGAGGACTGTCTTCCCCATGGCAATCAGAGGACTGTCTTCCCCATGGCAATGTGTTCATCCACACAGCCAACATCACCATTCAGTTCCTGGGGTCCACAGAGGTTAAACTTATGACTCCTCTTCCCTATTCTCCTGACCTGGTCCTATGTGATGATTTCCTGCTCCCCTCACTAAAACCTTCTATGCGTGGAAGAAGCTTCTCCAGCCCTGAAAAGCTGACCATCCTAAGAAGTGAGCTTATAGCACTTGAAGAAAATGAGTGGAAAGAGTGTTTTAAAAATAGTTTACAAGAATGCAAAAGGGGACAGAACATCATGGCGATTATGTTGAAAAGATATAGTAATCAAAATGAGTTTATATTTCCTGATTTTTTTTGTATTGCAAAATTTATTAATGTCCTTTGCATGCAAAACTGAGTATTTTATTGAAACAACATGCAAATATGTCAAATTAATCTAAATTTCTTTCATAGCTTCCACCAGAATCACCTGAGGAATCATCAATGCATTGATGGGTGCAGTCCCTTGAGTTACTGATTCTTTGGTTCCCAAATAAGATTAATCTTGCTCTTCTCGGGACCAAAACATGAGCCCTAAACCATTAGAAATTTGCTTCTTTTAAGTCTTTAGAAATGTGTTAAAAATGTATGTCTGAATAAATATAATTTTTTTTGTTAATATTATATAGCATTCATATTTCATGGGATATTGTGTTATCTAGGTATGATTTAAAGTATGCAAGAGTGTGGGTGTGCATAGGCTATGTGCAAATACTGTGCCATTTTATACAAGGAACTACAGAATTCCAGATTTCGGTAACTTGAGATCCTGGAACCAACCCTTCACAGGTACTGAGTGATGACTGTACTTGGCACCAATGCTGAGAAGTAGCTGACAAATTTGAAAGGGAGAAATTAGTGAAGGAAATCTTTCAGTCTCTGAATAAAGGAGTGGATATTAAGCAGCAATAACATGAATTCAGTTATAGGTAAAAAATGATAAATGAAACCATAAATAATGTTAAAGTAAATTAAAGGGGAAACCAAGCCTGAATAATCCCCGGGCAGACGGACAAATCCAGTTAGGCCTTGTAACTGACCTAAACTTTGTTTGATTTGCAAATATAAAGGAAACTTAACTGGAACTATTTCTTGCGCATGCCTATTATTAAACACACACACACAAACACAGACACAGAACTTAAGTCCAAACAATCAGCAACATCTAACTAATTTATAATTACATAACTAGGAACTTTCTAGTAACATTAATCCATCAGTATTAATCTAGTAACATTAATCCATCAGTAACATTAATCCATCAGACAGGTTATTTGCTTTCCTTCTATGTTCATCCTATAAAAGCCTCACAGTGGTGTTTTTAGGGGAGCTTCCAAAGCACTTCGGGTTTGCAGCAGCCTGATTCATGAATCATGGTTTGCTCAAATGAACTCTTTCAGAATTCTATTGTGCCTACCTCATTTTTGTAACAGGGGTAATTTCACCCATTTTCCTTTAGAATATTAAATGTTCTACTAAATATCTTACTCAGATGAATGATGAAGTGCTCATAGTTCCTGGTTAGTCCAAACCATTCTTCTGGGTAAATGTTCCTCCACAGTGATTATACCAGACGACCTCTTCTTTGGATATATCTACTCTGATCAATGTAGACACATTAATCAGGAACAGCTCGGTCTTAGGCAAGAGAGAGCAATCTGATTCTATTTCAGAGAATTGTATTTAGATACTTAATACATGGAACAGGAGACAAAGTGTAGAAGCTAAAGTAATCATATTTGACCACGTGCAAGGTGATGCACAAAGAAAAAAAAAACTTCTTCATAGAGAATCAATGGGTTGAATATGCATAGATAGTAGCTCTAGCCTAAAAATGATATGAAAAGAGCAGCTATTTAATTACTTACACATCTAGTATCCCTGTAGAGTATGCAATATAGTTTCATGCCTTTAATAAGGATTTAAACTGTTTTTGTTGTTATTGTTGTGGTGGTTGTTGTTTGTCTGAGTTCATGGATTCTCCACCAAGGCAGCATATTTTCTATTCATTCCCTAGAAGGACTTAGGCTTACGAAATGTGATACATTTCTAGCAGGAGAGATTTTTACAAATATTTTAAATAAAATGATATGATTCACTATACATTTTACTATACACATATACATATGTCAATCCACCTCATTATAATGTTATAATTGTATTTAACTAGTGTGTTTTATGCACACTTTAAACCCTATCCCACCTACTGGGTGTGAATCCTGTTAAACTCTCATTGCAGTGTGAGGCTACATGCATGCACTTGATGTTTGTACATAAAATTAGGGTAGTCTCTTCTCTGGGTATTTACTTCACCAAGATTTCTCACTTTATTTCCTACACAGCAAAAGGTATCAGGGTTTCTATTGTAGTCTGGACTTTCCATGTTCCTTTATGACTTTGCTTTTGCCTTACGGGGAAATCCATTCAAAAGCAAATACAGAAAACACACTGGCAATCACTGACTCAAGTTTTTGACTCCCCTCAAAAATCTTCCTTTTTATGTTTGTTTATTCTACAAAATTCTCAGGAAGTAGCCTTTAAAAAAATAAAATTTCAAATTTTATCCAGCATTTGTAACTGTTATTAGCAGGAGACTCCGTATATAGGAAGTAATATTGCTATACCAGACTCAGAAATGCAGCAGTTATCTTTAGAATTGTACTTGTATGCTTAGTTTTACAATGTATTTCTAGAACTTAAATAGCTAGGTTATAGAGTATGATCCTTTAAAATTCTTACCCTCAAGAATATTGCGAAGTGTAGAACATACATGTTTTGGCACAATAATCAAGTAAATGAGGTGAAAGCTATGTTGATTAGATGGAGTAGTTGATTGGTAGTACAGAAAGCTTGACTTTAAAAGTTTATGCTATCTTATTATCTGCACAGTCTAAGTTTAATAACAAATCTAGACATCACTTAGCCAAACACATCTGTCAAATGGTACTGAGGAAAGATAGCCTTCATCATTGACGACGTGACTTTAGTGTCTAGAGATTTCATTCACTAAAAGTACTGAAAATACGGTATGTATTGATCTTCCCCCCTCTCTATTTCCAGTCTAACAGAATGTAGAATTTCTGCAGTGTGTATGAATTTAAATGAATATGGGTAATCTTCCCACTGATATATATGAATATGTGTATTAGTGTAGTTTAAATTAAATCAGTGCAACACAATTTTTATTAAAGATTGTAGGGCGGCGCCTGTGGCTCAAGGAGTAGGGTGCCAGCCCCATATACCAGGGGTTATGGGTTCAAGCCTGGCCCTGGCCAAAACTGCAAATAAAATAAAATAAAAATTAAATTAAATTAAAAAGAAAAAGATGGTTTGTAAAGTTTCCTTGCAGTATGGCTACCTAATCACAGCTGATTGTCATAGAAAAAAATTAAAAATAAATATCTAAGTATAACTTTTTAACTTTCTACTGATAATATCTATTTATAGAAAGATGCTACATTGATTATTGGCCAACAGCTGATGGATGTTATTTATAATTTCTTATATGTGTTTAATACCCTCAAATGCCCTCAATTGTATTTCACTCCTACTTTTTTTTTTTTTTGAGACAGAGTCTTGCTTTGTCACCCTCGGTAGAATGCTGTGGCATCATAGCTTACAGCAACCTCAAACTCTTGGCCTCAAGTGATTCCCTTGCCTTAGCCTCCTGAGTAGCTGGGACTACAGGTGTCTGTTATAATGCCCACCTATTTTTAGAGACAAGGTCTCACTCTGGTTCAGGATGGTCTCAAACCTGTGAGCTCAGGCATTCCACCTGCCTCGGCCTCCCACATGCTAGGATTACAGGCATGAGACACCGTGCCTGGCTTCACTCCTAGATACTTTATTTTTAACATACATAAATATATTCACTGATAGTCTTTGTAAAAATCTTACTTGCATCAACGTTAATTCTGAAAATATCCACAGAATCACACATAATAATTTAAAATCTTTTTTCCTGCCATTAACATTAATCATAATGTTTTTAAATAATCTTTCCATGAATATTTGTTACTACAAGCATTGAAGCAATTCTGACATAAAAATATGCATTACAGAGGGGTATATAATTTAGATTGCTTTGCTATTAAAAAAAAAAAAACCTTAAACTGTTCCTGATTGTAGGTTTGCTTCATGTTGTTCAGTAAAATAATATAATCTCTTCTGTATATATTTAACTACTAATTTTCTATAACACTATAATTTATTTTAAAATATTACACATTTTAGTGTAATATTGAGATATTTTTGAATTTTGAGATACTTTTAAATGCTTAATAGGGATTGACATTGGTTGAATTAAATTCTATTGTGATGGGGAAACAAAATTTTAAATAAAACAATGAGGTTTTTAAATTTATTATGTTAATATAAATGAGTAGTGTTAATGAAGTTTTTGGCATAGTTGTAGTTAGGTTTTAGTTACATGGATTCATTTAACTTGGTTTCCCAATAATCCTATAATTGGAATATTTTCTTCTTAGTGTATAATCATATTAAACTTCCTTCAAGATGAATGAGTCTCATAATTTACTGAATCTAATAATTATTTCAGAAATTAGTAGATTAAAATGAGATTTTTTAAAGAATTAGCTAATTACGGTGCAAATATGTACATCTCATAAGTTGTTACTAAGTGGAAGATCTGTATTTACACATTGTATAACTGTCTAATGGCATGTTAATTTCTTGGATCACAAAGAAGTAAGAGAAAGGATCATCTTGCCTTTTTTTATATTCTCTGCAGGGTTGTCTAGAAATACGTACTACTAGTTATTTTGGATCATTGAGGAAAAGGAACTCTGATTCCAAAACAGTCAATAATGAGAAACGTCCTCTAATGGAAGAAGAAATAGCCTGGATATTATCAGTCGCGATATTTTTGTGCCGATCTCTTAAATTTGCTAACTAAATGCTCTCTATATCTAGTGTCCTGCTGAATTGTATGGATTGTTTACACTGTCTTTCAGGGAATTAAATAGGAGATCAAAATGCACTTTGATGTCTTTGGTTTAATTCATTCATATGCATTTAATTTCACTTGCACAATCAGAAGCAATACAATACATATGTACAAATCTAATCTAATCCACCTTTTATTAATATCTATCTTTCCATTATCTATCACTTGTCCAACCATCTGACCAGCTATCCATCTTCTGTTATGTCTAATTTCTGGGAAGGCTTTACAGGTATGTTAGTCATGTTCCAATTAGCTGTGGTTGGAGACTAGCTATGCAGATGGCAGGGGAATGGTAAAGGATACCCTAAGGCTGAGGGAGAGGACCCCAAAGTGGGTGAATTTAGAAAAGGAGCACAAACCTTGTTAAAGGAGCTGTAGATGAAGGCTTCTGGTGGAGAAGATGAAAGGGCAGCTCAAGACAGTGGAGCATTATAGTCACCAGGTAAACTAGGACAGTCCTCTGGGATGCAGATGAACTTTGCTTGGCAGAGACGTTTGAAGGGAGTCAGGTCACTGCTGCAGGCACTAACGCCGGCCACTGCAGGAGCCCTGGGACTTCCATGTGTGGCTTGAGTGGCTCCATGCTCAAGAGCTGGACAAATGTTGGGTGACTGACTCTCCTAGGATGCTTTTGTGGCTAAAAATAAGTGACTACACAATTTTGTAATATCTTATGTGAAGTACGAGTTTTAAAAGGAATGTTTGTAGAAATATATTCTGAAATTAAAATATTTAAAAGAAATGTTTAAACAGTGTGAACATTTTGACAGATTTCCACCTCCCTTTTTATTTTAATAGATTTAGTACTTAACAGGTTGAATTCTATTATGTGTCTATACTGTACAGTGGTGAAGAGTCTGGGCTTTTACTGTACCCACAGCCTGAATACCGTTAATTATATCCCATATGCAGTTTTTCATCCTTCAGTCCTCCCTTCCATCCTCTCCCCTTTTGAGCCACCAGTGTCCATTATACCACTCTGTGCATCCTTATGCAGCTAAAGTTTAGCTCCCACAGATAAGTAAGAATATGCCGCAATTATTTTTAATTAAGTACCTTATATTCAAATCTTTAATCTACCTTGAATTAATTGAAGATATTTTTATTAATAACATTTCACTTAAGATTTTTTTCAGTAAAAAGCTCTATTTTTTTTCTACTGGCACTAATTGGCTTTATTTTTAGGGGAGATCTTCATTTACAGAAGAAATGGAGGGAAAAATTATGTTTGTATGCCAAGGATTGCAAATAAGTACAGGAACGAAATCCTTGTTGAAATAGAATAAAGTTAAGACTTATTGAAAATGCATCATATTCTAGGCCCAGGAAAGTCATCATGGGTATATTGATTATATTAATTTTTATGAAAATAGTCATTTGACTTTTCTAGCATCCTTAGTGGAACATGTTTTTAATAGTTTTATGCTTGTTAAAGGGATTGTCAGTGAAAATAATTTGACATGACAGAGAATTTTTAGTTAACTCGATGATAAGATTTTTGGAAAAGTCATAATTTAAACATGAGAAATTTAAAAGACATAGCTTCTTAAAGTACAAATTGCTAAAACAAATTTAGTATAAAACCACACAGAATTGTTTTCCAAAATTGTAAATTGTGATGGTTCATGGAAGTATATTTTCTATGTAAATTTCTCCCTCATGTTCAAAACACTTTGGGAGATTTTACTATTGAAACTTAACCTGGCACCTGTGGCTCAAGTGGCTAAGGTGCCAGCCACATACACCTAAGTTGGCGGGTTCGAATCCAGCCCAGGCCTGCCAAACAACAATGATGGCTGCAACCAAAAAATAGTTGGCCATTGTGGCAGGCACCTGTTGTCCTAGCTACCTGGGAGGCTGAGAAAGGAGACTCACTTGAGCCCAGGAGTTGGAGGTTGCTGTGAGCTGTGATGTCACAGCACTCTACCCAGGGGGACAGCTTGAGACTCTGTCTCAAAAAAAAAAAAGAAAAGAAAGAAACTTAACTCTATCTAACGTGAATTGTACACCTCCCTGACTCTGTAAACACAGCATATAGAATGTTTTGCTGATGACACGGTCTCTCCATTAAACACTAGAGGCTAATCAAGGCTGTGATACAAGGATGCCCTCTAGCCACCAGCAGTGGGCTCTACCTTATGGTCTTTGTGTGTTTCCTTTTTTTGTTTTTTCATGTTTGAACCGTTTATTGCTTATCGTTGGTTTTAACAAGGCTGAATTTGTTCTTATGAGTTCAATCTTATTTTTTAAATACTGATAGTGGATTTAAAAAATTTTTTTTATTCTTATACTTTTTTATTAAATTGTAAACATACAGATCATGTATACATTAATGCATTTATGGGGTACACTGTGCTGATTTCCTATAGAATTATGAATTCTTACATCACACTGGTTAATATATACCTCATCTCGTTTACTTAGTTATTGGGCTAAGACATTTCTACTCCATGCTAACAGATCCGACATGGACCCTTGCGTTATCACACCAATGTGTGTGAACTTTTTTAAAGTTCTTTCTCTTCTGATACCTTTTGCTGGCTTCAGAATTTTTGCTGCCCCTAATCTGCTGCTTCATTTTATACATGATGGTCAAGTGACCAGGCTTCAGTTTGTCTCATGTCAGTTGGAGGCCGTGTTCTAGATAGTTAAACTGATAAACATATAACTGAAAAATAGTAAGAAAGACGCCGCAGGAACTCATTGTGAGACACATACGTGACACCTTACCAATCAGTTTTCAATCCTTCGGTGATACTTGGTGAAAATTTTGACCAATATATCAACTATTGACTAGAATATCAACCATAAAACAGAAGCCTGGAGTTAGTTACCTTTTCAATTTTTTTTTTCAAGAAAGTGCATACTCCGGAATATTTTGGAAAATTAATATATTCTCATTATGTATTTTCCAATGTCTGCAGTATTTTGCTGATGTTACTTTTGAAAGAAATTTTATTTGGAAAGTTTATCACTTATTTTATTATTCTGGTGCCTTTTAATGCTGACTGATCCTTGAACTCTGGGTGACTATGGCCAGTGTAGCCACTTTATGTATTCACATTTTTTTTTTAGAAAAATGACATTTATATTCTCTGAACAGTACTATTGATTAAATAAGACCATTTATCAAGCTGTACACTCGGTTTCACACCCAGGATTAACATACTGTGCTTGGTTTTCAAGTTTATCCTGTCACTGGGTTCTCTTCCCTTAAAGACAGCTGATGTTTGCAGAAGGAAGCAATGCTCCCAAATATGTAGATTAAAAAGAACTCTGCTGAGGAGAAGGGTCCAGAAGGGAAAGGAACAGCGGCTCCAGTGTTGCTCCTGCTAAAAAGACACCCTTAGTACTGGACAACAGAGCCTGCAATGCCATCATTGGTTACAGTCGTGAACATGTCTTGTTTATATTCTGGTCAGAACCAAAATTCCTTAAAACACTCACTGAAAACAAGACAGCTGAAATGAAAGACCCTTTTGGACTCTTTCACCTCGTTGGTTTTCAGAAGGGCTACTTATTGAATTGGGGATGTTCAAAGATAAAGTTGGGGATACTTTTGAGGACAAAAAAATAAATCAAGTAATGCATTAGAGCTGTTTTTATAGATACTAATATTACTATCACATAACTGTAGTTTTACATCACTTTGAGAATCGATGAATGAAATGCCAGTTCAAGAATACCAAATAAGGAATTATGTTTATTTTGATGTTCCATGTCTTACTCTCACAGATAATGATGCTTCTGATGAGCTATTCGAAACCCTATTACTTATGTCTGGGAAGGTGGAAAATTAATATCAGAGAATGAAGAATTTTAACGTATGGTGGAAACAAGAGGATTACAATGAAAATGAACAAAAAGTCAGCAAAGAGAAATGTGTTAAACATTTCTGGATGAATGTCTTCACTAGTTGTAACTAAAATGTTTAATTTCAATGTTCCTTTCAAAGAAGGTTAAGGACCCATGTTTCTTTTTATCCTTAGATTAAAGCCTTGAATTTATATAAATATGTTGATCCATTGCTAATTTTTAAAGGTTTGTCAGCTAGGTTATTACGGTAAACTTTAACTCAGCCCGTAGTTTAACGTTGGAGCTAGATGACCATAATGCTGTTTATGCTTTTTCTGGGAGTAGATTATTTTTCACTAGAAGATAAAAGAGCAAATACATTTTAAGTTTAATTCTGAAAGCTGAAGTATAAACTTACTGACTCACTGGTCAGTATTCCTTACATGGCACTTTTGTGTCACTGTGATAAACATTGCCCAACATATTTTCAGGTTGCTTTGATTTCTCTCTCTCTTATAGAAATAAATATTTTATTTAAAAATTGCCATACTTATGTATACATATGAAGCTGGCAAGACTAATCTTCTGCATGGGTAATGCTTATTTTTTACGTAGAGTACATTTGGAAGGGTGAAGATTAAAGCTAATTTAATAAAGTTTTTTGATCACTAAAAAGTAATAATTCCTAAGAAAAAAATCTAAAAGATGAAGGCAAACTACTAGCCCTTATCATGTGATCCTCCAAGTAAGGAGGCTGGCAAATTTCAGCTCACATAGTCTTTCCACTCACGCATTTTCACCATTTTCTGCAAAGGCATAACCTCTTAGGTTTTTCTATATCATATTTTTATTGATTTTTCTCCTCCTTATTATTATACCTTTACTTCAATTTTTTTTTATCTTCTTACTGCATTCTAAGATTCTTATTAGCAGTGTCTTTATCACTTTTGCATTTCCAGCACCTGGCCTAAAGTCCATCCTTATAGTGAGATTTCATAATAAATACTTTGGGCTGGATTGAAACTTGAGCCTCAGATAATCCGATGTTTTAGTGATCTTCCCAAGCCTTTGTCTTGTCTCCTGATAAACTCATTTTATACACAAAAACTGTACCTGCAGGGAAAATAAATAGGCAACCTGCAGAGGCTACAGATCTCATAGGCTAGAAATAAAAATATACATGCAGAACTCTCAGAATGTGATAGCTATTTATTTGCTTGCTCTAAGTCTCGTCAAAAAAAGAAAATTCTACGGCTCATAGAAGATAGAATATTGCTACGAGCTCAACTAACTTAATCATCTTTGAAAAGAAGATAATATAAAGTTTTTCAAATGTGAAGTGATTAAAAATGGCATGCCAATTAATTTGTGCCATTTCTGCAAAAATGAGTACAAAGCAAGCGCTATTTCGTTATTATTGAAGCTGGAAAATATACAGATAATGCATTTTTAAAGGAATTAACACAGAAGAGAACATGATTCTATTATCTTGGTTTGATGACTGTAAATGTGTAATTCAAAGCAAAGACAAAACAGAAATATCATTTGAGACACTTTGTCTTTCAGAAATTCTACTTTTTAAAATCAAATAATAACAAATCGTCATAACTCATTTTGGAAAGAACTTCTTTGAACACATGGATCTAACAACTGGGTAGCAGACTGACCTTCTACCTGTGGTAATGAAAGTAGATAAATTATAGTAAATGAAAAATTCATGCTCCTTTATTAATGATATTTTCTTTCCATTTATTTTGCTTATTTATCTATTGAATGAGTTTCCTTGGCAGGCAAAATAATATAGACCTTAAACACTTCACTATAATAATATATTTGTTATTTTTATTTTCACCTAATATGCTATTGATGCTTATGGATACATTTTTTTAAATTAAATCATAGCTGTGTACATTAATGCAGTCATGGGGTACACTGTGCTGGTTCTATATACAATCTGACATATTTTCATCCAACTGGTTAACATAGCTTTCATGACATTTTCCTAGTTATTGTGTTAAGACATTTATATTCTACATTTAGAAAGATTCATATGTACCCTTGTAAGATGAACCGTAGGTGTGGTCCCACCAATCACCTTGGATAAAATTATTAATTAATATTTGTGGATATTTATAATGATATGCCAATAATTTTGTCATGTTGTTTTATATTTTGCAAATCACATGAAATTACTTTGTCCCTGAATTTAAATCTGGAAGATTCACTATGTTTACTATTGCAGCATTAGCATGTTTTTGCCTTCTAATTAGAATCGGAGAAAAATAAATGTCTCAAAATTTGTAGAAGGTGGGAAAACACTTAAAAAATCAAGTAAATGTAATGTTGATGAGTATAATAGCCACCCTTATGAGTGGGTCTTTGGCCCACTATGATTCTTTTTCTCTCGAAATAGTACTTCCTTTTCCACTTCCCACACTGATGGCCCTTGTCTGGCATGTTTGTGCCGTGTAACTCCCCTACTGAAAAAGATCGGAGTGGGCATTTTCTTGATCTGAAATGATCCTACTTTGGCTGCAAAGAAAACTTTTTGCCAAGTGCATTGACAAATAAAACAAACGAAGTAGGGGCACCAAGGAAAACATGAAATTAAGAGATGGACACAAGGAAGATGGAGAGAAATAGCAGAATTGGTTCTCGGAAGCTTTGAGTTTTTCAGTTTTAGATTTCTGTCTGTCTCAGAACAAACCCTAGCCTGGGCACTGTGGATAACTGTTAGTCATAAAAATTCTATTTGCACAATGGTTCTTACAGTAGATGGCTTTGACCAAGATCCTAAACTTTGTTAGGATTTTGGCTACAGTCTCCAAAACAAAGTAATATTCTATATAGGTCATATGATATTTTGTCTATTATATAGATGTTATATAATATTCCATAGGTGTTCTATAGACATGTGTTGCCTTTTACTTCACATTGAAAATTCCTTTGGTTTTTCTGAAATTTATTGTGAAATCTGGATATGTGTGTTTTCCAACTTGAGTTAGAATTTCTGAAAATAAAAATGTGTCAGTGGAGAATATACACTTTTGAGAAATCAATGGTTTATGTCAGCTATTAATTGGCTTGAAAAGAGCAATAATACTCTTCCTAAGGGAAAGTGCAATCACTGGCCTTACCAAGAGGCAACTTAACTCCCTCGGTTTTCTTTCTTTCTTCTTTGCATATAGTCAATGTTCAATAAATGTTGCTGAATTAATTGCAGTGCATGAACTGAAGTAAGGGATATTGACAGAATCTAGCAAAGAGAGAGATACTGGTTTCACTTTTGAGTAAAATGCCTGTAGTCTCTGCATAAAATTCAAGACAAAGTACCTTATTAAGTTGCTTGAACTATCTAATGTATTTAACCCTAATAATGTTTTTTAAGAGCAATTATTAATTATACTTCTGTAATACTTTATAGTATTTTTTATCTTACTGTAGATATATTTATAACAGAAATAACTTAATGTATTATTTATTTGTGGCTACCTGTCAGTGATTTGACTATTTAAAGACATCATAATATGTAATATATAATTGATATATATATATATATATATATATTTGTTATAATTTATAACATTACTCTTACATATTCTTAAGGCTTAAAAGAATTTGCCAATCCAGAAACTTGAGAATGTAATGACAAGTCTTCTCCTCGAGCTTTCTAAATTTGTGTTCATCATGGATTTAGAGTCTTCAATTTTATTTGATCTTGAGCCAAGGGCAGGAAGGAATCCTGACTGGGTATGTGTTGGGTTTCTTACAGTTTATAAAAAGTAAGCATGTGCTGTAAGTATGTCTTTTACTGTGCTTCATCTTGGAAAATTAGAGAGTTGATAAGTTTGTCAGACTATAATGTGGGATTAGTCATTAATCTGAGATTTAAAGTTCAAAGGTTAAACACTTCCAATTGCTCAAATTGTGTGAATGTCAACATTGCAATCTTGATCATTTCTTAAATAAAAATTTTCTTGATAGTCTTACAGGTAGATTTGATAATAATTATCTCAAAAATATACCACCTTAATTATCTATTTCTGATGTTTATAACTACTCAGGAAAATTACCTTGAAAATTCCTTAACGGATGAGACTAAATAATGATATAGCATTAAGATTAAATCAGCATCTATTTTTTCAAGTGTTGACCATTAAACTGAGAATGGAGCTCTTTCCACAGGATCAGAAGGACACACAGAGCACATTCTTCAAAGATTTCCATATGTTCAGACATCTGAATTGGATCAGGAGGAAGAGTGTTATCTCCCACACTCTACTTAGAATTTCGAAGCTGTGGAATGAGCTGTCTGTAACTGAAGGGAATACATTCACATAAAAGTTGAATATGATTTACAAATTGTTCAGTCAGATTTTGAGAAGCTTTATTTTCATAAATCATAGTTTCTACTCTTGAATCCCTATTGAAAACAACACTAAATTATAAGAGTAACAACTACAAAATATGAAAAAAAAATTACGGTGGGATGTTTGTACTTTGTGGCATACAGGTCTTAGTATGTTCTCTCAATAGCATCACCACCTTGGGAATACATAGCGAGACACCTGTCTAAAAATACGTACACACGTAAAAATGCATAGCGAGACCCTTGTCTCTAAAAATACATACACACATACATATTTATGTTAGTAGTTAATAATTATGCTAACATAATTAATGTTAGCAGTTTTTTCTGTTCATGAGGATACCAGATTGTTATTCTTCAGTGACAACGTGGAGGTAATATATAGATGCAGATGAGCAAAAATACATTAAGAATATTTTCTGAGTAGGAGACAATAAATAAAGTTAAGCACACTTTTTGAGTCACAGTTTATTTTGTCCATGAATATTTGTAAGCCTTTTACTTTATTAAACAATGTATCACATAGCCCACAACAAACACTTGCTGACCAGCTTACCCCTATATTAGGGAGTGGAGAAACATAAAGGAACAGAGGAACTGGTTATTGCCCTTGAGGCATCGTGCCCAGAAATCTTTAAACAAGTTAAACAAGTGCTCGACGTTCTATGTGAATTGAATGGCAAATTGATGGTTAGCCAAGTGTGTGTTGCACTTAATGCTGAAAGCCTGAAGTGAAAATCTAGGGCTTTGCTTGTTTAATCTGAGCAGCTGAAAAGCTGTCAGTGAAACAGAGTTGGAAATGCCATATGTTCTTTACATGTTCATTTTCTGAGTTCTATTTTTCCTTTCAGAGAAAGAGGAAGAGAAGAATCCCAATAAAGTAAATATTTTTGGTGTAGTCACCGCAGAAGTAACTTTTGAAGTGGCTCATTAGGTAATGCTGGGTAGGCTATGTGTTTTCCAGAAGGATTGTAGAAAATGATGCAGACAGATTTGCCGTGTTCACCACATTGCAAACCATGGACAAAAAGTCATATGCACATTCAGCAAAAATAGGACTGAATGGATGGCATTTGGAAGAGGGAGTGATATTGAAGGCAGGAGATAGAACTGTATTATCTTCTGAGAAAGTGCTTAGATTCAGCTCTGTAGAAGACAGAAACAAAAGGAACTGTTCTTACCCTTGGACTACATGGACATGAGTATACAGAATAGATGTGCTCTGAAACTCACTCTGGTCTTGAACTCGTTCGCACAACATGGGGAAAAAAGTGCAATCAGGCACAGAGAAAAGTTAGATGTGACAACAACAATACAATTAACTACTATTTATTTAGTAAATAGGTTAAACACGCTGGATGCCCAATCAGATGCAGGATATATGTCATCATCCCCACAACATTAGGAACGACCTTTATGGTTTCTATTTTATAGGTGAGAAAATTGACATTCTTATACGTCTGATATTCATGCTATGACACAAGAGCTTGCACTTGTGTGAACCTAGATGGGCTGAGTTTTGTGTACATAGGTAACTACGTGTGTCTGTAACTGTGAGCCAGAACAGTAGCTAATTAGTAGATCATTCCAAGATATAATGTTACTTACACAGTGTGGAGATATAATGACCTGTCTGATGGGTTCTTTGCCTGAGGTGATCCCCACTAAGCTGCCACAGATGCACACCAGCTTTCCCGCTGAAGCCTCAGGGGCAAGGGCTTAAAGTACATGCATCTGTCTTTTTATAAGCGATCATTTTGAAAAATCCAGGTGAAAAATGACTTTCAGGGATGGAAATAAATCAAAGGCAGCATCAAGAAGTAGGTAAGTGAGAAAAAGAAAGAAAAAGTAGAAACGATGCTGTGGGTGCTGGACTACACATTCATGAGGAGTTTTCAAATTAGTAACAGTAATAACATTATCAATCTGGGGGGTCGTAAAGAAAGCAGAACTTTCATCTATGTGAATTCTTACAGTCACTTTGGAAAACAAGTGGTCTGTAAATATTAAAGCTGACCATAGGTATAACCTATTAACCCAGAAATTCCTGACCAACAGAATTCATCTATTATTTTTTATAAGAAGAAATGAACAAGAATGTTCATAGACCTGTGTGAAAATAACCACAACTTGGAAATAATCAACATAGATAGGATAATTATCTTTGCTATGTTGAAACAAACCTCCTTTGCTCTATCCTTCCTCGTGAATGAATATTACACTCCTGCTGAGCAGGAGAAGGCATTCTCCAGTCATTTTATTAAACTAAATATACAATGTATACATTCTTTATTCTCTTCATATCAAACACATCAAAGTTTAAATATGAACGTGTAGCTTGGTCAAACAGGGCAGAAAATATGACTGTAAACTGCCATTTTTAAGTTAGTTCAGATTCATAGTCAAAAGGTTGGTAACCTAGGTAGGTCAACTCTGTCTGATTTTGTACATAAGGCTTTGTGGGAGTGCAGTAATTTTTAGTCACGTATATTCTCTCTTTATCTGCTTTTTTTAAAATATAGGTGAAATTGATTAGCTGAAATACAGACGGAAGAGTCTACAAGCTGAAGATATTTACTGCATGGTCTTTTATGAAAAAGTGCCATCTCCCGGCATACATTAAGTTGAATTATTTTTTGGAATTATAAAATTTGTTGAAGTGGTTTTGTGCCTATTTTCATAATCTCTGATGGATGAGAAATGTGAGAAAGAAGGTAAGGTCTGAATAATTGTTTTTGTTTTTATATTTTTTGAATGTCTGGGATAATATGATAGTAATCTTAATATTAACCCTATGTAACATTCCAGACTGTCTTTAGGTAAAAGCTTTTCTGAACAGTGAGGCCAAACAACAAATTGATACCAGTGGTAACAGCTACTAATATAGTTTATATTATTGTCACAAAAACTATGATAAGGCTATACTAATATGTTCACTGAATAATGTGATAATAATCTAAACTCGCACAGCTAGCAAAGATCTGACTGAGCCTGAAGCTCCATTTTGGCCATGGTATCCCATTACACAGACACACTAAAAAATTGGGTCAGAGTATTTTCATTTTCCTTTCAGTTGCATTAGTAGAATAGCATAGATATGTTTCAATTTTATTATGGTCTTTAGCAAAATGTGTTGTAATTTTGGGGAAAGTAATACAATTACAAAGATCCACTGCAAAGCAAAATGTGACCTAAAATGTAGGAAAAAAATATTAGCTGAAAGGCATAGATTAATGTAATTTTGTAGGAATCATTTGGCCCTTTTCTATTTTTCATTTACTACCTTAAGGAATATCAAAAATGAGGATGGCTGGCAACAGGTATAGATTGCTGACACACTGGCTTCCCTGATCTGCAGCTGTGTACTAGTAACTTCTAGGTCTCAGGCCCCCTGATTTCGGCACAGGAGGAAAACACAACACCCGGAGCCCCGGATGCTCTGTTTAACATGAGCATGAGACCATTGCTGGCTGTTTGAGAATGTGAATTTTAACAAGAAGCACTTTGGTGTATATAAATAACATATAACTGGCTGTTTATGAGGACCTTCCAGGAGGGTCTACAATGGTGGAGCAGAAGAATGTACAAACATTAGCAAGCCAGTTAAAAGAAATTAAGAAGAGTGAGTGAGGGCAAGTTTGTATTCAGTATGGACTGAATATTTGCATTCCACAAATCTGTATATTGGAACCCTACTCCTCAAAGGATGGTATTTGAAGGCAGGGGCTTATTGGAGGTAATTAGGCCATGAGAGGGGAACTACCATGCATGGGGTTAGTGCTTTTATAAGGACATAAAAAGCTAACTCGATGTCTTCCTTCCACATCAGGACACAAAATTAATGGCTGTCCATGAATCAGGAACAGGGCCCTCACCAGGAAACTGAGGCTACTGGTGCCCTCATCTTGGACTTCAATCCTCAAAAACTGTAAGAAATCAATGCTGTTCAAGCCCCTCAGTTTGTGGTGTATTTTAGCAGCAGTCTGAGCCGAGTGAGGCACAGTGGAATTGGAATGAGTCTTTCAGGAAGAGAAAACAGAAAACACAAAAAACCCTGAATGAGAGGAGAGGATAACGTGGGTGCTTATGTGAAGAAATTCAGTTTGCCTGGACTTGACGACCCAGAAGAATTATTATGGTGGACAATTACCAACAAGCATATGTGGGAGGACTGAATAAAAAATGTTGAATTTTAGTTTTCAAATCTAAGTAACATACTTGCAGGATGAGTGGAAATCTACATTGCAAATAGGAGATTTTTGTTTGGCTACAAGTTCTATGGAAACAAGTGTGGGATGTACCTGGAGAAAGTTAGCAATCAGACATACAACTACGACTCTAAGAAAATCCACACCCCCTGCACTTACAGCAGTATGGCTCCAGATGCAGAGGCCACATTCTGTGACCATGTCTCTTTGGCATTCTACAGATTAACATTACATCCCACTGTTGGTGCCACAAAGAAAGAGAAGAGTGACCACTTAATACAAAATACTCTACTCTAAAATTTTCCAATATTTGAACCATCCATGTGAAGACTAGGTTCACTAAACGGTTCAGTCTTGGGCTGAAGAGGGAAACAAGCCAGAGACAGTATCGCTTCTTAAAATGTCTGAAGAATTTTTATTTGAAAGAGAAAGTTGATTTATTTTGTGTTTTCAGAATGTAGAACTAGGAACAATGAGCAGGTGCATTTTCACTCCAAATAATAAAGGACTTCCCAAGAAAAATAGCTTTCCAAACAGAGGAAGTGTCCTCATAACCACTCCCTGCCCTGCGACTCCTGTAAGGGAGACGGTGACTGTTTCTTAAAGATGCTGCCCAGGTGTCCCGTCACCAAGATGGAGACTGGAGGAAGGGCCCTCCATCTCTGGGAGACGGTGAGTCTGCTGTTCCTGCACTTCTTTCTCTTTACTGTGCTGCACCACAGGGAGTGTAAAAACCTTAGGTGGTTTAAAAATGACTTGCCCAGAAACAAGTTTCTGATACTCAAACAGAACACTGCCTGCTATGTAGGGTTGATGATCTAGCTTTGTATTCAAATGGGAGTTTTCAATTTGATTATTTTCATATTAGTGCTGTTCAGGACCCCTACACACAATTATCAACCTTTGAATGTGATCATGAATCACATAGAAGATAGGGATCACTGTTCTGTGATCTAAACAGCACTCACCATCCTGTGGGGCAGGGTGACCATCACCCGAACACCATCTCTAACATTATGTGCCTTTTATATGATTTTCTTGTCTTGGTTTATATACATTTCAAATTGAATTGCTTAAAGCATCACTTTACATTTTAACATTTTTGATATTTTGACCATATAAATGTTGTCTTCCTCATCCTTTCTGGTCCTTTAAAGCTCCTTTCTCTTTTATTCTGTTCTCATGCTTGACAAGAAATTTAGTGTTTACAGTACAGTCTGGTGCCCAGAGATTTTTTTTTCTTTTGTTACAGAAATAAAGACACACACAAGTGCGCACACACACACACACACTCACCAACACATGTCTCTCTCTCTCTCACACACACACATACACTCACCAACACATGTCTCACACACACACACTCACCAACACATGTCTCTCTCTCTCACACACACATACACTCACCAACACTGTCTCACACACACACACACACCAACACATGTCTCTCACACACACACATACACATACACTCACCAATACTGTCTCACACACACACACTCACCAACACATGTCTCTCTCACACACACACACATACACTCACCAA